>NC_055997.1:89061795-89374948 GCF_018446385.1 Zingiber officinale | reverse complement strand
ACCACCACAAGAGGAAGAGAGGGAAAGGATGATGATGGCCGGCCACACCAAGGAACAAAAGAGGGAGAGAAATAATAGAGGTTGTGTATCATGAAGGCACCCTCACCCCTTCTTTTATATTCCTTGGCCTAAGAAAATTAGGAAATTTAATTACAATAAAATTTCCTTAATTTCCTTCACATGATTTAATTGAGAAAAATAAAATAAAATTTCTCCAATTAAATTCTAATGGCCGACCACATCATGAAATCAAATTAGACAAGTTTCAATCAACAATTAAAACTTCCTAATTTGTTTCCAGAAATTTTAAAATTAAAATTTCTCTTCAAAATCTCTTCATGGTTGATAAAAAGAAATTTCCATAATTTTAATTTTACAACATGTGAATAATTTTTAAAGAGAAAATAAAATATCTCACCAATCTACAAATAAGGAAAGAGATCTAATCTCTTTCTTTAATCTTTTGTAGATCTTTTATAAGAGAGATAATTTAATTTTAATTCTCTTTAATAAATTATATCTTCCACATAATAAAAATTAAAATTAATTTTTTTTTTTAATTTAATTTGGCTAGCCCCTCTAGCTTGGTTCCCAAGCTAGCTTGGCCAACCCCCTTTAGGTGGGTATAGAAGGTGGGTATAGGTGGGTATAGTACTCTATAAATAAGAGGCTACGATAGGGACCGAGAGAAGTAATTGGTTTTGGTCTCCCGATAAAATTAAGCATCCCGTGTTCGCCCCGAACACACAACTTAATTTTATCAATAATAATTCATTCCACTAGAGAACTATTATTGAACTACCGCACCAATCCCAAATTACATTTTTGGGCTCCTTCTTATTATGAGTGTGTTAGTCTCCCTGTGTTTAAGATATCGAATGTCCACTAATTAAGTGAGTTACTGACAACTCATTTAATTAATATCTTAGTCCAAGAGTAGTACCACTCAACCTTATCATCATGTCGGACTAGGTCCACCTGCAGGGTTTAACATGACAATCCTTATGAGCTCCTCTTGAGGACATTATCAATCTAGTATCTCTAGGACACAGTTTCCTTCTATAATTAACAACACACACTATAAGTGATATCATTTCCCAACTTATCGGGCTTATTGATTCATCGAACTAAATCTCACCCATTGATAAATTAAAGAAATAAATATCAAATATATGTGCTTGTTATTATATTAGGATTAAGAGCACACACTTCCATAATAACCGAGGTCTTTGTTTCTTTATAAAGTCAGTATAAAAGAAACGACCTCAAATGGTCCTACTCATTATACTCTAAGTGTACTAGTGTAATTATACAGTCAAGATAAACTGATACCTAATTACACTACGACCTTCTAATGGTTTGTTCCTTTCCATTTTGGTCGTGAGCTACTGTTTATAATTTATAAGGTACTGATAACATCATCTTCTGCATGTGACACCACATACTATGTTATCTACAGTATAAATTAATTAAACAACTACAACTAAATGTAGACAATTTGACCAAATGTGATTCTTTATTCATAATGAATGTTTACAAAGCTTAGGCTTTCAGTATACACTCCAACAATCTTCCACTTATACTAATGACTAAACTGTCATATCTTCTACCATACATCTGATTTCCATTCCCTCCACATGCCGATCGAAAGCTTTCGCTGGAAGGGCCTTAGTGAAAGGATCTGCCAGGTTATCCGCTGATGCAATCTTGGCGATGACAACTTCTCCTCGCTTCACGATATCTCGTATCAGATGGTACTTGCGCTTTATATGTTTACTTGCCTTATGAGCTCGTGGTTTCTTCGAGTTTGCAACTGCACCGCTATTATCACAATAAATTGTGATGATTTTGGGCAAACCAGGAATCACATCTAAGTCCATTAGAAAGTTCCTGAGCCATACTGCTTCTTTAGTTGCCTCAGAGGCTCTACATACTCTACTTCCATGGTTGAGTCCGAAACGTATTTCTGCTTAACACTCCTCCATGAAATGGCTCCACCTCCTAAAGTAAACACATAGCCTGATGTAAACTTACTGTTGTCCCTATCTGACTGGAAATCTGAATCTGTGTAACCCATAGGGAGCAAATCGTCTGCTTGGTAAACTAGCATATAATCTCTAGTCCTTCTTAGGTACTTTAATATATGCTTTACCGCAGTCCAATGTCCTTGTCCAGGGTTACTCTGATATCTGCTGACCATGCCCACGGCAAAATAAATATCAGGTCTCGTACATAGCATTGCATACATAAGGCTTCCTACAGCTGAGGCATAAGGAACTGCTTTCATGTCTTCTATCTCCTTTGATGTCTTAGGAGACATCTCTTTAGATAGAGATATTCCATGCCTAAAAGGTAAAAAACCTTTCTTGGAATCCTGCATGCTAAAACGAACAAGGATTGTATCTATATATGAAGCTTGGGACAGACACAACATTCTTTTCTTGCGATCCCTTATTACTTTGATCCCAAGAATGTGTGCACACTCTCCTAAGTCCTTCATATCAAATTGTTTGGACAACCATACCCTTACGTCTGATAATACCTTGACATTGTTGCTAATTAACAAAATATCATCTACGTATAGTACAAGAAATACCACCACGTTTCCGTTACACTTCTTATATACACAAGACTCATCCGGACTTTGAATAAATTCATATGACTGGATTACTTCATTAAACCGGATGTTCCAAGATCTTGAAGCTTGCTTTAGTTCATAAATGGACCGATTGAGCTTGCACACTAGATGTTCTTTGCCTTTTTCAATGAACCCTTCTGGTTGCTTCATATGGATGTTCTCTTCAAGACTTCCATTAAGGAAAGCTGTCTTGACATCCATTTGCCAAATCTCATAATCCATATGAGTAGCAATGGATAAGAGTATCCGGATAGACTTAAGCATGACTACCGGTGAAAAGGTCTCCTCATAGTCGATTCCCTCTTTTTGAGTGTACCCTTTCGCAACAAGCCTAGCTTTGAAGGTTTCTACCTTCCCGTCTGTCCCTCTTTTCCTTTTGTAGATCCACTTGCATCCAACGACTTTTACACCATCAGGTGGTTCTACAAGCTCCCAGACCTTATTAGAGTACATAGACTCTATTTCAGAATTCATCCCTTTTGCCAAGATGCTGCATCTATATCTTGGAGTGCTTCGTCATATGTCACGGGATCAGGTTCATATTTACCCGGGATCAAGTCCGAAGACTCTCCCAAAAACATGAATCTATCAGGCTGCCTCACAACCCTCCCACTACGACGAGGCACTGTCTGTGGTTGTGTATCATGTGTGACGTGTGTTGCAGTCTCTTGTGGTACTTCATATTGTACTGTTGGTACTAAAGTAGACGTGTCCTCTCTTAGTTCTTCTAAAACAACTTTACTACTGGGCTTGTGATCCATTATATAGTCTTCTTCTAAAAACTGGGCATTGGTGCTAACAATGACCTTCTGGTCTTTAGGACTATAAAATAAACCACCTTTCGTTCCTTTGGGATATCCTACAAACACACGAACTTCTGTACGGGATTCTAACTTATCAGCATCTGGTTTCAGCACATGTGCTTGACTACCCCAAATTCGAATATGTCTTAGACTGGATTTTCGCCCATTCCACAATTCTATGGGAGTAGAAGAAACTGATTTAGAAGGTACTAAGTTCAGAACATACACTGCTGTTTCCAGAGCATATCCCCAAAACGAATTTGGTAATTCTGAATAACTCATCATCAATCTAACCATCTCCATAAGAGTCCTATTCCTTCGTTCTGCTACACCATTCTGTTGGGGTGTTCCAGGTGCAGACAATTGGGATTGAATCCCGGCCTCTGATAAGTAATTCCTAAACTCTCCTAAGAGGTATTCGCCACTACGATCAGATCGTAGTGTCTTGATACTTTTACCTAATCGTTTCTCCATATCAGTCTTGTATTCTTTGAACTTATCAAAGCACTCAGACTTGCGGCGCATTAGATAAATATATCCGTATCTTGAATAATCATCTATAAAAGAGACAAAATATTCAAAACCACCTCTTTCCTGGACAGACATAGGACCACACAAATCAGAATGAACCAATTCCAACACTTCTTTGGCTCTATACCCCTTGGCCTTGAATGACCTCTTGGTCATTTTACCTTCCAAGCAAGATTCACAAGTTGGAAAATTTTCCAACTCTAATGAACCCAAAAGTCTATCGGCTATTAGCCTCTGAATCCTACTTAAGTTAATATGACCAAGCCTTAGATGCCAAAGATATGCTTGGTTCATTTCCGAAGGTTCTTTTCTTTTATTTGAGTTAGAAGATGAGTTATAAATTTCCATGTTTTGCTTTGTGGAAGAAATTGGATTTAAAGTATACAAATTGCCAACTAATGTACCAGAACAGATAATCACTTTATTTCTCTTAATAACTACATCGTTACTGAAAGAAACTGAATATCCATCTAAAAACAGTTTAGAAACTTAAATTAAATTCTTTCTAAAACTGGGTACATAAAGACAATTTCTTAAAACCAAATTCCTATTTCTACTAAAAGATAAGTAGACGTCTCCCACTGCAACAGCTGCCACCTTAGTAGCATTGCCCATGTAGATGGTAGTTTCTCCTTCAGATAGTCGTCGGGTTTCCTAGAACCCCTGTAAGGAATTGCAGACATGATCAGTGGCTCCCGTATCTACACACCAGGTGCTGGTAGATAACACCGCTAAACATGTTTCAACAACTAGAGCATGAGATATACCTTTGTTTTGGTTCCTACGAGGACAGTCCGCCTTCCAATGTCCTGCCTGCTTGCAGATGAAGCACTTGCCCTTCGACTTCTTCACTCCAGCTTTAAATCCCGTACTCTGAGATTTATTCACTTTCTTTGCTGAATGGACTTGTTTCTTTTTCTTATTTCCTCTCGGTTTAGAAGTAGAACCATTTTCAGCATGGTGAATTTGAGCATTGTGACGAAATAATCCTTCTGCTGCTTGAAGTTTTGTCAGTAGTTCCGCTAATGAATAAGTCCTCTTATTCATATTATAGTTCAGGCGAAACTGCTCAAAACTTTTTGGTAGCGTTTGGAGGATCATATCGATCTGGGTTTCCCCATCAATTTCTCCTCCAAGGATCTGTATCTCGTTCAGATAAGCCATCATCTTTAGGATATGATCCCTCACAGGAGTACCCTCTTGCATGGTGGCTGTCATTATCTTTCTCATGGCTTCTTGCCTAGAAGCCCTATCCTGATGACCAAAGAGTTCTTTGAGATTGTTCATAATATCATAAACTGTCGGTAAATCTTGATGCTGATGTTGCAATACATTTGACATTGAAGCCAAAATGTAACACCGCGGCATCTCATCAGCTTTTACCCATTTCCTATGATATTCAATCTCCTCTTGGGTTGATTCACCAGTAGGTGCTTCAGGGCAAGCCTCAGTCAGTACAAATTTATAGCCCTCAGCAGTAAGAACAATGTCCAGGTTTCTTTTCCAATCTATGTAATTTGGTCCAGTAAGTTTATTCTGTTGAAGTATGATGGACAGTGAGTTGAAAGTCATCCTAAGAATCACAAATAACTTTTGGTCAGAACTCTAAATTTAGAATAATATTGATTCCTCAAACAATACTATTTTAAATTAACCAACACCTCAAAACACCGTGAATTTTGTATGCCACGTTAGTGTGGACGTATACAAATTCAACATTTGTAAAAGGAGGGTTTTAACCCATTAATTTTATTTTCTTGTCAACCTAACTTTTTGACAAATAAAATTAATAGTTGGTGTCTTTTGGTCACACAAATAATAGCAGTGACTCCGATGGGGAGGATACTATTAGATGTGTCTAAGTGTATACCATTACTTGACACTAAGTCCATTAATAAGATTATGCCCCTTCCGTTGGGGAAGATCACACGCTCTTAATTAACTTCCTATAGTCATCCAAAAATGGAAGTCAGTTCTAGTGATCCACAAACAAGCTCATCCGTTATGGAGGAAGGCACTCAGAGCCAACGCGCAAGCTTGTTTGCATCACTTACAAACCAGTAATGGAGACCATGGGATTTACTTAAAAATCCCTCTCCCACTTAGTTATTTATAAATGAGGAATTTTAACTATGCTAGCCTACTAAACATGTAAACTAATATACACACATAGCACAATATAAAAGCAATAAATAGAAAATCTAATTTTCAACTATTATGGCTTTTATCTCTAGTTGTCCTCCGTGTGTTGTCATCCCAAGCTGCTGCCATATTTGGCCACCGCCACCGGGTCTAGCTGTCGCATCCATCTTGCTCCTAGTTCCGCTGTGCCTCTGGTCCTTAGAAGGTTCCACGCTTTGCAAGATTCGATCCGCGACATAAATAGAATTTTACATTTTGATCCTATATTCCATAAAAGGAATGTACATGTATCTAGATCAAAAATAAAATCCTAATAAAACTAAATACAGCTCCTGCTGTATTTTTAATACAATCATGCACACACATATAAATGCCCTTGACATGTCCAAGGGTCCAATCACACACATAATAACTAAAAGCCATAATAGTTGGATCCTGCATCCACAAAGTTAGCACATCCTACTATTATCCTGCCTAAATTATGTATGACATGTGCATAATTAAACTAATACCAAATACACAGAGGCAAAACCCTAGCTCTGATACCAATTGTTGGTTGCTACTCGGAAAACCTAAAGGTTCCACTGTACAAAAATTTTGTACAAAGGTCTGAATCTTTTCCTAGCTACCATGTGTTCTTTTAAATTAAATTTTGGATTGCCTATGGAACTTAACACGTTTGATCCAAAACTTAATCTATTCGTTCTTTTAGGTTTTGACTTGGGTCTCCTGCGGAACTTAACACGTTCGACCCAAATCACCTTAAGTTATTAATTCCATTAAATATTAATTTCCATAATTGGTTCCCAATACTGACGTGGCGAGGCACACGACCTTCTTGGATATGGGAGCAACCACCACCGACTAGACAAAACCTTTTATAGAAATATAATATTTAATTTCCTAAAATAACTTTAGGTTAACCAAAAAGAACAATCAAATCACAAGGGAAAAAAAATAAAAGAACACAACTTCGAAAAACATATTCGAAATACTAGAACGTAAGCCTCTTGTATTTGGTATTATTTCCATAAATAACTAGCATGATGCGGAAAGGAAAAATTACTAGTTATACCTTCTAGAAAGACCTCTTGATCTTCTACCATATTCCTCTTCTAACCTTGGACGTTGTGTGGGCAACGATCTTCCGAGATGAGAAACCACCAACCACCTTCTTCTCCTCCTAGCTAGGTTCGGCCAACAATAAGGAAGCTTCACCAAGGAAGAAGATCAAAACACCAACCAAGCTCCAAGAGATGCTAGCTTTCTCTCCTTCTTCTTCTTCTTCTTCTCCAAGTAGTATCCGGCCACCACAAGAGCTCCAAGGAGAGAGAGAGGTTCGGCCACCACAAGAGGAAGAGAGGGAAAGGATGATGATGGCCGGCCACACCAAGGAACAAAAGAGGGAGAGAAATAATAGAGGTTGTGTCTCATGAAGGCACCCTCACCCCTTCTTTTATATTCCTTGGCCTAAGAAAATTAGGAAATTTAATTACAATAAAATTTCCTTAATTTCCTTGACATGATTTAATTGAGAAAAATAAAATAAAATTTTCCCAATTAAATTCTAATGGCCGGCCACATCATGAAATCAAATTAGACAAGTTTCAATCAACAATTAAAACTTCCTAATTTGTTTCCGGAAATTTTAAAATTAAAATTTCTCTTCAAAATCTCTTCATGGTTGATAAAAAGAAATTTTCATAATTTTAATTTTACAACATGTGAATAATTTTTAAAGAGAAAATAAAATATCTCACCAATCTACAAATAAGGAAAGAGATCTAATCTCTTTCTTTAATCTTTTGTAGATCTTTTACCAGAGAGATAATTTAATTTTAATTCTCTTTAATAAATTATATCTTCCACATAATAAAAATTAAAATTAAAATTCTTTTTTAATTTAATTTGACCGACCCCTCTAGCTTGGGTTCAAGCTAGGGCCGGCCACCATGCTTAGGCCGGCCCTAGCTTGGTTCCCAAGCTAGCTTGGCCGGCCCCCTTTAGGTGGGTATAGAAGGTGGGTATAGTACTCTATAAATAAGAGGCTACGATAGGGACCGAGAGGAGGAATTGATTTTGGTCTCCCGATAAAATTAAGCATCCCGTGTTCGCCCCGAACACACAACTTAATTTTATCAATAATAATTCATTCCACTAGAGAACTATTATTGAACTACCGCACCAATCCCAAATTACATTTTTGGGCTCCTTCTTATTATGAGTGTGTTAGTCTCCCTGTGTTTAAGATATCGAATGTCCACTAATTAAGTGAGTTACTGACAACTCATTTAATTAATATCTTAGTCCAAGAGTAGTACCACTCAACCTTATCATCATGTCGGACTAGGTCCACCTGCAGGGTTTAACATGACAATCCTTATGAGCTCCTCTTGAGGACATTATCAATCTAGTATCTCTAGGACACAGTTTCCTTCTATAATCAACAACACACACTATAAGTGATACCATTTCCCAACTTATCGGGCTTATTGATTCATCGAACTAAATCTCACCCATTGATAAATTAAAGAAATAAATATCAAATATATGTGCTTGTTATTATATTAGGATTAAGAGCACACACTTCCATAATAACCGAGGTCTTTGTTTCTTTATAAAGTCAGTATAAAAGAAACGACCTCAAATAGTCCTACTCAATACACTCTAAGTGTACTAGTGTAATTATACAGTCAAGATAAACTGATACCTAATTATACTACGACCTTCTAATGGTTTGTTCCTTTCCATTTTGGTCGTGAGCTACTGTTTATAATTTATAAGGTACTGATAACATCATCTTCTGCATGTGGCACCACATACTATGTTATCTACAGTATAAATTAATTGAACAACTACAACTAAATGTAGACAATTTGACCAAATGTGATTCTTTATTCATAATAAATGTTTACAAAGCTTAGGCTTTCAGTATACACTCCAACAAGATTATGATTCATTAAGTCAATTTAAACCAATGAATAGAGATTCATTAAATTAAATTGATTTGAATCAAAGGTTAGATTTGATCAACCATGGGAGATAAGAGGTCAAGTTTGACTTGATTTGAGAGGGAAGATGAAGGGTCAAGTTTGACTTGACCAAATGCCACGTCATGGTGACTTGGCATGGGTCGGCCAATGATAGTGTTCCACATCATCAAGGCTACATCTTTGTGTGCCACCTCATGAGGAAGACTAAGAGCCATGACTCTTGGTATTACATGGAGGTTTAAAACCTCTAATAAGTGGCCGACCACATTATGATGGTGTAAGTGTAATTGTGTGCTCATTGATTCTCTCTTCTTCTTCTTCCTCTCATCTCTTATCTCCTTCTCCTCCATTGCCGAGACTTCTCAAGGGTGCTAGTACACTCTAAGTGGTTCTCTCCACCTTTTGTACGTGTGGATACGTGTAGAGAGTGTACACTTGACACTCTACGAGATCCGACAACCGTTTGGACGAGCGCGATAAGCGAAGGGCATCGCTACAAGGGTATACTTCTTTTTCATGTAGATCCAAGGTAGATCTAGTGTAGACAAACATGTACATGTACAATTTTATTTATCTTTGCACAGATCCGTGGCTAGCTTCGGGGTTTTCGCAACGCAAAAAATAATTTTTGCGGCTCGAATTGCTAACAGTGGTATCAGAGCCACGTGCGAAGCATGTACATGTTTGTATTTGATTTTACGAAAAAGGATTTAGATCTGTAAGTTTCTGTAATTTTTCTATTTTTATGGATTTTGTGAGTATTTTTCTTGTAAAGGCGAAGCAACAAGTGCTTGGACACTTGTAGGCTTCAAATACCGAGAAAAACTTTCCGAAACGGCAAGGTCTCGCCCAAACAAAATTATTTTGTTTTGGGACAGCAACTTAAGGCGCTATTAGATTAAGATGGAACACTCGCAATATTTATTTCGCGAGAAGGGGTGCTGCCCCTAACCCCGCAAGGGGCATTGTCTCGCGATCGCGCCTGAAAATCGCTAAACGGGACTGCGGGAGAGATGTGACTCATAAAATTGATAAAATAGTAGTAAAATTATATAAATTTATGTAAAATACATAATTTAGAATTATGTATGATATTGTGATGGTCATGACCCAAAACCCTAATTTGATTGGTTTAAAATTATATTGTAATTCATAATATGGTCTGCGCATCATTTTTAATGTTGTGCGTGTTGTATATGATATGCGACATGCGCGTCGTACCTCCTTTATTTATGTTCCTGTTGTAAATAGACTTTAGACTCGAATGTAACTCGAGTTTCATATTTATAATGTACAAAATGAAGCGGTGGAAGGTCCACTCAAGAAGGAGTTACGAGCAGGATGTTGTCAACACATGACAGTCAAAGGAGGCGCTTAAAGAAGCCGTTATCCCTAGGTTGACAGTCCGATCTTCTCATTGGCTTGAGAAGATCGTAGTAGGGTCATGACCTCATCACAATTTAATTTTCTTGTATGTATGTGATGCATGTTAATGTAGGGTAATTAGTGCCCTAATGCGTATATGATACACATTCATTATTAGATTAGATCTTAATCAAGTCAACTCGAAATGCCTACCAATTTTTGATACACATCACTACCTCGATCATTTGTTGTTGTTGAATCTGCCAAAGCAGAGCAACGCATATTATCTTGGTAGGGTGCGGAGGGACAATCTTGGTCCCGCCTATCAAAGCTTGGGTGAGTACAAACTCAATTAGATTGAGTATAACTAGTTAACTCAATTGGATCGAGTAAAACTATAGGCATTTTCCAACGGTTGGATAAACAAGAGTTGCATAAAGATGCAATTGGTAATTAGTTATCTACCAATTATACTAAATCTTGGGCGATTTAGCCAAAGCTAACTCAAGGCGTAGTATGATGTGAATCTTGTCCCGCGAGAATTATAGCTAATTGGTATGAATCTAGTAGTGTGGTTTGACCACATCCATGACTTGATTCTACAAAAGCCCTATAATTCAGTGGGAGCATCATTTAGTTAAAGACATAATTAAATGATCAGTGGAATATGATATTTACTTTCTGCTTTATTTATGTTGTAGATTGTCATATCGACAAATACGAACACTTTCTCTCTGCGTTCTGTCCTTGACAATGACAAGCTCAATGGAGTTAATTTCCTGGACTGGTATAGGAATCTGAGAATCATTCTCAGACAAGAAAGAAAACTGTACGTTCTAGAGCAGCCCATTCCGGAGGCACCTCCTGCCATTGCCACGCGAGCTGACCGAGATGCTTATAAGAAGCATCAAGATAATGCATTAGATGTGTCATGCCTCATGCTCGCAACCATGAACTCTGAGCTTCAGAAGCAACACGAGTTGATGACTGCTTATGATATCGTTGAACATCTTCGTCAACTATATCAAGGACAAGCAAGGCACGAGAGTTTCGAGATCTCTAAGGCACTGTTTCAGTGCAAGATGCAAGATGGGACTCCCGTAGGTCCATATGTACTCAAGATGATTGGGTACATAGAGAACCTACAGATGTTGGGATTCCCACTTGGCCAAGAACTGGCCACTGACTTGATCTTGCAATCCTTGCCAAAAAAGTTACTGTCAATTTGTCATAAATGAACGAAACTGATAAGCCACTGCCTGAGCTGCTAAGCATGTTGCGAACTGCTGAGCTCAACCTTAAGAAGGTAAAGCTCAACTCCATTTTGATGGTGCAAAAGCATAAAGGCAAGGGCAAGCCTAAAAGCAATGGAAAGTCCCAAGCCAAGGGCAAAGGCAATGTAATGAAACCTAAAGGAGGGGTTGCTAAGGATGTTACTTGCTTCCACTGTGGTCAGACCGGACACTGGAAGAAGAACTGCAAAGGATACCTGGAAGATCTTAAGAAGAAGAGAAATGAGATTTCTACTTCATGTATATATGTTATAGAAGTCAATCTTTCTATTTCTTCATCGTGGGTACTAGATATCGGATGTACTTCTCTCATTTGTATTAATGTGCAGGTACTGAAAAATAGCAGGACATTGACGAAGGGCGAGGTGGACCTACGAGTAGGCAATGGAGCACGAGTTGCTGCTATTGTTGTAGGAATTTACTTTCTATCTCTGCCCTCTGGGCTTGTACTTAGAATTAGATGAATGTTGTTATGTGTCTGCTCTCACAAATAACATCATTTCATTTTCTTGTTTAGACAAGATAGGCTTTTCGTTTATAATAAAGAACAAATGTTGTTCCGTTTATTTAAACGATATGTTCTATTGTAGTGCACCTCTGATGAATGGACTCTACATTCTAGACTTAGAGAACCCCATCTATAACATAAGTACCAAAATGTTCAAGTCAAATGAAATGAATCGAACCTATCTCTGGCATTGTCGCTTAGGTCATATAAATGAGAATTGCTTATCCCAGCTCCATAAAGATGGTTTGCTGGACTCATTTGATTTTGAATCATATAAGACATGCGAGTCATGCCTACTGGGCAAGATGACCAAGACTCCCTTTAGTGGACACAGCGAAAGAGCAACTGACTTATTAGGACTTATACATAGTGATGTATGTGACCCTTTCAATGTCACTGCCAGAGGTGGTTATAGGTACTTCATTACATTTACTGATGACTTTAGTAGATATGGTTATGTGTATCTGATGATACATAAGTCACAATCCTTTGAAAAGTTTAAAGAATTCAAGAATGAAGTACAAACCAGCTTGGCAAGAGTATTAAAATACTTCAATCAGATCGAGGAGGTGAATACCTTAGCCATGAGTTTCGTGACTATCTAGCTGAGTGTGGAATTCTATCCTAATTCACTCCTCCTGGAACACCACAGTGGAATGGTGTATCCGAAAGGAGGAATCATGCCCTATTAGATATGGTACGATCTATGATGAGTCACACAAATCTTCCTATATTTTTTTGGGGATATACTCTAGACACAGGAGCCTTCACACTTAACCGTGTTCCATCCAAAGCTGTGATAAATACACCATATAAGATATGGACTGGGAGAGATGCCCAGATGTCTTTTATAAGGATTTGGGGTTGTGAGGCTTATGTTCGACGTCAAGTCTTGGATAAATTAGAACCCAAATCCGATAAGTGCTATTTTATAGGATATCCCAAGGAAACAAAGAGATATTATTTCTACATTCCCAGTCACCACAAAGTGTTTGTGGCTAAGACTGGGGGTTTTCTAGAAAAAGACTTTGTTTCTAGAAAAACTAGTGGGAGTACGTTCGATCTTGAAAAAGTTCAAGATATGGACCATAACACTGAAGCCTTGATGGAAGTTGAATTGGAACTGCAAAATATTGTGGATGATGAGATTGTTGCACAAGGAGTTGAGCAACAACAACCAGTTCAAGTAGACCTACCTCTTCGCAGGTCTGACAGGGTACGTTGTCAGCCTGAGAGATACTCATTTCTCTTTGTTAGAGTGTATACTAAAAGCCTAGCTTTTGGTATAAACATTTATCTAGAAATAAGAATCACATTGGTCAAATGTCTACATTTGTGATAAATGTAGTTGTTCAATTAATTTATATTGTAGATAACATGGTGTGTGGTGTCACACACAGAGGATCATGTTATCAGTACCTTATAAATTATAAACAGTAGCTCACGACCAAAATGGAAAGGAACAAACCATTAGAAGGTCGTAGTGTAATTAGGTATCAGTTTATTTTGACTGTATAATTACACTAGTACACTTAGAGTGTATTGAGTAGGACCATTTGAGGTCGTTTCTTTTATACTGATTTTATAAAGAAACAAAGACCTCGGTTATTATGGAAGTGTGTGCTCTTAATCCTAATATAATAACAAGCACATATATTTGATATTTATTTCTTTAATTTATCAATGGGTGAGATTTAGTTCGATGAATCAATAAGCCCGATAAGTTGGGAAATAATATCACTTATAGTGTGTGTGTTGTTGATTATAGAAGGAAACTGTGTCCTAGAGATACTAGGTTGATAATGTCCTCAAGAGGAGCTCATAAGGATTGTCATGTTAAACCCTGCAGGTGGACCTAGTCCGACATGATGATAAGGTTGAGTGGTACTACTCTTGGACTTAGATATTAATTAAATGAGTTGTCAGTAACTCACTTAATTAGTGGACATTCGATATCTTAAACACAGGGAGACTAACACACTCATAATAAGAAGGAGCCCAAAAATGTAATTTGGGATTGGTGCGGTAGTTCAATGATAGTTCTCTAGTGGAATGAATTATCATTGATAAAATTAAGTTGTGTGTTCGGGGCGAACATGGGATGCTTAATTTTATCGGGAGACCAAAACCAATTCCTCCTCTCGGTCCCTATCGTAGCCTCTTATTTATAGAGTACTATACCCACATATACCCACCTTCATACCCATGGTGTAGGGGCCGTCCAAGCTAGCTAGGGTTTAAGGTGGCCGGCCCTAGCTTGAACCCAAGCTAGTAGGGCCGGCCATAATTAATTAAAAGAAAATTTAATTTTAATGTTTATTATTATGTGGAAGATTTAATTTAAAAGAGAATTAAAATTAAAATATCTCTCTTGTAAAAGATTTACAAAAGATTAAAGAAAGAGATTAGATCTCTTTCCTTATTTGTAGATTGGAGGTATGTTTTATTTTCTCTTTAAAATTATTCACATGTTAATAAAATTAAAATTATAGATATTTCCTTTTATTAACCATGAAGAGATTTTAAAGAGAAATTTTATTTTTAAAATTTCCGGAAACAAATAAGGAAAGTTTTAATTGTTGATTGAAACTTATCCAATTTGCTTCCTATTGATTTGGCCGACCATCATTGTTTAATTGGGAAATATTATTTTATTTTTCTCAATTAAATCATGTCAAGGAAATTAAGGAAAATTTATTGTAATTAAATTTCCTAATTTACCTAGGCCAAGGAATATAAAAGAAGGGGTGAGGGTGCCTTCACAAGACACAACATCTATTATTCCTCTCCCTCTTTTGTTCCTTGGTGTGGCCGGCCATCATCTCCTTCTCTTCCTCTTGTGGTGGCCGAACCTCTCCCTCTCCTTTGGAGTTCTTGTGGTGGCCGGATACTACTCGGAGAAGAAGAAGAAGAAGGAGAGAAAGCTATCATCTCTTGGAGCTTGGTTAGTATTTTGGTTTTTCTCCTTGGTAAAGCTTTTCTTTTGTGGCCGAACCTTGCTTGGAGGAGAAGAAGGTGGTTGGTGGTTTCTCATCTTGGAAGATCGTTGCCCACACAACGTCCGAGGTTAGAAGAGGAATACGGTAGAAGATCAAGAGGTTTTTCTACAAGGTATAACTAGTAATTTCTATTTCCGCATCATGCTAGTTATTTATGGAAATAATACCAAATACAAGAGGCTTACGTTCTAGTATTTCGAATATGTTTTTTCGAAGTTGTGTTCTTTTGTTTCTTTCTTTTCCTTGTGATTTGATTGTTCTCTTTGGTTAACCTAAAGTTATTTTAGGAAATTAAATATTAGCTTTCTATTAAAGGTTTTGTCTAGTCGGTGGTGGTTGCTCCCATATCCAAGAAGGCCATGCGCCTCGCCACGTCAGTACTGGGAACCTTTTATGGAAATTAATATTTAATGGAATTAATAACTTAAGGAGACTTGGGTCGAACGTGTTAAGTTCCGCAGGAGATCCAAGTCAAAACCTAAAAGAACAAATAGATTAAGTTTTGGATCAAACGTGTTAAGTTCCGCAGGCGATCCAAAATTTAATTTAAAAGAACACATGGTAGCTAGGAAAAGGTTCAGACCTTTGTACAAAATTTTTGTACAGTGGAACCTATAGGTTTTCCGAGTAGCAACCAACACTCTTGTCTGACCATGATGACGTTATGCTCGTTGAGAATGAGTCTACCTCCTATCAGGATGTTGTGATGAGACTAGATTTTGAGAAATTGCTAGAGGCCATGAGATCCGAGATGGAATCCATGTACACCAACCTGTTGGATTTTTCGGGCCGTGAAAACCACTTTTCGCGTCGCGGAAACCCCGAATCACCCATGCCACTGGATCTCGTGCGAAGGATAGATTTCAAAAATACGAGTATGAGTTCCAAACTATGATCTACAGTAGATCTACAAAGGAAAAACATTTTATACCTTCGAAACGAAGCCCTTCGCAATCCCGCAAGTCCAAGGTACGCCGGATCTCGAAGTTGTCAACGTAGACAACTCTCTAGTGATATCCACACGAACAAGAAGTGTTCTCTAACACTCATGGATGGAGAAGAAGAGCACCACAAGTGTGCTAACACTTTCTAGGGCTCTCGGGTAGGATTTAAAAGGGGAGAAAGGAGAGAAAGAAAAGGAATCTCACATACTCCTCTAGGTACCCTCCTTTGTGACCTTCACTTCACCCTTTCTCTTGGAACTCAACACATTCCACTTCACCTTGCTTGAAACTCTCGGCCAAGTAGAGGAGAAGGAGGAGGAAGAGAGCTAAGGAGGAAGCAGCATTCAACACCACTTGAATTTCACAAAATGAAACCTACACACACATTAGTGTGGCCGGCCACATCTTGTAACTCCCCTCATTTAATGTGGCCGGCCACATTAAGTGAATGGAATGTGTAACCTCCATGAGGTGGCACACCATAATGAGGTGGAGATGATGTGGCAAGGTTAGTCATGCCATATAGGATGAGTCAACCTTCATGATGTGGCAATACATCAAGTCAAACTTGATGTTTCAACTTCCATTTGGTCAAGTCAAAATTGACCAATTCTCTTCCTTGTTGAGTTAAAACCAACATTTGGTTCAAGTCAATTTTAATTTAATGAATCTCAATTCATTAATATAAATTGACTCAATGAATCAAATTTAAATTAGACTCATTCAACAATTGAATCTAATTGAGTCTTACTCAATAAGTCTAATTTGAATTAATCCGAATCCAATCTTTGGTGCATCATATGAACCTAATCCAATTGGTTCATCATATGAACCTAATCTCCATCCACTTGTTCTTTGTATGTGACCCAATAGGTTCTTGTAACGTTGGCAATGTTTCTAAACTCCTTTAGAAACATAAGCAATGAGCGGTATCTAGCAATACATCATTGCTACCCAAGTTACAAGAATGCTTAAAAGGCATGACTCGCATGTCTCATATGATTCAAAATCAAATGAGTCCAGCAAACCATCTTTATGGAGCTGGGATAAGCGTTTGTCATTTATATGACCTAAGCAACAGTGCCAGAGATAGGTTTGGTTCATGTCATTTGACTTGAACCTCTTGGTACTTATGTTATAGATAGGGTTCTCAAGGTCTAGAATATATAGTCCGTTCATCAGAGGCACACTACAATAGAACATATCATTTAAATAAACTGAACAACATTTATTCTTTATTATAAATGAAAAACTTTTCTTGTCCAAACAAGAAACTGAAATTATGTTCTTAGTCAAGGCAGACACATAACAACAATCATCTAATTCTAGTACAAGCCCAGAGGGTAGAGATAGATAGTAAGTTCCTACAGCAATAGCAGCAACCCGTGCTCCATTGCCTACTCGTAGGTCTACCTCACCCTTTGTCAATGCCCTGCTATTTCTCAGTGCTTGTACATTAGTACAAATGTGTGAAGTACATCCGGTATCTAATACCCACGATGAAGAAATAGAGAGGTTGACTTCTATAACATATATACTTGAAGTAGAAATCTTATTTCTCTTCTTCGTAAGATCTTCCAGGTATTCTTTGGAGTTCCTCTTCCAGTGCCTTGCTTGTCCTTGATATAGGTGACAAAGATGTTCAACCATATCGTAAGCGCCCATCAACTCATGTTGCTTCTGAAGCAAAGAGTTCATGATCGCGAGCATAAGACAGGACACATCTAATGCGTCATCTTGATGCTTCTTGTAAGCATCTCGGTCTGCTCGCGTGGCAGTGGCAGGAGGAGCCTCCGGAATGGGCTGCTCCAGAACGTACAGTTTACGTTCTTGGGTGAGAACTATTCTCAGGTTCCTATACCAGTCCAGGAAATTTGCTCCGTTGAGCTTGTCCTTCTTAAGGACAGATCGCAGAGAGAAGGTGTTCGTAGTCGACGTCATGGTAATCTACAACAGAAATAAATGCAGAAATAAATATCATATTCTTAATCATTTAATTAGGCCTTTAACTAAATGATGCTCCCACTAAATTCTATAATTTTGTGGGACAATATCCACATCATACTAACCCTTGAGTTAGCTTTAGCTAATACGCCCAAGACTTAGTATGATCGGTAGGTAACAATTACCAATTACATCTCTATGCAACTCTTGTTTATAGGATCAATATCCGCATTTATATTAAAACTCGAGTTAGCTTTGGCTAATACGCCCGAGAGTTAATATATATGTGATTTTGACCTATCTTTCCAACCGTTGGAAGAATGCCTATAGTTATACTCGATCCAACCGAATTAACTAGGAATACTCAATCTAATTGAGTTGTACTCACCCATGCATTGATAGGCGAGACCAAGATTGTCCCTCCGTACCCTACCAAGATAGTATGTGTTGCTCTGCTTTGGCAGATTCAACAACAACATGCGATCGAGGTAGTGGTAGGTATCACGGCATGGTAGGCATTACGAGTTGGCGTGATTTAGATCTAATCTAAACGATGATGCGTATCATATACTCGATAGATCTAATCTAATCGAAGGGTGCATCATGTGCACGACTTAGATCTAATCTAATCGTTAGGCACTAATTAATTACTTAATTAACTAGCATGCATCACATACACACAAAAGCAATTAATTAAATAATTTTATGATTATGTCATGACCCTACTACGATCTTCTCAAGCCAATGAGAAGATCGGATGGTTAACCTAAGGTCAACAGCTTCTCAAGCTCCTTCCTTTGACCACCTCGTGTTGCTCGCGCCCTCCTCGTAACTCCGTCTCGAGTGGACCTTCCATCGCTTCAAAATTTACATTACATTTTGAAACTCGAGTTACATTCGAGTCTAAATCTAATTTACAACAAGAATAAAAGAGAAAGGCACGACGCGCAGGTCGCGAAAAATAAAAATACAACACGCACATCACATCACGGCACGCAAGCCGTATTATGAATTACAACACGAATTATCCAATCAAATTGGGTCTTTGGGCCATGACTTTCATAAAAATAATATATAATTCACAATTATATATTTCTATAATTTTCTGTAATTTTTTCTATAATTTTTATAATTTTTACGAGTACAATTTCCCGACGGTTCCGTTTAGCGGTTTTCGGGCGCAATCGCGGAACGAATCCCCTTGCGGGGCCAGGGGCGCTCGATCTAACCATCGCGAGGGTTCCATTGCGATCTAACAAATATAATGTTTTACTATCATTCCATTCCCTCAATTCCAAACTCATCAACCAAACACCCCTTTACTTATATTGGTGCCAAATAACTACGTATAATAGCGTCCTTGAATGGAAGGTTCTTATCTATATCAATCGATTGGTTGAATTGATAGTGAGATGATATAGAGAACACTACTCTTAATCATTTCTAGTCAAGTATTGACATTCAGGGATAATGTTAATGCGCTGAGACTAGCATGTAGGTCAACTCGATGACTTGATCTCACAAGTCATGGATATTAGATATCAAGTTGACACATGGGTATGTATTGGAGAATGTATACTGAATGACCCGCTATGAGAAAGTATCATGGATCGTTATATGAGTGTCATATACTTTCTCATGTGACTATTAGTATGACTATCAGTCCTTGGACCTGAAGTCACCATGGTTCCCTACATAAGGAGTTGCATATTTTAGCTTCGTCAAACGTCACTCGTAAATGGGTGGATTATAAAGACGACTACTGGATATGTAACAAATTATGCGAAGGGATGTGAGCGATATAGATGGGATCTATCCCTCCTATATGACAGGAGTGATATCATGATTCTTGATAGAGTAAGACCACTAAGTGCATGACCATGCCCAAATAAGTCAATATGAGATATTGAGCTTATTTGATTATAGTGAGTCTACTTGGAGTTCAAGACAAAGATTGATTAGAGGATGACACGGTTTATGCCTCAATTGATCAATTTAGATGTCAAGGATAGAAGGACATTGTCACATATTGTGAGAGTCACAATTAATAGTCACAATGGTGATGTTGGATCTTAACATTCTTGTAACTTGGGTAGTAATAATGTGTTGCTAGATACCGCTCATTACTTATATTTCTAAATGGGTTTAGGAGCATTACCAACATTACAAGAACCTATAGGGTCACACACAAAGGGCAATCAGATGGAGATTGAGTTCATATGATGGACCAAGAGGATTAGGTTCATATGATGAACCAAATTGGATTAAGAGTAATCCAAATTAAACTAATTGAGTTGGACTCAATTTGATTCATATGTCGAATGAGTCTAATTTAGATTATGATTCATTGAGTCAATTTAAACCAATGAATAGAGATTCATTAAATTAAATTGATTTGAATCAAATGTTAGATTTGATCAACCATGGGAGATAAGAGGTCAAGTTTGACTTGACTTGAGAGGGAAGATGATGGGTCAAGTTTGACTTGACCAAATGTCACGTCATGGTGACTTGGCATGGGCCGACCAATGATGGTGTTCCATATCATCAAGGCTACATCATTACGTGCCACCTCATGAGGAAGACCAAGAGTCATGACTCTTGGTATTACATGGAGGTTTGAAACCTCTAATAAGTGGTCGGCCACATTATGATGATGTAAGTGTAATTGTATGCTCATTGATTCTCTCTTCTTCTTCTTCTTCTTCCTCTTATCTCTTCTCTCCTTCTCCTCCATTGCAGAGACTTCTCAAGGGTGCTAGCACACTCTAAGTGGTTCTCTCCACCTTTTGTACGTGTGGATACGTCTAGAGGAGTGTACACTTGACACTCTACGAGACCCGACAACTGTTTGGACGAGCGGGATAAGTGAAGGGCATCACTACAAGGGTATACTTCTTTTTCATGTAGATCTAAGGTAGATCTAGTGTAGACAAACATGTACATGTATAATTTGTTGGTTGCTACTCGGAAAACCTAGAGGTTCCACTGTACAAAACTTTTGTACAAAGGTCTGAACCTTTTCCTAGCTACCATGTGTTCTTTTAAATTAAATTTTGGATCGCCTGCGGAACTTAACACGTTTGATCCAAAACTTAATCTATTCGTTCTTTTAGGTTTTGACTTGGGTCTCCTGCAGAACTTAACACGTTCGACCCAAATCACCTTAAGTTATTAATTCCATTAAATATTAATTTCCATAATTGGTTCCCAGTACTGACGTGGCGAGGCACACGACCTTCTTGGATATGGGAGCAACCACCACCGACTAGACAAAACCTTTTACGGAAAGCTAATATTTAATTTCCTAAAATAACTTTAGGTTAACCGAAAAGAACAATCAAATCACAAGGAAAAATAAATCAAAAGAACACAACATTGAAAAACATATTCGAAATACTAGAATCGTAAGTCTCTTGTATTTGGTATTATTTCTAAAAATAACTAGTATGATGCGGAAAGTAAAATTACTAGTTATACCTTCTAGAAAAACCTCTTGATCTTCTACCGTATTCCTCTTCTAACCTCGGACGTTGTGTGGGCAACGATCTTCCGAGATGAGAAACCACCAATGAACCTTCTTCTCCTCCTAGCTAGGTTCAGCCAACACAAAGAAAGCTTCACCAAGGATGAAAGAAAAACACCAATCAAGCTCCAAGGGATGCAAGCTTTCTCTCCTTCTTCTTCTTCTTCTCCAAGTAGTATCCGGCCATCACAAAAGCTCCAAAGGAAGAGAGAGAGGTTCGGCCACCACAAAGAGGAAGAGGAAAAGAGAGGATGGTCGGCCACACCAAGGAATAAGAGAGGGAGAGAAATAATAGAAGTTGTACCTCATGAAGGCACCCCTACCCCTTCTTTTATATTCCTTGGCTTTGTCAAATAAGGAAATTTATTTATAATAAAATTTCCTTAACTTAATTTGACAATAATTAATTAAGAAAAAATAAATAAAATTTCCTAATTAATTGAATTGTGGCCGGCCACCTCATGGAGAACAAATAAGCCAATTTTTAATCAATAATTAAAACTTCCTTATTTGTTTTTGGAAATTTTAAAAAAATAAAATTTTCCTTTAAAATCCCTTCATGGTTGATAAAAAGAAATTTCTATAATTTTAATTTTCAATCATGTGAATAATTTTTAAAGAGAAAAAATAAAATATCTTTCCAATCTACAAATAAGGAAAGAGATATAATCTCTTTTTTTTAATCTTTTGTAGATCCTTTTACGAGAGATATTTTAATTTTAATTCTCTTTAATAAATTATATCTTCCACAAAATAAAAATTAAAATTAAAAATCCTTTTTAATTTAATTATGGCCAGCCCTCTCTAGCTTGGGTTCAAGCTAGGGCCGACCACCCTAAACCATGCTTAGGCCGGCCCTAGCTTGATTCCAAGCTAGCTTGGCCGGCCCCCTTTAGGTGGGTATAGAAGGTGGGTATAGGTGGGTATAGTACTCTATAAATAAGAGGTTACGATAGGGACCGAGAGGAGGAATTGGTTTTGGTCTCCCGATAAAATTAAGCATCCCGTGTTCGCCCCGAACACACAACTTAATTTTATCAATAATAATTCATTCCACTAGAGAACTATTATTGAACTACCGCACCAATCCCAAATTACATTTTTGGGCTCCTTCTTATTATGAGTGTGTTAGTCTCCCTGTGTTTAAGATATCAAATGTCTACTAATTAAGTGAGTTACTGACAACTCATTTAATTAATATTTTAGTCCAAGAGTAGTACCACTCAACCTTATCATCATGTCGGACTAGGTCCACCTGCAGGATTTAACATGACAATCCTTATGAGCTCCTCTTGAGGACATTATCAATCTAGTATCTCTAGGACACAGTTTCCTTCTATAATCAACAACACACACTATAAGTGATACCATTTCCCAACTTATCGGGCTTATTGATTCATCGAACTAAATCTTACCCATAGATAAATTAAAGAAATAAATATCAAATATATGTGCTTGTTATTATATTAGGATTAAGAGCACACACTTCCATAATAACCGAGGTCTTTGTTTCTTTATAAAGTCAGTATAAAAGAAACGACCTCAAATGGTCCTACTCATTACACTCTAAGTGTACTAGTGTAATTATATAGTCAAGATAAACTAATACCTAATTACACTACGACCTTCTAATGGTTTGTTCCTTTCCATTTTGGTCGTGAGCTACTGTTTATAATTTATAAGGTACTGATAACATCATCTTCTGCATGTGACACCATATACTATGTTATCTACAATATAAATTAATTGAACAACTACAAACAAATGTAGATAAATTGACCAAATGTGATTCTTTATTTAACATAAATGTTTACAAAAGCTTAGGCTTTCAGTATACACTCCAACATAATTTTATTTATCTTCGCACGGATCCGTGACTAGCTTCGGGGTTTCCGCAATACAAAAAGCGATTTTTGCGGCTCGAATTGATAACAGAATGCACTGGTAAAACCCCCTCTTTTAAATTACATTGGAGGTGTCTCGGTTCCTCTGGGCCGCCATCCTGATCTTTGATCTAATCTTCAGAGTTTGGCGTTTATCCTCTTGGAGGAGTCTCCAATCGTCTGAGGGTGCCTCCAACACTTCAACTCGAGGTGCCTCTAGCATTGAACTTTTATCCTCGTAGCTTGTCGGCTCTGGGGCTCCTCTAACCATCCGAGGTGCCTCCAGTCCCTTACTCAGGGCGCCTCCAATTAGTTGAGGTGCTCGAGCATTGTTCATCCAAACTTCAATTTTGCTCTAAGCTCTTGCAAAACATGTTAGTGTAAAATACTTACAAAACAGAGTTAGCACATATAATAATAAAATTATGAATCAAATCCGATCTTACCAAGACCAAGATTTAATCTTGATCTCAACTTAAATTTTTAAAATAGATTTAAGTTGAACCAGCGTCTACAGTCTCACTAGGACTCGCCCCCACTGGATCTCTTTTCTATTTGCTTACCTCCACTTACTATTTATAAACTTTCTCGGCTCTATGATCTCTTAACTAACCAAGTCTTCCTATAAGATACCCCATCTGAACTTTTGTCAGATCTTGTTGATTCAATTGGACTTCCTATCAAATATCATGTCCTCTCTAACCTATCTGGACTTCTTTCCAGTTATCTAGTCTCCCTGACTTAACTGGACTTAAACTTGGTGCCTAGTCCTCTAAACTCATCAAGTCTTTTAGGTTGCACACTTGGTAAACATATTAGAATACATAAAATCTAACTTTAATCTTTTATCATGCATCAAAACCTGAATTTGATTATAATGTTGATTACACCAACAAGGATTGTCTGATCTCGACTTAAAAATCTCTATTGGTTTCTTTAGTCGGATCAACACTTAAGGTTGTTCCAACTGGGATGCATCCTCATTGTCTCCTGAAAGGAAAAATCTCTCTAGGATTTACCTTACTTAGCTATCAAATATTTGACCTAACTGATCTATTTGGACTTCTACTTTTACTCAATGTCTAATCGATCCATCAGGACTTTCCTGACTTGATGTCTTGTCTAATCCTATCAGGTGCTCTCCTAAATCAACTCATCCGATCTTCTACTTAGTGTCTGATCCTTTTGATCCACTAAAACTCCTTATCTAATTTCTAGTCCTACTAATCTACTAGATCTTTTCGATACCTAATGTTTAGTCTACACCCATTAAAATATTTTATATTTAATGACTTACATATTTAACTCACATATTAAATACATAATAAATTTTTTATCATACATCAAAACGCAAGCTGGTGCACCAATATTATTTACTTATTACTTCTTATACTCTGCACCAGGTATGTTTTTTATTTTTTATTTTAGAATTTACGGTTTAACATTTAGGATTTAGATTATAATATTTAAATTTTAAAAAATAAAAAAAAAATTGCGTGCAGTGCTTCGCTTCGTGACCGTCTGCAGATAAGATCGACACGCGTAGCTCGATCTGGTTATTATTTATTGTTATCTTTTTCGATCAATTCGTTCGATAACCTTTTATTTTTCTACTGCGCAAATTGTACGAACACAGCCAAAGCCGTCCGCCGGAGAAACCACCGTTGCACCTCCTCCGCCATGTACCGATCTTTGATCTCCGCTTTCTCCTCCAAATCCCGCCCAATCTCATCCTGCTGTGTTAAACCTTCCTCCATTTCTCGCCTCACTACCTCTCCTCTTCAAGCACCGATCGTCTCCTCAGCACTCCCGACCGCCCGCAGCCTTCTATCTGATGCCCTAGATCCCCCGACACCCGCTGGTTTGACGAGATCGATCATCCGACATCGAGGATTTCTCGGGGACTGTCGCGTCATCGGAAGAAGTAGAGGCTACGCCAGCGGGTCTGGCGACCGGGAGATGATGGAGTACGATGTGGTCATTGTGGGGGCGGGGCCAGCTGGACTTTCTGCTGCCATACGGTTGAAGCAGATGTGCCTTGAGAGGAATGTTGATCTTTCCGTCTGCGTCTTGGAGAAGGGTCCTGAAGTCGGTGAGGTCCTAATCTGGTATTGTTTTTTCTTCTGTATTAGCAATCATCGGGACTTTCTTTTTTCATCTTTAGTTATTCACCTTTTTTTCGAGAATGCCTGAAAACTTACGTCTTGCTGTGCCATTTATTTTTCGTTTTTTGGTAAAATGTGACTTTGCTTATGGTAAGTGTTTCTCGTGACCTATAGATTTTTCTTGCAGGTGCTCATATTATATCAGGGAATGTGTTTGAGCCTCGTGCATTAGATGAACTAATCCCACAATGGAGGCATGAGGGTGTATGTTTACTCTCTATTGGTTCAGATTCCTATTTTAATTTTTTGAAATCATTCACATAGATAATTTTGTTTTCATTTTTTCTAATCATTGTGAGCTGAGGAGGAATATTATAAAAGGGAATCTTAACTTGTTGAACACCTAACGGGTTATGCTTTATTAGTTTCATTCTCCCAATGATGAACAAGGTCGATGAGAAATGTAATAATTAACAAGGAATTTGACACATCTCCTAATATTGTGTTAACTTGTAAGGTCTTTGGCTAATTGCGTATTCTTAACAAATGTGAGGTAAGAATCTCTCTTTTAGGCTGTTGGTATTATAGGTTGTTGCATATAAGGATTCTTAAAGTTGATTCTGTCAATCCCTAAAGTCTAACACTTAGAAAAGTAACCGATATATATGTACTCCCTACCTATATGTGGGTGGGTATATTTGACTAGCCCAAATTCATCACATAAATACATATGATAACATGGTTCTCGTACTGTGCCAAGCAGTACAGTTGAAACATATTGTTCCCACACCGAAACTCGATATTACTCTACAGATAATCTATCATATGTTGTTATGCTAATCATGTTAATGAGTATCATGACATATTGAAATTCGACTCCCCTTGGCATGCTATAAGATGTGTCAAGGTGCATTTAAATAATGTGTTACTTTTTTGTAGCTTTGTTCGTTTAATACATTGTAATTATACCCAAAATCTTGTTATGTATGGATGAGAGATTGTCGGTATCAACATCCATGATGGGTGCAGCTGGTTTGGGATGATCACCCATACCCTTTGTTATTCTTCTCAAGTATCATTCGGAAACTTCCCTTTATAGGAATGACATGTTTTAAGGCTTTGGGTTCTTAAAAATTTAATCACTTTCAATGAGACTAACTTTATGTTCCTGTCATCTAGTGTACATTGGTTGTGAAAATCAAATTAATATCTATCCACATGAAAATTGTGTTACTGAACAGTCAACAAATCTTGATTACATATCTGTTGTTTTTCTTGCTGCTTAAATATGATATAACTTGATGTTTACATCTAGATTTTGTGTATGCCCTAGATACTCTCCAATTATTACCTATAGTAATGACGCATGGATTCTTTGTTTACATTGTTTTGCAGGTGGGGATATTTAGTATACTGTATAATTGCTTGATACATATTGCACAATATTAATCCTTGATAAAATAAGCAAGATCTAACTATGGTAACAGTTCCTGAATTAGAGATACAACACCAGTTTTCTAGCTGAGGTCGCTTCTAAGATCTGATCATCTATAATGGAATTGTCGAAAGACCTACTAGAGTGGTGCTTGATTTAAGCACTACATGGAATTTCAGGGCTTTAGGTCATTTTGAGCGAGATGAGAAACAACAAGGACCTACCTAAAAATTAAAGTTGCTGCTATTTTCACTGAGAACTACAAATACAATGCCAACTTGTATTTTTTTTTTCTTTTACAGTATCTTTGTTGTTTTTGTGTAAATGTTCAACAGGCCCCAGTTGAGGTTCCTGTCTCCTCTGATAAGTTTTGGTTGCTTACGGAAAGTCACTCATTGGCACTTCCTTCTCCTTTTGATAACAAAGGAAATTATGTGATTAGGTGTGTAGCTTTTCATTTCTTACATCACCATAAAGAAGTTTTATGATTTGCTTGTATAATTTTTTAGATTTGAAGCTTCTCCATATTGCTATTATCTGCTGCATTTTGCTTTCTCTTCACCATATGAATTTGGCATATGTGCATCAACACCTTTCGGCAACATGTGAGAAAAAGCTATATTAAAGGCAGTGGCGGATCCCGACAAAATTTAAAGGGGTGCTCAAAGAAGGGACTAAAAAAAATATTTCTTGCTATCAAATAAATATATCAAAAGATAAAAGTACTGAACTGAGAACGATAATGATACAGATATAAAAATATGTGCATACCAATAAAGTAGTTATTTCTTGACACTTGAACTACCAGTACCAAGTTTGGATGTACAAAGAAGAAGAGGCAACGGTGTCCTACGAGTGTTCATATGTTGAAAATGTTGTAAAATTTGTTCATTTTCAATTGTGGCAAAAATATTCTTCTTCATTTATACTACCAAACTGTCATTCATCCACTCATCCCCCATCCTATTATGCAAATCAGTCTTGATAATTTTCATCGTAGAAAAAGTCCTTTCAACAGAAGCGGTTGCAATTGGTAAAATCATTACTAACTCGTCCAAACGATATACCAATGAAAAAAACCGTATTCTTGCAGTTCCAACCATATTTTTAGCCAGACTTCCCAAATCTTCAATCATAGAAAATTCACCTCGTACATTTTGAATGTAAGTCTCAAGTTGGTCCTAAGTATTACATGATCATTCAATGAAAAGTCCTCCGGATAAAGTTCAGCAAGGCGGAGTAGCTTACCAATGTCAAATTGAGAAAGAGAGTCCTTTGGATCTAAGCAAGCAAGGCAAGTAAGTGCCTCCGTACTTGATTATGAAAAATGATTATTCATCTCTTGAACCATCATATCAAGAACCTAATATTGCAACAATAAAAAAGTGAATAAAAAACACTATTAGAAAATTAAAATTCAATAAAATATTTAGAAATAATATCTCACAAAAATTTCAACACGATAGTGATGAAAATTAGTAATCATTTGCCCATTACGTTTGCTACGACCACGAGTTCTCATATTTTCTTCCATATTCAGTACTAAGATCATATGGTTACGATAAAGTTTGTTGACGACATCAAAAAAATTCTCCCATCCTTCCTCTCTCAATTTTGTAATATAACTTTCATTATCTAGATCAAACTGACAGCTAGTACAATGTTTTGATCCGTTTGTTGCAAGGCAAGCGACAATTCATTTGCGATTCCCAATAATGATTTCATCAAATGCATCACAAACACAAATTCATAACTTTCCATCTTATCAATCAAACTAGTGGTGATATCACTATTATCATCATTAGTATCATCATCATACACATTTTCAAGCACTTGTAAAACAGAAGTCCACGTTGACATCAAACGGAGAATAGTCATGTAATGTGAACCCCAACGAGTATCCCCTAGTCGTTTTAAATTGATTTCTTGATTTTTTTCCTTTACCACTAGCAATGCCTCCTTTCTCCAAACATTCTACAAGTTTGTTATGTTCAAGTTGTCTAAACTTGTCTTTTCTTTTATATGAAGCACCAGTAATATTCACAATCATAGTAACATATCGGAAGAAATCACTCACAATTCGATTGCTTTTAGCAATTGCAACAACAACTAGTTGAAGTTGGTGAGCAAAACAATAGACATACCTTGCAGATGAATTTTCCTTCAATATGAGAGCCTTCAGCCCATTATACTTACCTCGCATATTTGAAGCCCGTTGTATCTTTGACCTCTCAATCTTGATAATGACAACTTTTATTTTGCAAACAATTTATCAATAGCCTTCAAAGAAATAGCAGAAGTGTGAGACACACACACAATAGCAAGAAATCTTTCAATAACACATCCATGTTTGTTCACATGTCTTAAAACAACTCCCATTTGCTCTTTGACTGAAATGTCTCGACACGACATTCATCAACCATAAGAGAATATATTGTCTTTTATATTATTAAGAATGACATTTGTGACTTCAGCAGCACAAGCTCATGTTAAATCCTTTTTAACTGTTGGAGACTTCATTTAATTGTTTCCAAGGGCATGCTTATTCATTGTCTTGGCAACCTCGTCATTTCTTTGGGTATACCACTCAATCAATTCAAGAAAGTTACCTTTATTTGAGGAACTCGATGATTCATCATGCCCACGGAAAGACAAACCTTGATTCAAAAGAAAGCGTGTAACATCCAAAGTTGCCATTAATCGAGTGCAATATGCAATCTCCATTCCACGCCCCTGTGCTTTTAGCAAATTGGACACACTTTGTCGTTGATTTTGAAAAGCCTCAAGTTGTGTTCTTGCATCGTGAGCACTAGCTAACACCACCAACATGCGTGTTAAATACTTCCATTGCTTTTCTCCAATTATTCATCCCTGAATTAGTAAATGCCTCATCTCCGACTCGACATCCTTTATGAGAATTTTTAAAGAGATAGCACCTAAAACAAAAAGCTGCATCTTTTGATATGTTGTATGCTAACCATGAAATTTTTTTAAACCAAGCAACTTGAAAACTTCTATGCTCTTTACCAAATTGTTTTTGGGGATAACTATGGACAAATGGTTGCCAAGGTCCTCTAATCAAATATTCTCTTCGAATCTGATTTCTAATAGAAACATCAAATTCATTAATTGGTTTGTGTAGCCCTGGGTCCCTAACAACATCATTTGGGTCGAATTCAATGCAAGAATGTTTTTTCTTACTATTTTCTTCCTTAGAACTCTTAGAAGACTTAACACTTCGTTTTAAAATGTTCTCCATCAGCATAGTAGCTTGGGGGCGGGCGACGGGGCAAGGTTGGGGGCTTCACCGCTTCTGTGTGGGCGGGCGGGCAGGCAAGCCATGCAGAGCAGATGAGGTGTGAATTATTAGGTTATTAATTTTGGAAATTGGGAGTACAACTTGAGAATTCGTTCACAAATCAACACCATCAGATGTGTTTTTATTTTTATTGTTTGGTTTCCTTCTTAAGTACAATGACACCAACGGTGCCTTATTTAAGACAAAAAAAAAACAAAAAAAATAGAAGAATCGTCTTCTTCTGCGACTCTAGAGTCTGCTTTGCTCGAGTTCGTCTTCCTCCTCGCCTCTTGGACTGCAGCATGTAGGCGGAGCGCTGGAAGCTTGGAACTAAGGCAGGGGGTGCGAACAGAGAGCAAGTGAGTCTTTCCGCACACCCCCGTGCCCCCTTACCTCCGCCACTGATTAAAGGTGAGGAATATATTGAGATGGATGGGCAGATTTGTTAGCAGAGCTAAGGTAATAAAATGTTACTATCCTTTCTGGATATCTGGTTTCTCACCATCAAAAACTTTGATGACTGAAGCAAATCTAGCCTTATTTTAAGGGGCATTATTTGAACATATTCATCAATTAAGATGAATCTCCAATTTCTTTTATTTATCTTTTGTTCTTTAACAATGTTTTCTTTTTCTCACATTATTGTTGAGTTGTCAGAAACCAATAAACACTCATGTTTCTTCCTCATTATTATATATTGATGCACCTAACTCTCCTATAAGTTACATCTAGGATATAGATGCATCTTCATATGTGCTCTACACACTAATTATTGAGTAGCTTAATGGCTAGTATTTTGCTAGTGTGGCTTTAATAACTGAGTCTCATGCTAGGTCTGGGTATACAGACAAAATCTTTGCATGATCCTTGGCGAATGAGTGGTGGTCATGAACCTCCGCAAATTCTGGATAGAGGATGGGCACATAGAATACAAATTCTTTACAGAACTAAAACACTTCATATTCATAAATTTGATTTTTTTAGTCTAGTTACTCATAGTAGTTAGGGACATGTGCTTGGGAGTTTTGGTCTTATCTCTAGTTATTTTCTCAAATGATTTAGTTTATTTTGTATTCTGAAGAGAACTCCTCCTTCACACTATTTCCTCTTGTAGCTTGAGCCAGCTAGTCCGTTGGATGGCTTCAAAAGCTGAAGAGATCGGAGTTGAAATATATCCAGGTTTTGCTGCTAGTGAGGTAACATAACTGGTATCTCGAGTGTACAATATATTTAAAAGTATCTTTTTTCTGAGCTTTATAATTGGACAGATTTTATATGATGCAAATGACAGAGTGGTTGGGGTTGCGACTAATGATATGGGAGTTGCTAAAGATGGTTCAAAGAGGGAAACATTTCAACGTGGTGTTGAGCTGAAAGGCATGCATCTTTAACATCTGAAACAGACCACATTACTCTATTCTTTATGTATCTAGCATGATCCTGGACACGATATCCAAATACTAAGCTTGTATTTTTTTCATCTAGTCAGATTAAAATTATAGGATCACGATTGCGAGTAAAGGTGATGCACAACAAACTAATGAAAATAAGAGGAGAGAGGAGGAAGGTTTAGAAAACCAAGAGAATTTTATCGAATTAGCAAATTTTCAGACATATATTAAGCCACTTATATAAACTTTACAACAAAAACATAGTAGACTAATGACTGAGCCTAAAATTTTTGAATCAGCTTTATTTCGCATCATTCTTCCGATTGGGAAAAACTCTATCCATTTAATAGGGTTCTCAATGGAGCAGAGCAGCTTGTGTGATGAATTCTTCATCTCAATCGTCACCTTGCCATACATATTTTGCAAGCGGATTTAGGGTGGGGTAATAAGATTTAAATAAAATATATGATAACATAAACAAAATATGTATTGTTCTTTAAATTTCAATGCAAGGGGGGCCAGGATACAGCATAAATATTAGCACCCCCTCCTCCACCAGCATGCACATTATAATATTTGTATCTTATTCCTGCCTCATTTGCATCTTGAGTTCTCCACCCCATTTATATTATGGGTGGGATGGTGGCTCCAATTAGGTTAGTTGATGAAAGTCATTCATGGAGATACCTATAGATTCTTATGTCTTACCCTTGTTAAGTTTCAAAGAATATATTAGGTATAAATTCTGTAGCTTGTCGTCAGTCCTAAGCAATAGCTATATGTTTTATCCCCTTCATTTGTAAACCAATCTAATATTGACCGGCAGATTGTATGTCAGTATGAGGGGTATTAAGTCGACATCAGTAAAGAGGAACCATGGAGGGAAAGATGGAAATAAGAACAAGAAAAATAGTAGTAGTAGGAAAAATAAGAGGAAGGAAGAGTAGTTGATCCATTGTCATTACCACATATTGAAGAGGAAGATTCTCTTTAAATCAAGGGTAAGGGAAGGTATGCTTGTGTCAAAATTGTTGTAGTGCAATTGTGTCAAAATTGTTGTAGTGCAATTGTGTCAATCTTTTACCCGTTATAGTTGGCCGTTGGAAAAAGAAGTTTTGACCATGTTGACCAAAGTGACATGACATTAAAACCCCCTAATTTACATGGTGCAATTTTTTCCATATTAAAATAGATATCTCATTTGAACAAGTCATAACAGTTGGTATCTAACCATTCTGATCCTAAACATGGAGAGTGATTTGGAGAGGGTCTATGTTGTTATGGTGGTGCTATTATTGAGCCTAGTATGCTCTAGGCTATGGGTAGGACTTCCATTCTTGACGAGGATATCTATCCTTGTGTGAGGAATTTTAGGTACCCTAGTTTAGCCCCTCATGATGACTTATGGATTAACAAAAAGGCTCATAAATTTAGAGGAACTATAATTTACTTGGGCTTGAGCAATGGTCTAATGATTGTGCTAAACCATTGAAAGATTAGTCCTCTATTTGGGTTGCCTTAATAATTACTGTTGGAGTGAACATAATACTAGACATGGTGAGCTATTCAAAAATGGCAGCATGTGTGATGGGGAGCTACACCTGGACCTCACATGTTGGTCATTATGATTCTTTTGGGCTATAAGTTGGATTTTTGGTTTTGATGAGAACAGCAAGGCTTAATTGGACAGAGGTTTAAACTTTATCTCACAACCAGAATCGAGGGCAAATATAGAGGTTGCCTTTAATCAATGAGCATCTATTAACTTGGGTTTGAGTATTTTTGGTGAGTTGTTTGGCATAAAAATTAATAAAATAGTTCCCTCATTTTAACAAGGGTGGCATGACAGAAGGTGTCAAACTGAATATGTGCATTTCAGAAGCTTTAACCATGTCAACCCTGGGCTTGGAATCAAGGTAGGCAAGCAATGGAAATAGTGGAAATAGTGAAACATGGTGGATGGAATATGTATGCATCTTCTTATATCAACCCCTTCTTATTTCTCCTTATCTACTATTTGTATGAAATATACACAAATTACCTTTGCCAACTAGCTCGGCTTTGAGGACAATCTGGCATCTTGCTACCATTTCCATTCAGAAACATGAAACTGCTTCAAAATCCAGTTTTTTAAAACCTTGTTAGGAAAATCACTATCAGTCCTATTTTTCTTTATGCTAGTTTATATGTAGCTTGACTTTCAGTAATGTTTTTTTTACATATTATCTTTTATGAAAAAATGTGGTCCAAATTCCGTGCTTATACAAATTTGTATTATCTTTTGGGCTATAACTTGCATTCATGAAAAATAGAAGGTCATGATTTGAGGAATTCTTTTTCAACGTATGAATCTTTTTTTCCTTTTATGACATAGCAAGTTTTGATTTTGAAAATTACAAGATGTTTGAAATGTGTTGCAGGACGTGTTACACTTCTTGCAGAAGGATGTCGAGGATCACTATCAGAGGTTTGCAGAACTTGTATTCTTTGCCACTATCGCTATTGTGCCATCCCTTTTGTTAGTTTTTAAGATTGTAATTCTCATCTTTACATGTCAAAATTTTCTTGTTAGAAAATTATAAAGGGTCACCATCTGCGGGAAAAAGGACAAGGACAACATCAAACATATGCCTTAGGAATTAAGGAGGTAATTGATATTCTCTACTTGCTTTCTTTAATAATAATTTAGATATATTAATGCCATAGTCTAGTCTTGTATTTTTTTTTTCCTTATCACGAGCAGGGATGTTGTTTGCATATGTAGGTCTTTTGGCACTTCACTAGTACTATTTTTGAGATACAAATATCTGGCAAGCATTGCTGCAGATTTTCAATTCGGCTAAATGCACAAACATGAACTGATTTGCTTTTTCCAAATCAATTGCAGCTTCTGATTTCAATTACCTTATGGCAATATCCCTAGCATATTCCTTGTGTTACTCCTAATAGGAAATACCCCTAGCATAATAGAATCTGTATTTCCTTGTTGCTTTTGAGTGATTTGGAAATCCATCTTCTCTTCAATTTTGTATTCCCAGTTCCAAATTATGAAGCCAACTCAATCTGGCTCTCAAAGTTTTTGATAATTCAACAGCAACGCCAAACATCTCTTAGCACAACCATATAAAAATCTACGTGACATTTAAACTCCAAATGATAAAAAGTTTCCTTTTGGCCTTTCCATTTTGAATGTGAAATGCTGTTTTATTATTCATATTAGTTGGAGAATACTTTACTAATATTTTTCAGAAAAGAGAACTATTACAGAATTAGAATCTTGATATAATAACTTATAACTACTTAATATGGGACCTCTCCATTTCCATTGCTCACTTCTTATCCAATTATGCTATCTTCTTTAATATGATGAATAATAGATTCAAGTCATCTCAAAAACTCACCTATAAGGAATTTCGTTGTTTCCTTGATTATTTTCTTATTGTTGAGCCTACACGTCATATGATAATTTAGTTATATTTTGAACCTATAGTTCTAAAAAATTTCTGCATGGTCAGAGTATCTTTTTCTGCACGATCAAAGTCTCGAGTTTAATCCATTTATACTATCAACATTGGCAAAATAAAATTTGTAAATAATTTACTTCAAGGAGGTTTAGTTTGGATATGTTTGTTGAATTCATGTGGTATTAACATAAAAAAGATGGATTTTAGAGTTGAAATTGGTTGTTATTAGTAACCGTCCTTATAATTTGAAACTTGAATCTTCTTCCAGTAATCCCTATATGATTGTTTTGTGAGTAATTGGTTTGTCATTTTGTTGGAGAACGAGATAATTATTATCCAAATGTTAAAGGAATCTAAATCTTGTTTTTACAAGTGCACATAAGAGTTGCTTTCAGATGTTTTGAACAAAGATTTCTGACCGCATCCTTATTCAAGGTCTTTCTGTTCAATGTTTCATGTGTCAAATATTTAAGTTCTTGACGAGAAGGCATGCATATTCAGGTATGGGAAGTTGAAGAAGAGAAACATAACCCAGGAGCTGTGCTTCACACTATTGGATGGCCACTGGATATGAAGACATATGGAGGTTCTTTTCTGTACCATATGAGCAATAGGCAGGTGAATTAGTATTTCTTTTTCTTTCCATTAAATGACATGATGAGCAGAATAGAGGGTGATATTCTATAGGTTAAAGCAAGTTTAAAATATCGTTTTATGTTATATCACAAACTAATAATGTGGTGTTAGGAGAATGATATTTGTGCATATTAGAATGCCAACAAATGCACCTAGTTTTATTTTGTCATTTTTTTAATCTCCAACTAAAAAATTCTCAAGTCACTGTGATTGCCTGGCCATCTTGTGTGCTGAGATGTACAACTTTCCCAAGATTTAAGAGCCTTGGTGTGTCAGTTTCAGGTTTCTATGTATTAGTAGTTAACCTAGAGAAACCTAACTTTTCAAAAAAAAAAAAAAAAAAAAGAGGGAATCATACACCAATGGACTAATTTTGCGGTTAGTGTAACTATACACAATTTTCACTCCGTTATTTTCCTTCTCAAGTTGCATCTGCTTCTTTAAGCTAACTGCTCCTACTGTTTAATATTTGAAAACAATCCTTGTCACTGGGATATTTATTTGCAGTTAGCATAGCAATGCATTTAATTCTTTCTGTTAAGATTTCATTTTGTTGCTTATTACTTTTAATGTGTATTGTGATTTTTAGGATACTGAGTCCATTGTTTACATGTTTATATGCAGATTGCAATTGGACTAGTTATTGCCTTGAACTATCAGAATCCATATTTGAGTCCGTATGATGAATTCCAGGTAATTTTACCTGGGATACATGGTCTCTATGATATCCCTCAAAATATGGTGTTTGTAATCTTGTAGTTGGAGCATTAATCGGAAACTGTGTGCTTATTGATTGTTTGCATTTTAAAATCAGTTTTAGCTCTTACATAGTCAAAGTCAAAAGAAGACAACCTAATCAGTATGTTTAATTTTCTAATCCTAATAAATTGTTGCAGCACTAACCCTATCAATGCTACCCTATCGTATCTTGGCACCTGTTATATGGTGTGAACTTCAGTTCATTAGTTTTCTTTATCTCTTTACAGTGTTGGCACATAATCCATATTAGTTTGATACTATCTGGATTTTGATGGTATGCGCTTAAATCTAAAGTGTTATCCGTGTATTGATTCTAAAATCTGTCTTCCTCTTATAGAGTGCCACATCTATGAACATAAACACACATCCAAAATTGTTTGTTCAGGTTGGGAGATTTAAAATTCGATTAGAAAGATAGCTAATATCAATCAACAATTTTCATCTAAGAAATACTTTTCATTTAATTATCTTCAAAAGTAGTTGGAAACAATAACTGATTCCTTCTAAACAAATTTTGTTCTGTATTATTCTTTGGTTAATTTGGTAGTCTTTCTACTCAGTTTATTTCTTCCATGCATTTTGATCGACCAAATTAAGCATTTGATTGACTATTCTGTTTTCTGTGTCTCATGCTAAATTTTAGAGATTCAAGCATCATCCTGCAATAAAACCTCTCCTGTCAGGTGGAACAGTTCTTGAATATGGTGCTCGCACACTAAATGAAGGTGGTTTTCAGGTAGGCATGGGGACTTGAGTATTTCATAAAAGCTGATATGGTCCAGACTTTAGGACTCAAAATAGTACTGGAAACAGTTTGAGCTTGGTGCCATGGACTGGAATTGTTCTGTTGTCCATATGCATGCTGATCAGCAAGAGTTGATATCAAGAAAAAATTATAAATGATTAGGAACAGACAAAAATAAGTTATATCTATCAAGACATTAGTTCTTTTCTGTCTTATATGTACAAGCCATATGATTGTGATCTAGGACCATGATATATAACACCTTATGTACTCATCTATACATAAGTATTCCATTTTTAATGTAGAGATACTGACATGGCTATCTTACATCTATTTTCAGTCTATACCGTATCCAGTTTTTCCTGGAGGAGCAATTATTGGATGTTCTGCAGGCTTTTTAGATGTGCCGAAGATAAAGGGCACACATACTGCCATGAAATCAGGTCTTGGATATTTTACTCCATTCTTTCTGAAAGCCTGAGTTGATTCATCACTCCTTTCTATGGCATGCATATATTTATCTGTTTCGAGTTCTTTACTAGCATAATTGAACAGACCACCTATTTACCTCTTCTCTATTCAAAGTAGAATTTTGCTTATTACACATTATAAATATGCATGAGAATATTACAACCATTGTCATCCACATGCGGACATCAAGAGCATAAAATGGATAAAGTCTTTATTTTAAGTGAATCATTTAGAAAGGCTTACCAAGTGCAAAAATAAGTCATCAGGACATTATTGCAGAAGATAAACTAAAAAAACATACCAGAGGCCTCTCAGACAAACTTGCTCTTCTTTGCAGTGAGCTCACTAAGTCACTCACTAGGATCTGGGGGAAAAATTATTTATGCAACTAGGGTCGAGTTCGTTTCTTCCGAGTCAAGGTCAAAGCAATTATATATCAAATGCTAGAGATCAAGTAAAATTATAAGAAAATAAGAGTAAATTTGATGGAATATAATGATGCATTATACAAAACATTACAAGGAAGTGTGAGAGCATAATTCACATAGAAACTTCTGTACTCCCTTGGAAAAGTGGACATACATGTCAAAGTGTGTCATGAGTTCACACAGTGAATTCTATTTTTGTCAATAAATAACCACTATAAAACACAATCTACTAGTATTGATTCCCTATATCAGGGGGCAAAAATTGAGCGTTTGGGTATGTCGTAATAAGAAAGCAATAACAAGTGTAATAAAGAAGATGATATACAAATGAAGGAACAAATTACTAAACGTGATGCATTGTTGGTTCTTTAGAAAATCATATTCATAGGATATAAAATCATATATCCATCTAGCACAATCTAAACTAATTATTAATAATTAGATCTATAGCGTGTCAGAAAATCAAAGAACATTTATAAATTAAGTAGTGAATGGAAGAATTGTATTACACTTGAGGTCTTCAAGAATGAAAAAAGAACACTAAATGAAATTTTGGTAGGTTGTGATTGGATATAATAGCTTCATAATGATCATTTTCCTTACACTACATATATTGATTGATTATTCATTTTCAATTAGAGTAACTTCTAAGTTTAGAGGACAACTTAACTTGCAACTCACTACATATATTAATTAATTATCTAATTGCGCTTAGACTAACTGCAATGTTTAGAAAACAACTTAACTTGCAATTCTATGACATTTTATATAATAGATGAGACCGTTATTGGATTAATCAATCCATTTGCAAAATTATTAATACCACAAATTCATTGAACCTTTTGATAAATTATGCAGTACAATGAGTCGTATGTAATAAAAACTAGTTAAATAAAAAATTATCCAAGAATGGGCTTGAAATTAGTAAGATTATAATAGGGATTTTACATAAATAATCCATTACTATTTATATTCTGGAAAATTGATTTAGTAGCGCTTTTGGTTTCCCACATTGACATTTTGCAATGCATCATACATTTCATTAATATTCATAATAGTAATGCAACATTGTCATGATCAATTATAAGCAAAGATTTCACAAAATTGATGCCAACGATATGTAAAAGCTGATAGAAGAATAAAGGAGATTAAATAACGCACCACCAAAAAGAAGGGTGAAGAACCCTGCTTGAAATTTGAAGTCAACTCTTTGCGCAATATATTTAAGCTCCAAAATTTTAATTTTAAATTCGAAATTTATAGAAATATTAGTAAACATAAAACTCCAGCATTTGAATTTTAGATATAAAATTCGGAACTAAATAAAAAGGAAAATATTTCGTGCATTGGATTTCAAAATTTGAAATAGAGATCCTTGGATGCCCGAGCATCAAATTGTTTTTTTCAAAATAGTTTAACTTGATGAACTTTGTTCTTTCTAGGTATGCTGGCAGGAGAGGCAGCTTTTAAGGTGCTTATTGAAGGAGCAAAAATGGAAATGTACTGGGACAATCTGAAAAAATCTTGGGTGTGGGATGATCTAAAAAGGGCCAGAAATTATAGACCAGTTAGTCATGAATCCATTATCTTGTCATAGCATATTGCCAGACAAAGTCCACAGGATCAACACCATAAGCACATTAGTGAATCTTTTTTCATTTTGGCATATATGTTTTCCTATTTCATTTATGAAGAACATTTTCATTCTCTTGCAGGCATTTAATTATGGCCTTATTTCTGGCTTGGCCTTCTCAGCATTAGAGCGGTAGATTGACTTACATGTCAATGTTATGATTTCTGCATTTTCAACATCAAATTGCCAAGTTATCAGGGTCTTATTTCATTGCAGTTATATATTTAGGGGAAGATTGCCTTTGACACTGAAGCATGGAAAACCAGATCATAAAGCTACGCATGTGAGGACCAGTTGCTTCTGATTGTTAGAATATAAAATTCTATTACATATTGATGATGGGAAATTTGAAAATGAATTATTAATTTCACCTGGAGATTTGGAATTTTCCACAGACCTCCAGTATGCACACTCCAATCCAGTATCCCAAACCTGATGGACAAATTTCTTTTGATGTGCCAACTTCCCTGTACAGGTATGTTGAATGTCAAACTATATATCTGCAATGCTTCCTTTCAATGTTAAAATATTTTTATTAGTAGGCCACGCACTGCAGAACTGTAAGATCAATGAATTCTTCTATTTTTATGGTGCCCTTCAAGCTACGGAGAATTGCTTTCTGTGGCTCTCATCGCATGATATCTCCATCCATAGAAAGTCTTGAGTTCCTTATAGGAGATTAATAAGAATAGATTTAGCAACTTGCAAGGAAAACCAGAAAGAACAATTTAAATGTAAATTCCTTCATCAAGGACAGAATTTGATTATGGGTTTAGTTTTGTTTAATATGAATTTGAATTAAGCATTTCCACACTTTGCAAGCTCGCTGACTGTTTGCTTATGCCTTTATTTGGATGACACTTGCCTGTCATATAACCTTTAATTGCCATTCTATTAATGGTTATTGCACTGATTGTCTTTATCTTCACATTTGTCAAAGTTCAGTCCACTAGTACATAATTTAGATCAATTATGGGTGTTTTAGTTTTACGTAATTATAACTACACTGATTGGAGAATAAGAACTTCCCCTTTTGTTTTAAGTAGTTAATCTTAGTTTTTAATCATAGAGAACTGGTGCTTACTTTGACAACCAGATCCTTTGATAGAATTTTACTAGAACAGTAGCATCTGTTATCTTTTTCTCCTACACTATTGCTCTATACTTGAATAATTTGATTTGATCTATGCTACTGCAGAAGTAGCACAAATCATGAACATGACCAGCCTGCTCATCTACATTTGAAGGATCCAACATTACCTGAATCAGTAAATCTTCCACTATATGGTGGACCGGAATCAAGATATTGCCCAGCCCGTGTATATGAGTAAGTCAATTCTATGGTCATATTGTGGCAGAAAAGACTCAACACATTTGTGATTAATCTTGTTTATTGTTGTGTTTGTGAAGGTATGTTCCAGATGAGAATCAAGTCATGAAGCTTCAAATCAATGCACAAAATTGCCTTCATTGTAAGGTACTAAATTCTCGCTCAGATCTCCCTTCTTTGTTACTCTAGTAAAAGGGTAAGGTACCTACATAACTGATTTTAATAATGAAGTTGTTCTATTGTCATGGATTGTCTTGGCCATACATACTAAGTGATGATACATTTATACAAGGTCCTTGATACCACAAATAAACTTTTTTTTTTATCGTAATTATTGTGGCTAGGTGACAAGGCTTTCCTGGTTAAATGCACCTCCTAATCATACTACAGGAACATTACTAATCTAATGAACAGGTTTTATCTTTCTTAGCTTGATGGTTGAATGATTTCATGCTATTAGATGTTTAGCATTAGCCTTGGAATTTCAACATTTTAAGGATGCCTTTGGAACCAAATTATCGCATTTCTTTATAGAAGTGTTTACTAGTTCCTCGACAGTTGCCATTGAGTGGGTGTTTTAGGTGAAAAATTAACTGCTGTATTACTTGTTTTAGAAATCCTTGGTTACTATGGTGCTTTTAATGAAATATCTGAATTGCTCTCACGGTAATGTTGTTTTTGTTAATCATGTCGTAGGCCTGTGACATTAAAGATCCGAGGCAAAACATTGAGTGGACGGTACCTGAAGGTGGTGGTGGACCTGGATACACAGTTATGTGATATCATCCCACACAAAAAAGAGGCCACCACTCGCAGTCGAATGCAACGATCAGCAATATGATTGATGGCTTGCCTCTTCCTGGACACATTCTGTCATACTAGTTTTCTCTCTCAAATGGGAAGTACTTGCTCGTGGTCTGTAGATTCTTGTCATCTAGGAACACAGGAAAACGATAAATTATTGCAATAGGAATAAAGGAGGTGAAGTTTCTGCTGTTCATAAGAGGACAAAGTTGGTTCAGTGGGGAAATGTGATCATCCTCTGTTTCCGTATTACCCTCTTTTTCTATTTCTGGAACTCATTATTGTTCCTGTAAGCAACCTTATTCCAAACAATCAATTCTAATCAAATCTGTAGGCCTATTTTACAACACAGTGATTGGTTAGCAAGATTGTTTAATTAGCGCGAATTTGAATGTTAACCTTGCTACCATCCTTTAGAACCATCCGTGTTGATGTTGGTGGGCACTACATCTCTTGTATAATGATCGATTTTTAGCAATTGGCGATCTGGTATTTACTCGCATAATGGTCGAGTTTTAGCAATTGACGGTTTGAGATTTATTTTATCATGTGTTTAATGTTTGTGTACCTATATATATATATATCTCTATATCCATGTGTTGATAGGGGATATAGCGAATTTATTTTTATTCTTTTATTGTTTATTTTAAAACCATCAGTGCTAAGAGGCATATAAGGAATCACAGTCAAGAGCTAATGGTGTGAATATATTTTTAAAGCACTATGAATATTATAGTGCTCTCATTGTTATTATTATTATTTTTATCAGAAGTGTATATGTTGATGGTCAATTATTTATAGAACTTTTAAATTCCTGTTTATGATCAAATTCGAAGATTTTTTTTTAAAAGAAGAAATAAATGGGAATTAATTCCTTACCATCAAAGATTGTGACAAATCAGAAGATTGCTGTATACGCAAATGGAAGTGCATTAACTGCATCCGTTTCTAGGGTTCCCCTCCCCCATCCCTCCCCTCCATCCTCGATCCACCGTCCAGTAATATCCCAACGGCGGATCTAAAGCTATTAGTTCCACTAATATAACAACACCTCACTCACGCCCAAAATTGCACCAGTCGTCTATTTTCTTCTTCTCCACATCGCTCCGTTCTATCTCATCGAAGTGCAAAACGATCATATTTCATGGACGACGCAATACGAGGAGAAGAAGAAGAAGAAAGCAAAGTGGGAGCTTTTTCTTTAATTTGAGGCGAATGTTGTCTGGCTCGAGGTTTCACCAATTCTCCCCGATAAGTCTCACTTTGATATTTATATCTGCAAACGAAGAATTGAAGAGACCTCGGACCAGGCTTCATTCCCCCCAATCACAGCTTCCATCACCACCATTTCTCTTCCTTCAATACATAAATTATATCTATATGATATATGTGTGTGTTTTCCTTCTTACGATTTCTCTCTTTTTGGATTAAAGTGGTGAGAGAAATTGATTTCTCTTGGTATTCTGCAATATTAAGTCCTCCATCTAGAGATGTTCTTTGCCATCTTTAATTGTCTCTGAAATCTAACTGCATTAATATTACTGCATGATACTTTACTGATGCAGGATTGATTAGCTACTGTATGTATTGTATTGTTTCATTGACAGCTACGTACAACTACATTGGCAATCTTTTATTTTGCTCTTCAACTATTTGTTTCTCAGAATTTAGATGATCTTAATTATGTCTGGGACGCATGTAGTTTTTTGGAGTTATAGCAGCTTGTACGTAACTCAATAAGGGCAAGCATGCATGACGTCGTCGATGAGACCGAGCCGGTTGCCGACACGGCGGCCGTCATGGACGCAGGAGTTGAGAATAATCCGTACGGGAGCTGGAGGTCCTGGCCATGATGAACGTCATCTCCGGCGATAATTCGTGGAACTGCTCCAGCCGTCTCTAAACGATAGGGTTTCATTGAATAGAAGCGGAAGTGAAGGAATTCTCCCCCCTGCACTGTTTACTTGGAGGATGGATTTAAAAATTAAGAAAAGTTGTTCGTAAAGAAAATTTTCTATTGTTTATTTCGTTAGAAGGACGAATTAGTTATTCTTTTTGTTGTTTACTTCTAATCAAATAATGGATGGATAGATTCTTGAATCCATCAGCAGATTACTTTGTTTTTTTTTTTTAGCTTTTTTTACCCATCTAAAATTGGACGGAAGCCACGTCTCTCCTTACACTGTGCACCTCTAACAATCCGAACGCTTCTTCTGGTTCAAGCAGAAGAGGTACGGATCCATGCCGATAGTAGTGTTCCTCTCAATCTTTCCTGTGTTACTGGTATCCTTTGTTTTTCTCGCATTTAACTTTTGTTATTTTTTTTTTCCTTTTTCTTTTTTTTTTTAGTTGGCGCCATCTATCTAACTTATACTAATTAATCTTAAGGATGATCAATCTTTATACGATGATAAAAATGGACTCCTAAGAACAAGTCTAAATGGAGAAAATCGACTGAAGTGACGATCAAAATCAAGAAGTCAAAGATATTAGCAATATTAATGATGCATCTAAGCTGGCTGGCGTGAGTGCTAGCTCGGGCATCCCACTCGAACAGACCTCCTATTTTGACTCAGTTGATCAGCCATCGTTCCCAACGAGTAGACAAGGTTTCGCTCGGCCTACCGCCCATGCGATCGGATCCAGGGGTCGATCAGACATATGACTTCACGATAAAACGATGGGCCGAGTGAAGAACGATCATCTGACCGCATCCCGTAAGGCTGAGTTGGCGATCCACCGGCTGAGTGGCTATCGATTAGCTCATGGGCCCACGTTGCCAAATTCTTTTGGAAGTTTGTGCCACCGACAATAGAGAATGTCTTGCAGGCAAATCTACTTTAAAAGCTTTTAGCCTATCACATTACAGAGATTTATGTGATCGCTTAAGGAAAGGTGTGAGAGATACTTTTCGACTTGTCTTTTCTTAGGAAAGCTTTGGAAAAAGTGCAAATATTTTGGGATGCATGCATAGGCGCTACAGTGACACTATAAAAGGGGGTCTCCATCTACATGCGAAAGTATGCAATGCTCCATTATTCTACACGCTCTTCGCTACTATTTGCTCCCACTATTCTTCTCTTGAGTACTGACTTGAGCGTTGGAGGGTCAACATTGAGGATCCCTTCCCTGACCTGGCACTAATGCTCCTTGTGTTGCAGGACAGTTCGGAGTCTTCATCTCGTCAATAGCAGAATCATGTTCCCAGCCAGCTGTCTTCTCAGCTTTCGGATAGAATTATATTTGGTGACGTTTGTGGGAATCTCATCTGCATCTGAGACGTGAAGATGGAGGAAGCTGGACGACTTGTAGGATCGAAAGCACTAGAGGGGGGGGTGAATAGTGCTTGTGTCTAATTCGTTCGTTAGAGTAAAACACGCAGCGAAAAATAAAACAACACACGAACACCAAGGATTTACTTGGTTCGGAGCCTGTGGCAACTCCTACTCCAAGGTCCACACTCGTTGAGTGTTTACTTTGGACAATCACTATCAATTCGGAAATATTACAAAATAATACAAATTAAAGCACTATCAAATGTTATACCGACAACAAGGAAATCTGAAATTGCAAGCTTCTAGTCATCGGAGTAGAGTTAGAACTTCGTCGGATCGTCTTGTTAGCAGCACCCGGAAGAAGGATTGCCAGATTCTTGCACCTTGTGTTGCAGGACAGTTCGGAGTCTTCATCTCGTCAATAGCAGAATCACGTTCCCAGCCAACCGTCTTCTCAGCTTTCGGATAGAATTATATTTGGTGACGTTTGTGGGAATCTCACCTGCATCCGAGACATGAAGATGGAGGAAGTTGGACGACTTGTAGGATCGAAAGCACTAGAGGGGGGGATAGGCTTGTGTCTAATTCGTTCGTTAGAGTAAAACACGCAGCGGAAAAATAAAACAACACACGAACGCCAAGGATTTACTTAGTTCGGAGCCTGTGACAACTCCTACTCCAAGGTCCAGACTCATTGAGTGTTTACTTTGGGCAATCACTATCAATTCGGAAATATTACAAAATAATACAAATTAAAACACTATCAAATGTTATACCGACAACAAGGAAATCTGAAATTGCAAGCTTTTAGTCATCGGAGTAGAGTTAGAACTTTGTCGGATCGTCTTGTTAGCAGCACATGGAAGAAGGATTGCCAGATTCTTGCTCCTTGTTTTGCAGGACAGTTTGGAGTCTTCATCTCGTTAATAGTAGAATCACGTTCCCAGCCAACCGTCTTCTCAGCTTTCGGATAGAATTATATTTGGTGGCGTTTGTGGGAATCTCACGTGCATCCGAGACATGAAGATGGAGGAAGTTGGATGACTTGTAGGATCGAAAGCACTAGAGGGGGGGTGAATAGTGCTTGTGCCTAATTCGTTCGTTAGAGTAAAACACGTAGCGGAAAAATAAAACAACACACGAACACCAAGGATTTACTTGGTTCGGAGCCTGTGGCAACTCCTACTCCAAGGCCCACACTCGTTGAGTATTTACTTTGGGCAATCACTATCGATTCGGAAATATTACAAAATAATACAAATTAAAGCACTATCAAATGTTATACCGACAACAAGGAAATCTGAAATTGCAAGCTTCTAGTCATCGGAGTAGAGTTAGAACTTCGTCGAATCGTCTTGTTAGCAGCACACGGAAGAAGGATTTCCAGATTCTTGATATCCTCAGTTGCTGCTCGAACCAGCCGTAAGTAGCCTATTGAGGGCCCCTCCAACCTTCATGGAGGGGCCCTCAGCCCGCCGAGTCAGCCGTGTTGATAAGCTCCGCAACGTTCACTGCTTATCTGCCCGAGGGCGCCTCCACACTCCATGGAGGGTGCCCTCCATCCAGCGTCCAGGGCGCCCTCAAGCTCCATGGAGGGTGCCCTCGCGCCTTGCTATGAGGTTGTCGACTAGGACATCCGAGCCGCCTCCAAGCTCCATGGAGGGTGCCTCGGGACTGTTCATCCGAGGCTTTTCTTGTGTGATTTCCGTCCTGCAAGGCATGTTAGCTTACAAAAAAAGTATACCCTACAAAACAAGATTAGTACAATAAAATAGAATAAATAGAAAGTTATTTTGACAGTCTCCGGACTGTCCGGTTCTGACTTCGGATTTCATGTCCGGAAACTCTAGATCAAACCGACGTCTACTGTTCCCTCACCGGGGAACGCGTCATCACTTACTCCACTCAGGAAAGTTTACTTGTTTGCCAGATTGATCATCCAAACCAACTGGACTTTTGCTTAGCGTCCGAATCTCCAGGACTTTCTGTTGGACGTTCGATCCACGACCCATCCAGTCTTCCACACGGTTCGCGATACCAGGATTTCAACCCAGAGTCCTCGACTCTAGGGTTTTTGCTCGAATCCTTCGACCCATCAAGACTTTCTACCTAGGGTTACCACCCCTAGGACCTAGGGTTATCGTCCCCTAGGATTTTCCACCTGCCAACCACAGCTAGGACTTTTGTCCAAGTACACTTAGGATTTTCCTGCAATCTCATTCAAACTCGTTAGATCACAAATAACCTTAACTTTGAACTCTTTGCCATTATCAAAACTCAAATTCGATCGTCGGATGCTTCCAGCACCAACAATCTCTCCCTTTTTTATTATAACAACAAAATTCAAAGTTAAGTAAACCATAATTTGATAAAATCATAGTTAAAAAGATATAACATCAAAATTCAAGAAATCAAGTGCATTTAAAAATATTTAAATGACAACAAGTTGCAAGTTGTGTCTCCCCCTTAATCACTTATACACAAGTTGCGTCTCCCCCTTAATCACTTATTCACTTTTTCCTCCCCTTTTGTCATACATCAAAAACAAATAGAGAGAAGGTTTTAAAATGACTTAGCTTTGAAAAATGACTTACCAAAAGTTTAAAATAATTAAAGAATTAAAATTTAACTAAGTACTTTAGTTTTAAAAGATGTAGATAAAAACTGAGTGAAGTACATAAAATTTTTTATAGAAAACTTAGTTAAAGTAAAATTTTTATAAAAATACTTATCTTTAAACATTATTTTGTTTAAATATTTTTTAAAAAAACTTTGTTTAAACACTAAGCTTTAAAAGTATGATTTTTGTTTAAACACTAAGTTTTAAAACTAATTTTTGTTTAAACATTAAGCTCAAAAAATAATTTTTATTAAACATTAAGCTTAAAAGATTGCTTAAAAGTAATTTTTGTTTGAACACCAAAAAATATTTTGTTTAAAACTAAGCATAAAAATAATTTTTATTTAAACATTAAGCTTAAAAAATAATTTTTAAAACTAAGCTTAAAAATAAAAAATAAAAACTAGACACTCACCCCTTCCATCCCATACAAAAAATTTAGAAATTTAAACCCCTTGGGTCAATCAATGAATTTTGATCAAAATCTATTGACGGACCTAGAGGAACTCGATCGGATCCATTCCAAGTCCTGTAGGTTCACATGACTCACAGGAGTCCAAATATGCCCCCATTTACTCTTTTTAGACCTTCTTAGCTTTTGTCCAAACTATTTGAATCTTTTTGTATATTATGGTGCTGGTATGAGAAGATCAGCACCACCTTGGTGCTGATCCTTGGAAACCAACACCATGCTTTGTGATAAAAATCCAAGGCCATATTGGTGCTTGTTTTACAAGACTAATACCAACGCGGTGTTGTTCTTGAAAAAACAGCACCACGATAGTATTGGATTTACAAGACCAACATCAATGTTCATGTCACTTGGCACACGACCATAACTTCTTATGGGAGTCTCAGAACCATGGTTGAAGATCGTTGCCCACACAACGTCCGAGGTTAGAAGAGGAATACGGTAGAAGATCAAGAGGTTATTTGCTTACAAAGAAAGGTATAACTAGTAATTATTTTCCGCATCATACTAGTTTTCTTTGTATAGTTATTTTTGGAAATACCAAATACAAGAGGCATATGATTCTAGAGTTTTTGGATTTGTTTCGAATTTGTGTTTCTTTTATTTTATTTTTCAAATTTGTGATTCGATTGTTCTTTTTTGGTTAAACCTAGAGTTATTTAAGGAAATTAAATATTAGCTTTCCTTAAAAGGCTTTGTCTAGGCGGTGGTGGTTGCTCCCATATCCAAGAAGGTCATGTGCCTCGCCATGCAGTTCTGGAAGCCAATTTTAGAAATTAATATTTAATGGAATTAATAACATAGGTGGATTTGAATCAATAGTGTTAAGTTCCGCTTGTGATTCAAATCTAAACCATTAAGAACAGATAAGTTAAATTTGGAATCAATGATGTTAAATTCCGTCTGCGATTCCTAATTTAACTTCTAAAGAACACAATAGGTTATTTAAGGAAAGGTTCGACACTTGTACAAAATTTTTGTATAGTGGAACCGGTACGATTTTCCTAGGACTAACCAACATATATAGGTTGAGGGGTAGAGAAGAAATTAGGGGGGGAGAGGGCATTTCAGTCTTTTCGCAGGGTAAGGCTTTAAAGGGGAAAAGGAGCCACTGTAGCAAGGGGTTCGGGGGTTCCCGGGGGGGGGGGGGCTTTGCTGCTTCGTGGTTTCCTGCTTCCGCCGCCAACAGGAACAAGGGAAGGGCTTCTTCTCCCTCTCGCCACCACCCTCGACTACTCTCCCTTTCTTCCTCCAGCCGCCACCACAGCCACGAGACACACGCAACCATCCCCGTTTAGCGCCGCCTCGCCGGATGCTCTCGCCGCCGCCACAGGGAAGGAGACGCCGCCTTCATCATCAGCTTCTCCCTTGCCTTCGCCGTCGGCAAGCCTCCCCTGTTTTCCCTCTCTTGATGCCAGCAGGTCTCTCCGTCTCATGCCTGCCTTGTGACCCCGCCAAAAACGTCGTTGTTTCCTCTTTATGCCACCGTGAGCAGCCTCTCCTCCTCCCTTTAGTGCACGTCGCCGCTCTTAGCTCAGGCCTCCGACGCCCTCTAGAATGTCGTCACTACCCGTCAACCGCCCTTGTTGCCGACTGCTAGCTCCGCAGCCGCTCGAGTAGCCTATAGCAATTGTCATCGCATCCGTGTGTCCGAGCGCTGCTTTCCTTTTCCCCCACGTCCATTACAGCAGTTCCCTGCACCGATTCAGTCCCAACGCCTCCCGCACAGATTCGGCTGCTGCCGTCGCTGTAGACGATCTAACTATGTTCCGCTTCCTATGTGTTTCAGCCTCTGAGCTCTCACTGCCAGGGGGCTCTGATTTGATCGTGCTCTGTCTGTGCTATGTTTTGGATTGGTTGTGTGTCATGTCTTGATTTATGTGTCGATTTCATGTCCCGACCTATATGTCAATCTCATGTCTCGGCCTACGTGCCACTAGTACTTCTCAGTCCGTGTGTCGGTATTTTATCTCGATCTGCGTGCAGTTATTATCTCCGGACCTGCAGCTCCTCGTCCGGTGCATTCATATACTCTTCCGGGTCATGACAACTCGAGCAGCGTCCCATCCGAAGGTGCCCTTGGGCCAGGGTACGTTATCGTACTCACTCTCCATTTATTTTATTATTTCAGTATTAGTTTGTTACTTATATGTTCGTTGGATCCGCCTTGAGCCTCGGGGTACCAGGGACCGGGGGGGACCCGGTTGCTGGTGCAGGTAGCATTGACCAGAGGACTTCTGAAGACTTGGTCAATATAGAAGTAGCATACCCCTCTCTGGAACATCATAATCAACATTTTCATCATCTCATTCGACAGTTTGTCTGACTCATATTCCGGAGACGATCATATGTAATATAATTAGAGTTCACGATTCATTGTCATCCTCTACTCCCTTTCTAATTTTAGTGTCAAATGTCTGCTTCCGGTTATTGATATTTTCTTCTCCCTTTATTCTTCTTTTACTGGCAGGCTTGTTGCGGTGCCAGGTCTCTCTACTCAGAATACGAGCACAGTCAACTTCTAATTATATATATAAAATACAAGATTAAACAAGTAAGCCGGAGAACATAAAAATAATTGGTTGGAATAAATTAACCGGACGCGGACGCATTCGTTGACGATCATTCTCTGCCAGCTCTCTTTAATATTCCCGATTGAACCTGTCTCAGAACACGCTCGAGGAAGCTTCTCGGAAGCCGCGCGACGAACACCGTCCGCCACACACCTTCGCAGAAACTGTTCCATCACCCCACAATTAAATACCAATTCGATCGAGATTGAACTGCCAGCCGAGCGGTCGAACATGGCGGAGGAGGGAAAGGCGAGAGGGGAGGCGACGGCGGCGGCGGAGGAGGAATACGAGGACCTGCTGCCGGTGATGGCAGAGCGGATGGAGGAGGAGCAGTTTATGCGGGAGCTGTGCGCGGGGTTCCGGCTGCTGGCGGAGGCGAAGAGCAGTCTGATTACGCCGGCGAGCCTGAGGCGGAACGCAGCAGCGGCGCTGGGAGTGGAAGGTATGACGGCGGCGGAGGCGGAGGCGATGGTGAGGGAGGGGGACATGGACGGCGACGGCGCGCTCAACGAGCGGGAGTTCTGCGTGCTAATGGTCCGGCTCAGCCCCGAGATGATGGCGGACACCGAGGCGTGGATAGAGAGCCTGCTGCTGACACCGCCGCCGCCGCCAGCGGCCGATGCTAATTGACCATTAAGTAATTGATAAATTTGTGACTCTGTCAAGAAAGATCAGACGATGAATCATGATGATCTTGTTGGATTGTAAGCTGTCAAAATTTTGGTATACAAATCTCCTCTGCCTTACTATTAGTTGAATTGCATGGAATCTAAAAATGCTAATTATTTTGTCATTACGCTATCTGAAATAATTAGTTGATTTCAAAAAAGAAAAACAAAAATGAAATGAGTATCACGTGTAGCTCATTTATTGGTCGGGCTCAATTGATAAATAAGTGGGATAATAATTGTACTACTTGGGGATCAAAATTTAACAGGAGTAATCCGGTGATAAGGTCGGGCTCCGCTCCGCTGGATGTCAACGTCACATGGAAGGTCAAAGTCAAGACGATCAACGCCCCTAGGCTAGCGTCTGATCGGGCGATCCCATCAACCGATCGGACTAAGAAATGGCTGGTCTGATGTTACCACAGCTCGGTCTCGCACCGAGCTTCCGACGCTCAAAGGCCCAGTATCACCAAGGCAGGCGTCGACCGGCGGGACATGTGTCAGGCGGACATCCCGATCGGTCAAAGATCATATCATAGCCAACGAAACGGAAACACGACCCAGCAAGCCTAGACAGTGGAAGTAGCCGAGCGGCCGACCCGCTCGACCCAGACAGCGGAAGTAGCCGAGCGGCCTCCCCGCTCGGCCCAAACAACAAAATTAGCCGAGCGGCCCACCCACTCGGCCCACTAGCAGACAAGGGCAGGATCGACTTATATCCTCCTCGAGACCCGTGTCGTAGACAGACAGCATGGTCGACGACATGATCAGACAGAGAATCGTACGACAGAAGCTTCCATTGTCTTGTCTGGATATGCTCGGGTTGTTGAGGTATGATGTCAGGTACACTTTTCTGATAGGTCCTATCAGGGAAAGCTTTGAGATGCATGGATGCCTCGAGGAGCGTGCACACGCACCCTGGGAGCCCTATATAAATGACCCCAAGCTTCGATGAAGGTATGTTTATTCTACTGTAGCTACAATTACACTGCCACTTTCGTTTCTTTGCTTGCTTGCTGCTTTCGCCGGAGATCTGACTTGAGCGTCGGAGGGTCATCGGCGGGGAACCACTCCCTGGCTCGGCACTGACGCTTTTGTGCTTGCAGGCTAGTCTCAACAGAGGTCCACGCGTGGTCAACAGGAGCGTCACATCCCTAGCGTCCGTCACCTCGACTCTCTGACATGATCGAATTTGGCGCCGTTTGTGGGAATGCACCTGCATCAGAGCCGAGAGGATGGAAGAAGCTGGACGACTTCACATGGTGACGCTCACTCAAGAGGAGCTCGACACACTTGTACATTCGAGAGTGGCAAAATTAGTCGAGCACCACCAGCAAAGAGCACTGGCCGATCGGCTGGCTCAACAAGCAACATCGGCCTTGGGAGGTCGAGCGACCCATGAAGACCAACCGGAGCAATTGTCCATCTGGGGGCAGAATAAAGGGTCGACCGACACTCACGGGGAGGCTCCACCCGTGCCTATTCCATTCCACCGGGCCTTGTTTCAAACACCCTCTGAGATTACTCAAGCCAATCAAGGAAGGGACTTTTCTTCAGATGAAGCACCCGTGCGGGACGCAAGGAAAGGCAAGGCGCCCCGAGCTGATTCGTCGCCCGAGCGGATCAACCGCCAGTTCTCCGAGGCAATCTTACAAGATCCGCTGCCAAGGCACTACGCTCCCTTGACAATTGGAGAATATAACGGGTCGACCGACCCGGACGACCATCTTGGTAAGTTCGATAACGCTGCTACTCTTTATCAGTATACAGAGGGAGTCAAATGCCGAGTCTTCCTCACCACACTCTCTGGCTCGACACAACGATGGTTCAGAAGGTTGACGGATGGGTCCATCCAAAGCTTCAAAGACTTCCGAACGACCTTCCTACATCATTTTGCTAGCAGCAGGTGCTACCAAAAGACGAGCGTCAACCTATTCTCCATGAAGCAAGGTCCCAGAGAGTCCCTCCGGGCATATATCCAACGCTTCAACCAGGTGGCCATGGACATCCCCTCAATCTCCTCGGAGACCATGATGAACGCCTTCACCCAGGGGCTCGTGGACAGGGACTTCTTCCGGTCGCTCATCCGAAAGCCGCCTTGGGACTACAACCACATGTTGAAAAAGACCAATGAATACATAAACGTGGAAGAGGCCCAGGTGGCAAGAAGAAAGGAAACGCCATTCGAGCCATCAGCGTCGACCGAATGAAGGTCGCCGATCAGCCATCAACCACCGCGCGGGCCCCGGGCCGAAGGAGCATGGCCATCTCAAGAAGCAAGGTCACACACCGTTTAGCATGTGGCCTCCGGGCACCCAAAACCAAAAGGAAAGGTATGGACCCCCCCATGTTCTGTTCCTTCCATCAGTCAACAACCCACAATACCCGCAACTGTCGCGGATTCAACTTAGTCGCCCAACCAGCGCCCAGAAGTTATCACTACCGGTCTCCCTCTCCTGACCGACGACACGGGCACCACGGTGATGAACGACGAGAGGAAGTAAGGAGATCATCGTAGCAGCCCCATCGAAGAAGCACCAAGCCCGACCGAGCCACACGCGAGCGAAGTAGATCGTCCGCTCGAGAGGAGGAGAACAGGAGCAATGCGGCGCGAGACGAAATCAACATTATAGCTGGCGGACCGACAAGCGGAGACTCCAACCGAGCCCCAAAATCATACGCTCGGTGGCTGGAGATCCACGACGTTGGCTGCAGCAGGGAGAATGCGTGCGGGCCTGAGATAAGCTTCGGCCCAGGGATCTTGAAGGAGTTAAAGTGCCGCACGATGACGCCCTCATTATCCGAGCGGTAATTGCAAACTATACCATTCACCGTGTATTCGTTGACACAGGCATCTCGATCAATATCATCTTCAAGAAGGCGTTTGATCAACTACAAATCGATCGGGGTGAGTTGCTACCGATGACAACCCCACTGTACGGGTTCACCGGCAATGAGGTCCAGTCGATCGGCCAAATCAAGCTGGTCATATCACTTGGAGAGGAGCCTCTCCGAAGGATGAGGGCCACGAACTTCATCGTGGTAGACGCCTCCTCAGCCTACAACGACATTTTGGGCCGACTGACTCTCAGTGAATTTCGAGCGATCGTCTCAACCTTCTGCCAGAAGATCAAGTTCCCGATGGAAGATCGGATAGGAGAGATAAAGGGTGATCTGTTGGCCACTCGACGTTGCTATGTCGAGATAGTCAAGACGGAGGTGAAGTTCGCACGGAAAGCACCCCGGCTGGAAGTAAACGTCATAACTGAAAAGCCCCTACTTTGGTTTATGAGGAGAAGGAAGAAGTAGAGATCCACCCGAGCCGAGCGGAAGTAACTACCTTCATTGCCGCCGATCTGGAGGCCGAGCAGAAAGCTGAGCTGATTGCATGTCTCCAGCAGAACCACGACGTGTTCGCATGGTCGACGTATGAACTGCCCGACATCTCCTCGAATGTTGCCCAGCACGAGTTGCACGTCCTACCAGAGGCTCGGCAGGTAAAGCAGAGGAAGAGAGACTTCAATGCTGAGCAGAATTTGATCATCCGAGCAGAGATAGAAAAGCTCCTAGAGGCTGGCCACATACGTGAAGTGTTAGAGTGTATACTGAAAGCCTAAGCTTTTGTAAACATTTATTATGAATAAAGAATCACATTTGGTCAAATTATCTACATTTGTTTGTAGTTGTTCAATTAATTTATATTGTAGATAACATAGTATGTGGTGTCACATACAGAAGATAATGTTATCAGTACCTTATAAATTATAAACAGTAGCTCACGACCAAAATGGAAAGGAACAAACCATTGGAAGGTCGTAGTGTAATTAGGAATTAGTTTATCTTAACTAAATAATTACACTAGTACACTTAGAGTGTATTGAGTAGGACCATTAGAGGTCGTTTCTTTTATACTGACTTTATAAAGGAACAAAGACCTCAGTTATTATGGAAGTGTGTGCTCTTAATCCTAATATAATAACAAGCACATATATTTGATATTTATTTCTTTAATTTATCAATGGGTGAGATTTAGTTCGATAAATCAATAAGCCCGATAAGTTGGGAAATGATATCACTTATAATGTGTGTTGTTGATTATAGAAGGAAACTGTGTCCTAGAAATCTAGGTTGATAATGTCCCCAAGATGAGCTCATAAGGATTGTCATGTTAAACCCTGCAGGTGGACTGAGTCTGACATGATGATAAGGTTGAGTGGTACTATTCTTGGATTAAGATATTAATTAAATGAGTTGTCAGTAACTCACTTAATTAGTGGACATTCGACATCTTAAACACAGGGAGACTAACACACTCATAATAAGAAGGAGCCCAAAAATGTAATTTGGGATTGGTGCGGTAGTTCAATAATAGTTCTCTAGTAGAATGAATTATTATTGATAAAATTAAGTTGTGTGTTCGGGGCGAATACGGGATGCTTAATTTTATCGGGAGACCAAAACCAATTCTTCCTCTCGGTCCCTATCGTAGCCTCTTATTTATAGAGTACTATACCCACCTATACCCACCTTCGTACCCATGATGTAGGGGCCGGCCAAGCTAGCTTGTGGTTCAAGCTAGGGCCGGCCAAGCCTTGGTTCATGGGTGGCCGACCCTAGCTTGAACCCAAGCTTAGGTGGCCGACCCCCATTAAATTAAAAATAATTTTAATTTTAAAATTTTCTTATGTGAAAGATATAATTTATTGGAGAGATTTAAAATTAAAATATCTTTTTTAAAATGATCTACAAAAGATTAAAGAAAGAGATTAGATCTCTTTTCTTATTTGTAGATTGGAAAGATATTTTATTTTTCTTCTTTATAAATTATTCACATGTAGAAAAATTAAAATTATAGAATTTTCTTTTTATCAACCATGAAGAGATTTTAAAGGGAAATTTTATTTTTTAAAATTTCCAAAGACAAATAAGGAATTTTAATTGTTGATTGAAATTGTCTTGTTTGCTCTTGTTGATGTGGCCGGCCAAGACATGAATGTTTAGGAAATTTTGTTTAATTTTTCTTAATTAATTCATGTCAAGGAAAATTAAGGAAATTTTATTGTAATTAAATTTCCTTATTTACCAAAGCTAAGGAATATAAAAGAGGGGGTTGGGGTGCCTTCATGAGATACAACCTCTATTATTCTCTCCCTCTTTTTCCTTGGTGTTGTGGCCGGCCATCTTCTCTCCCTCTCTTCCTCTTTGTGGTGGCCGAAACTCTTCCTTGCTTGGAGCTTTTGTGGTGGCCGAATACTACTTGGAGAAGAAGAAGAAGAAGGAGAGAAAGCTTGCATCCCTTAGAGCTTAGTTGGTGGAAAAAGTTCTTCATCCTTGGATTTTGGTGCTTGGCCGAAACTTGAAGGAAGAAGAAGAAGGTGCTAGGTGGTCCTCATCTTGGAAGATCGTTGCCCACACAACGTCCAAGGTTAGAAGAGGAATACGGTAGAAGATCAAGAGGTCTTTCTAAAAGGTATAACTAGTATTTTTTCTTTTCCACATCATACTAGTTATTTTTGGAAATAATACCAAATACAAGAGGCATGCAATTCTAGTATTTCAAATTTATTTTTGATGTTATGTTCTTTTGTTTTTCTTTTTCCTTGTGATTTGATTGTTCTTTTCGGTTGACCTAAAGTTATTTAAGGAAATTAAATATTAGTTTTCCTTAAAAGGCTTTGTCTAGTCGGTGGTGGTTGCTCCCATATCCAAGAAGGCCATGTGCCTCGCCATGTCAGTACTGGAAGCCAATTTTGGAAATTAATATTTAATAGAATTAATAACCTAGGTGATTTGGATCGAAAGTGTTAAGTTCCGCAAGAGATCCAAGTCTAAACCTAAAAGAACAAATAGATTAAACTTTGGATCAAACGTGTTAAGTTCCGCAGGCGATCCAAGTTTAATTTAAAAGAACACATGGTAGCTAGGAATAGGTTCAGACCTTTGTACAAAATTTTTGTACAGTGGAACCATTAGGTTTTTCGAGTAGCAACCAACACGGTACCACATGGTACCTTCATTGCCGCCGATCTGGAGGCCGAGCAGAAAGCTGAGCTGATTGCATGACTCCAGAAGAACCACGACGTGTTCGCATGGTCGACGTATGAACTGCCCGGCATTTCCCCGAATGTTGCCCAACACGAGTTGCACGTCCTACCAGAGGCTCGGTAGGTAAAGCAGAGGAAGAGAGACTTCAATGCTGAGCAGAATTTGATCATCCGAGCAAAGATAGAAAAGCTCCTAGAGGCTGGCCACATACGTGAAGTTCAGTTCCCAAGCTGGCTTGTCAATGTGGTGCTGGTCTCCAAGCCTGAGGATAAGTGGAGGGTCTGCATCAACTTCCGGGACCTCAATAAGGCTTGCCCAAAGGACTTCTACCCCTACCTCGGATCGACTAGATGGTGGACTCCACTACCGGATGCGAGTTGATATGCATGTTGGACGCGTATCAAGGATACCATCAAGTGTCGCTCGCCCTGGAAGATCAAGAGAAGGCCAACTTCATCACAGCCGATGGTACGTACTGCTACAATGTTATGCCATTTGGATTGAAGAATGTTGGGGCCACATATCAAAGACTGATGAACAAAGTGTTTCGGCGGCAGACCGGTCGCAATATGGAGGTATACGTGGACGATATACTAATCAAGTCCCTCTGAGCTGCTGATCTATGTGCAGATGTCACGGAGACGTGCCAGACGCTGAGGACATACAGGATCAAGCTAAATCCGAACAAGTGTTTGTTTGGCGCAAAGAGCTAGCAATTTCTGGGCTACATTGTTACCGAATGGGGAATCAAAGCAAACCCTAGCAAGGTGAAGGCGCTACAGGATATGTAGCCCCCCAGAAACCTGAAGGAAGCCCAACGTCTCACCAGTCGGATAACTGCATTGTCTCGGTTCATTTCCAAATTATCCGACCGGAGCTTGCCCTTCTTCAAGATATTGCGCTGAGCCACCAAATTTCAGTGGGATGAGGAGTGCGACCAGGCATTCGAGGAACTCAAGGCGTATCTGAACTCGTTGCCTGTACTGGCTAAGCCAACTGCCGGTGAGCCACTTCGAATCTATCTGTCCTCGACCAAGCATGCTGTCAGCTCGACACTAGTCCGTCAGAACGGCAAAGAACAACCAGTACATTTCCTAAGTCATATATTAAAAGACGCTGAGTCCTGCTACACTGGTCTCGAGAAGCTTGCTTTCGCATTAGTACTCGCCGCTAGGAGGCTCCGCCCATATTTCCTCGTGCACACTATCATTGTGATGACCAATAGTCCTTTGGGGAGAGTCCTCCTCAATCCTGAGGCTTCCGGACGACTGATCAAGTGGACAACAGAGCTCAGCGAGTTCGACATCCAGTATCAGCCTCGAGCGGCCATCAAGGCACAGTCCTTCGCGGATTTTTTCATGGAGGTACAAAATCCTGAGCCCGACTCAATTTGGAAAATATATATGGATTGGTCATCCACTAGGTAGGGGAGCAGGATCGGCATACTGCTCATCTCCCCTCAGGACGAATGGATGCAACTGCCCGTCAGGGCAACAAATAATGAAGCTGAATACGAGACGCTGATAGCATGTCTGCAAGCTGCCCAGCACGTTGGAGCCATTAAGGTTCTCATTCACTCAAATTCTCAATTAGCCGCTCAGCAGCTTACTGGGACATTCGAGATAAGTAACACAAGGCTCAAGCTCTACGCTGAAGCTTTTGAAAAGCTGAAGGCCAATTTTCGGTAGGTCACTATACAAAAGATCCCCCGCACGGAGAACCAAGCTGCAGACGAATTGTCCAAACTAGCCAGCTCTCTATTCCCGATCGTCATATCACAGTCGATCGAGCAGGTGTCCCTGGTGGTCCACATTGATCGGATGGAGGGGCTCACCTTCCCAAGCGACTGGAGAACAACGCTTGTAGAGTTTTTGCGATCGGGAGCTACATTCTCCGATCGGGAAGAGGCAAACTTATTGAGAAAAAGAGTTGGGCGGTTCACTCTGATCGGGGGTCAATTTTACAAAAAATCCTTCACCAGGCCTCTGCTCAAGTGCGTCGGATCGGAAGACGCCGATTACATACTACGAGAGGTGCATCAAGGATCCCATGGCGAATACCTGGGCGACCGCTCATTAGCAAGGAAGATCCTCCTGGCCGGATACTTCTGGCTGACTCTCCAGGAGGGCGCAGCTTGGACGGTCGCTACCTACTTTTCCTGCCAGAAATACCATAACTTCTCGCATCGGCCGACCAAGGAAATGAATGCGTCTATTGTGTCTTGCCCGTTCGATCAATGAGGCATGGATATCGTGGGACCCTTCCCAATGGCGACAGGTCAACGAAAGTTCCTGCTTGTCGCGGTTGACTATTTCTCCAAGTGGGTTGAAGCCAAGCCGCTGGCCAGGATAACCGAACAGATGGTTAAGAAGTTCATCTAGCAGCACATCATTTGCCGATTCAGCATCCTTCCTCGGCTCGTCTCGGAAAACGGGAGACAGTTCGTTGATCAAGAACTTAAAGAATGGTGCAAGGGGTATGACATCGAGCAGGCTTTCACCTCGGTAGCATATCCTCAAAGTAATGGACAGGCAAAAGTCGCCAATCGGGAGATCTTGCGGATCCTACACATGCGACTCGACCATATGGGAGGGAGCTGGGTGGACGAACTCCCCAGTGTGCTGTGGGTGATCCGCACGACCCCCAAAGAAGGAACGGGAGCAACCCCCTTTCAATTGGTGTACGACGACGAAGCGGTCGCCCCCGTTGAAGTTGGAGTAGAGTCCGACCGGATACAACACTATGACAAGGACAACGTCGAGCGGAGACTCTTAGAGCTGGACTTGGTGGACGAGGCACGTGCTAAAGCCGTCGTCCGGCTAATGGCCTACCGACAAAGGATGATACAAAACTACAATCGAAGGGTGATCCCAAGATAATTTCAGGTTGGCGACTTTGTGTGGAAGAAGGTAAAGCCGGTCGGCGACGTCACCGAGTTGGAAGCTCCATGGGTCGGACCCTTCAGGATCATGGAAAAGCTCCGCTCGGGCGCCTACTACCTAGAGGATAAGGACGGACGGTGATTAGAACGTCCATGGAGCGCGAACCATCTCCAGCCATACCGAGCCGGGTGAGAGGTGCGCTGATGTAATCGATGTATTTTCTTTATCCCTGCGCCCTTTGAGTGCAAGACTGAAATTAAAAGAAAAAGGTTGCCAAATTTCGTGTCGAATGACAAGTCAAATCGTCCAGCAGCGATGTTAAACCCAGGTCTCCACCGACAGTCGAGCGGCAACCTTAAACCCGAGTCTTCATCAAATCGTCGAGCGGCGACGTTAAATCCAGTTCTCCACCGACGGTCGAGCGGCGACCTTAAACCCGAGTCTTTATCAAATCGTCGAGCGATGATGTTAAACCTAGGTCTCCACCGACGGTCGAGCGGCGACCTTAAACCCGGGTCTTCCTCAAATCGTCGAGCGACAACGTTAAACCCAGGTCTCCACCGACAGTCGAGCGGTGACCATAAACCTGAGTCTTCATCAAATCGTCGAGCAACGACATTAAACCCAGGTCTCCACCGACGGTCGAGCGACGACCTTAAACTCGAGTCTTTATCAAATCTTCGAGCAACAACGTTAAACCTAGGTCTCCACTGACGGTCGAGTGGCGACCTTAAACTCGAGTCTTCATCAAATTGTCGAGTGACGACGTTAAACCCAGGTCTCCACCGATGGTTGAGCGGCGACCTTAAACCCAAGTTTTCATCAAATCATCGAGCGGCGACGTTAAACCCAGGTCTCCACCGACGGTCGAACGACGACCTTAAACCCGAGTCTTCATCAAATCGTCGAGCGGCGATGTTAAACCCAGGTCTCCACCGACGGTCGAGCGGCGACCTTAAACCCGAGACTTCATCAAATTGTGCAGTGGTGACATTAAACCCGGGTCTCCATCGACGATCGAGCGACGACCTTAAACTCCGGCCTTCATCAAATCGTTGAGCGACGACGTTAAATCCCAGAGTCGAGTGGTGACTACAAACCTTAGGGTCGAGCGGCGACCTTAAAACCCAAAGGTATGACCCTGATGAATTTATCAATGATTAAAATGCGAGCATGATGCCTGTTCGGGGCTATATAGTCAAAAGCTTTGTGATAGACAAGCAAACATGTTAGGAAGAACTGCAAAATGACTTCATTGATAACAAGCCAAAAGCTGTCGAGCGGCAGTCAAACATTCAAAGGTTACAAGATCCCTCCTCACTCAAGATAGTCGAAGACTTCATCCGACATCGAGTCGTTCGGCTGAACCCTGTCGATGATGCCATCAGTCAAAGAGCCGGAGATATGCTCGTTCGCTTGCAACTGGTTGAACGTCCCGGTTCTGGCCAGCTCGAAACTCCGGATGACCCGATTAACAACTTTGTCAGTAAATTTCTCTGAGTGGAGGTATTCTTGCTTCATGGTCTCGAAGCAGTTCGGTTCGGCATCCTGGTAAGTCTTCAGGGTTGCACGGGAGGACTCCAGAGTACCTTCAAGGGTCTTCACTTGCCCTTAAAGATTAGCCTCCCTAACCAAACGACTGTCTCGTTCGACGATCAGCAAGTTATCCGCCTCCTTGAGCTTCTCGGCTAACTCCCGGGCTTGCTGGTTCTTCAACTCCAGGTCAGCTATGGCTCGATTCTTCCTGTTGGCAGCCTGCTCGATCTTCTTGTCATAGGTTTTCACCTGAGTCTCGAGTCGACCCAGCATGATGGCCTGATCGGCAGACTTCTTCCGCTCGGCCTCTAGGAGTTTATTGGCCTTCTCCAGATCGACCTGCAATTGGGCAATGGATGGCCCCTGGGAGGAAGAGGCTCCTCCAGAAATCTTGATTTTCTTCAGTTCATCCTCCACAAACGCCAAGCGGTTGCACATCGCCACATTCTCCACCCAGTACTGCGAGCGGCCAGATGGATGTCAGCACTGATCGGAGGTAATTGGTAAATTAATTTCTAAAAGTTTAAATACATACCCCGGTGGACATCTCCAGATGACTGTTGGCGAGCGCCCCCGAAGGCATCACCGCTGCTCCTGCTCTGGCCTCCTCCCAAATACGAGCGAGCCGTCCACGAATGAATATTTGATGTTCGGGAGAAGACGGCTGAGCGCTCGGGTTAAGGAGATCTTCGGTAAGCAGGTGGAGGATTGCTGTTACGGAGCGCCGACCGATTGGCGCTGACTGGGAAGAAGCCACATGACCAGAAGCTTGGGAGGTCGAGGCTAGAAGAATGCTGGATCGCAGAATCTTGTGCCGAGCTGGAGGGAGAAACGCGATCGGCTGGGCTGCGATCAGGTCCGATGGCAGATCGGCCAGCGAGGGGGCTGGTGTTGGCCGATTTGCATGTCACGTGGCACATCAAATTAATTAAGATTGGAAACTCACATAAGCTAAAGATAAATGTTGTAGCAATGAGTCCCAAGTCGTATTTTTTCCCAAGGATAACTAATAAGTGTGGAATTGCTCTAGAATTGATTCAAATGAAATTATTACATCAACAAAGTCAATTAAGCTTTTCCATTCGATTCACATTGCAAATTGTATTCTTCTACAATCAAAAGTAAGATCAAGGAAGGTTCATTCTCATCTAAACCTAGTTAAACTCCCTTTCATCAAGTTAACAACAATTAAATTTGGATTCTTAAGTATCATCTAATCAAATGAATTAATTAAATTCCCTTCCATTCAAGTTCACAGAAATTAAGCTTTCAAGCATTCAACATTCACATTCTCAGTAGCCATGACTCACACTCAAGTTCTCATCACAATTACAAGAACCAAAAATGACATTCCATTCACTATCACAATCAAATTCACATTCAACTCATTAACCAAGTCTTAAATTCAAAACCTCAATCAAGAATATTAATAGAGGTAAACAATTAGAAGGTTAAGTGATTCATTCAACAATCAAGCACATTAACAGCCACAACAAAATCCAATGAATCAAACAAAGGTCTTCTAAATTCATGAATTGAAACTAACTTTAACTTATAGAAACTGAAACATGAAATTCAAAACTAGAAATGGATTACAAACCAAGTGAGTAGCTAATCATGGTTGGAATTGCAGAAATCTTAAGGAAAACAGATTTGCAAGTAAGAAATCTGAAATAGAATTGCAAAAGTAAACTTAAACAGAAAATGAGAAGGAAATGCTAAACAAAGAATAAAATATGATCTACCTATTAGATCTTTAGATATGAGCAAGTTCAATAACAATTCGAAGACTAAGATAAGGAAAACAAAACCCTAAAACATTCCACAATCGAAACCCAGCTCAAACTCCTCCTCTCTGCTGTTAAACAGAGGTGCTATCGGAAACCTCCCCTCAAACATCCAACGAACAATAAACAAGCTTCCAACTATTACTAGATGATACTCACAGCTCCAAGAAACCTCCCTCGAAGCTCACACCCAACTAGAAACCTCATCAGCCGAAGAACAAAGCTCAAATTCTGAAAATTGGAATCCAGATCGATTGATCAAATTGATCCAATTTCGCTGTGGAACGAAAATCGGAAGAGGATCAGTAACTCCAAGAAAACTCCCTTGAAGCTCTGTTGAATGTGAAGATCGCTACTGAGAATGAACAGTGCCAATATCGCGAACGCTCGAGCCCAGGGAAGCACTATAGCTTCTCGCGGGTTTTAAACTCTCCCAAATCTTATCAGACGGTCCAGATTAATTTAGGACTCGATCAACGGCTGGATGAACTCAGATCTGGATCAAAGCTTCTAGATCTTCATCAATGGTTGTGTTGTGCTTCCCCTTGGCTTGGATGGGTCGAATCTTCAATGGATGACTCAGATCTACTTGATCTTGGATGAAAGGCCCATAATGCTCCAAAGCTTGATCGACTTGTTTAGCCTTAGATTTGAGCCTAAATATGGTCTGATCTGATCGGGTGCATGACCCTTTTGATGTCTACAAAATAATAATCAAATATTAGCATCAAATACCATGAAAATAAACCAATTTGTAATTAAGTCCAAGATCAATACAATGCATACAAATGTGATGTAAATATGAGTTTCATCCATGAGTAGACCATTAAAAACTAAAAATAATACATGTTAAGAAAACTAAAAAATCATCCCACACTTAGTCTTGAACGTCCCGTGAAAGTTAAGAAAACTAAAAATCATCTCCACACAAATTCTCTAGCAATACCTAGAAGATAGTAAAAGGAATTTAACTAAGACCATCTAAAGATCACTAACAATCATGAATACAATCCAAACAATAATCAGTAAGTATGATAGTTTCAATTCAATTGAAAAATTAAGCAAGTTGCAATCTCACAAGGTTTTTACCTATTCTAACTCTCACACTCAAAATTGCATATAAGTGGAGCTCACTCAATGTCACTTACAACATTTCACTACCATAAGCTTGCTTATTTTCTAATTCTCCACCACTATAAAATATAGCATACATGAATCAAAAAGATTTTATCAACAAGAATTGAAATGGAATCAAGAAGAACAAGTGAAAGTGGATAAAATAGGCAAAAGGAAAGAATTCAATGAAAAAAGTGAGAAAATGAGAGTATTGGAGGAATATACTTGATGAGTTGACCAATTTAATGTGAAAAGAGATGAATACTATTTGTTGTTACCAATTCAAAAGATCAAGCTAACCTCTCCTTCAATTTGATGGCAATCCACCATTCTTGATACATTATCTCCACACTTGATACTTGATCCTGTCCGAATGCTGAATCGATGGACGCTGGGCATGTGGCGCTCTCCCAACCGATGACGTGGCTATCTGACTGACCGTATGGAGCTCCGGTGAACCTGCAAAGAAGTCGAGCCGGGAAAGGGTTCCCGGCGACGACCCTCAGACGCTCAAGTCAGATGAGGGAAAAACAAGAAAGTGGCTCCAAGGATTGAAGATTTCATCCCTCCGGTGAGGTCTAAGGGCTCTTATATAAAGCTATGGGAGCTTGGTGCACACAAACCGAGGTGTACACGTGTCCTATACCATACCGCAGCATGGGCTTGTCAGAAGAGTCTGTCTGACGCCATACTGCTACAGTCTGAGCGTCTCCTTGATGGGACAGCCGAACCCTTTTGTCATACGATACTGAGTATGGCCTGATCCTCGGACATGCATGTTGTCAGCAACAGGAGTTACTAAGATGACGTCCCCACTGTCCCACACTTTTTGACTTCCTCTTCCCGGATCACCCATCAAGCCGCTCAGCCAGAACATTCGCCTTTGATCTGGCGTAGATGGTCGTCTGTCCGGGAAGGTTCAGGGTCGTCGCCTGATCGGCTTTCGTAGCCTGACACCCTGGCCGAGCGGGCAGACTGCTCGGCCTTTACCGCGACCGAGCGGGCAGACTGCTCGGCCTTTACTCTTACATTGCACCACGGCCATCCTCTCGGCCATATGATCTTCTTCATTGAAAATCTGGGCTCACGGCCAGCTGGTTGTTCTCTCGGATGAAGGTCATTGCCTAGTGATTGGCATGTCTCGCCCGCTCGTCGAGCCCATGGGGTTGATCCCCCTTTGACTGTTGACCTCCACGTGTTGTTGACCTTTCCCTCATGAGGGCCCCTCGGCCTTACCACCGGATCACTTGCCTCCCCCTCAAGTCTAGTCAAAGGAGGCGTCAAAGTCCGACTAACTGGACTGCTGGTCTGATTGAGTAACGACCGCTAGGCCGACCCCGGGAATGCTCATCCGCTCGGCACACACTCTTCATTATGGCCGTTCGGCTCTACCAATGGACGGATGGTCAATGCTGATGCTTTCGGTATCCCCTCAGAATTCGTGCCAAACCTTCTCCATTAACGCCAAGCACGCACGCTGCGCGCGGTAATGGGCGTTCATTAAATGCGCCCTGTGTCCTGCTGACACGTGGCGCTCCCGCTGTCGTCAGCGTACGGTGATGGTGTTACCTCCGATGGGACAACCGCCGTTTGAAATGAACGGTTCGATGACAGCTTCATTTCTTGCGACCTGAATCTGACGGCTGAGGCCATTAGGGGCCAACACTATAAAGCTTTCGATTCTTCTCTCCGCCGCATTTATGCTCCCTCGCGTTCAGGAACCTTGCTGTTTTCTTTGCCCCGGCGACTTCATCTTTCGGCTCTCCGGCGACTTCGCAGCCCCTTCGATCATTCTCTTGTTCGTAAACCTCCCTCATCCTTCACTTCATCTTTTTGTTGCATTTTTCGTTAGCTGTCTTTTTCATCTCGTCATCATCCTTCCCCGCTTGCTCTCTCTTCCCTTTTCCGTCTTCGATATCCTCTTCAATCCCGACCATGGCGAGCACTTCCCAGCCGGCCACCGGCGCTCCTGGTCTTTGGTATATGGCCATGGAGAGCCGGTTTGATGAGGAAGATGCTCTTCGCCTCGTTCGCACTTATGAGTTCCCCACTAACCTTGAAATAATATTAGCCACTCCTTCCGACCGGCCCAATAACCCGCCGCCCGGCACTGTTTGCTTTTTTTGGGATCAATTTTTGGCCGGCCTGCGGTTTCCTATACATCACTTCATCTTGGAAGTATGTAATTACTTCCGCCACCCGCTCGGCCAACTTGTTCCGAACTCCATTAGGCTGCTGTGCGGGGTGGTAATTCTTTTCAAGCTGAACGACATCCCTCTGGACCCCAAAACCTTCCATTACTTCTACTATCCGAAACAATCTGAGTGGGGCACCTTCATTTTCCAAACTAGGATTGGTTTTGTTCTTTTTAGCAATATGCCGAGCTCCAACAAGCATGGGAAGGAATACTTTTTCTATGTGTGTTTCCCCGAGCCGCCGCTTTTCCGAACCATGTGGCAGACCGCGGTGCCGGCCCAACCAGAGTTCGGCAAATACAAGAGCGATCCAGCCTACCTCCATGCAGCTAACCGTCTGGTCGGCCAACGATACAACATTGATAAGTTACTCCTTAAGGGAGTAATGTACTTGTTCGGCCTATCTCCCGTTCGGGCTGGCATTCCCTGCAGCATGGGTAAGGATTAATCTTTATCTTTCTCCTTTGCTCTAACTGATTTATTTTTCTTTTTTGCAGTTGAGATCATGTGGCGCGCTAAGGCTACCGAACGTCTGAAGCTGAGAGCCGTAGAGATTGAGGCGGCTACTGAAAAGGAGGTCGCTGTGCGGGGGCTTGTCCCAGCCAGCTCGGGGGTTGAAGGGACACAGTCCGCCCCCGAGGTATCAGCCGCTCGAGCACCCGTACATGAAGCCGCAGTTGACGCTACTTCCTCCGCCCCAGTCGGGGAGGAGATTCTCCCTATTGATGACGCCCCACTAAGGACCCGGAAGAGACGCCGGGTGGACCCCATGCCACCGTTGGTCCCCTCTGGTGAGCAGCTTTCTGAACAGGGTGGTATTCCTCCCGATCGAGAAGAAGGAGCTCCGGCTACCATCGAGGAGCTCTCTTCGGATCGAACACCCACCCAGCTTGGCTTGCCTGAGGCGCTCCCCGAAGGGGAGCCGACTGATTCTCGCCCCCGCACTCACCGTCGCCTCAGGCGCTTAGGCGACCTTTCTACTATTGGGGGACCTTCTGATCAAGCAGCTGAGGCCCAGGATGATCCGAGCGGCCCTTGGGTGATCAAGACCATACTGCGCTTTCCGTCCGAGGAACAACTTTTGGAGGTCGATCGGCCCACGAGCCCCGAGCAGCAAATTACCCTAACAGGGCCTCTTGCCAAAGTTTGGGAGGATGCCCGAATTCATGTCGCGCTCATGACTCCCAGTCAGTTGGGGGATAGCAATCTGCAGCAGGCCACCGGGGTATGTTCTTTCTCCCCTGGTGTTCCTTTTTAATTATCCCTTGACATCTCTCCTTCTATGTAGACCTAGGTGGAACAGATTGTAATTAGCAATCGCCTGGTTGAGCTGGAAAATGAGCTGAAAAAGCTCAAACTATCAGGGGAACGTCAGGGGCATTCATCCGCCGAGCTGGAGAAAAGTAAAAAGCTTTTGGAATCCGAGTGGCGAAAGTCCTCCGAGTTGACAGCTGAGGTGACTCGTCTTGAAGCTGTGGTCAAGAAGCGTGACCATGATATAAAGCTTGCGACTAACCGGAAGCTTCAGGCCATCTCAGACCTGGATATTATGAAAGTGGAGAATCGGGGACTAGATCAACGCGTCAAAGAATTGGGCACCCTCTTGTCCATCGAACGGGAGAGCTGCTCGGCTGATCGGGCTAAATTTGAAGGGGATTTGAAAGGTCTCCAGGCTGCCCTTGACGCTTCCCGAGCCACGTTCAAAGAATATCAAGACGAGGAACCTGGCCGCTCGGCTGAAGTGCGAAAAGCTTTCGTCCGCTCGGACGAGTTTGGTGAAAAGTTCAGCGACAAGCTGTCCCTAACCTTAGAAGAGGCTATCAAGGTGGCAGTTAATTATTTGAAGACTAAGGGCCACCTACCATCCGAGCTGTCCGTCCCCCCCCGAAGATCTGGCTGTAATGATGGGCTCTATCCCTGACGCCCTTTTTAATTTTTATGAGTGAGGAGTATTTGAACCTCTTTTTGTATGCCCGTTGTTCGGGGTGAACATTCTTGTTATTACTACTTTTGTCTGGCCGCCGTTCGGCGTAAATGAACTCTGTTTTTGCTTGCTAGACCAATATTCATCCGTAGCCTTTACTTCGATCATAATAATTTTTTCACGCTAAGTATTCTTTATAAGGGGGGGGCCGCTCAGCGGTACGATGTCCTTATTCTTGCCTTAGTAGTAGGACCGGTTATGGGTCGGCGCTTACGATCGGGTTGTACCATGCGAACTGCTATCCGTCCGGAGGCTTAATAAACGGCGGGTTATCGCTCGATTTTTAATGTCGGAGCTCGACGGTCTGCCGGCCGGGAGGTTTATAGACGCCGGTTCGTCTCTTGATTTTTAACGTCGGAGCTCGACGGTCTTCCGGCTGGAGGGTTTATAGACGCCGGTTCGTCTCTCGATTTTTAACGTCGGAGCTCGACGGTCTTCCGCTCGGGGTATTTACTCGTCCCTCGATTTTTAACGCCGGAGCTCGACGTCTTCCGCCGAGGGGTTTATAGACGCCGGCTCGTCGATTTTTAACGTCGGCTCGACGGTCTTCCGCCGGGGTCTATAGACGCCGGTCTCTCGATTTTTAACGTCCGAGCTCGACGGTCTTCCGCCGTCTATAGACGCCGGCTCGCCTCTCAATTTTAACGCCGGAGCTCGACGGTCTTCCGCCGGGGGGTTTATAGACGCCACTGCCTCGATTTTGACGTCTTGAGCTCGACGGTCTTCCGCTCGGGGGTTTATAGACGCCGGCTCGTCTCTCGATTTTTAACGTCGGAGCTCGACGGTCTTCCGCTCGGGGGGTTTATAGACGTCGGCTCGTCTCTCAATTTTTAACGTCGGAGCTCGACGGTCTTCCGCTCGGGGAGTTTATAGACGCCGACTCATCTCTCGATTTTTAACGTTGGAGCTCGACGACCTTCCGCTCGGGGGGTTTAGCATCGCCGAGCTGCCAGTTGATCTCCTCGTACTTCTCCCACTTTGTCTTCGACCGGGAACTTGATCTTTTGGTGGAAAGTGGAGACGACCGCTCGGAATTCATTGAGAGCCGGTCGTCCCAATATTAGGTTGTATGCCGACGGAGAGTCCACCACGACGAAGTTTGTTGTCCGCGTCCTTCTGAGCGGCTCCTCTCCCAGCGAAATGGCCAGCCGGATCTGTTCGACCGGCAGAACTTCGTTGCCCGTAAACCCATAGAGGGGGGTTGTCATGGGCAGCAGCTCGGCTTGATCAATTTGCAATTGGTCGAAGGCCTTTTTGAATATAATATTGACCGAGCTTCCTGTGTCAATGAAAACGTGGTGAATAGTGTAGTTGGCTATTACCACTTTGATGAGGAGAGCGTCGTCATGTGGCACTTCGACTCCCTCCAAGTCCTTGGGCCCGAAACTGATTTCGGGTCCGCTCGCCCTTTCCTGGCTGCAGCCGACTGCATGGATCTGCAGCTGTCTGACGCTCGCCTTCCTTGCCCTGTTGGAGTCGCCTCCGGTCGGCCCGCCAGCAATAATGTTAATTTCGCCTCGGGAGGTGTTGTTTCTATTTTCTTCTTCCCTAGCCGACGGCCTAGGCTGCTCCCTAGACCTCCGGGGATTGTCCTCACGCCTCGGAGTATGGTGCCGCTCAGGAGTCTGTCTTTGTCGCCTATCAGATATCATCCGATCGGCTTCACGAGGGCGTTGTCGCCTGTCGGATGATGGCGATCGATGGCCACCACTCCTGGGAACAGGGTGAGCGATCAGGGGGAGGCTTCGGCAATCTCTTGTATTGTGCATGTCCGTCCGGTGGAATGAGCAGAACATAGGCGTCCAATTCTTTTTAGGCTTGGGCCGCTCGGCAGACACTTCTTGAATAGCGTGGGATCTTACATGTTGCAGGGGGTGAGCTGCTTCAGCTCGCGGTCCTCTGGGTGGCTAATGAGCCGTGTGCGGCTTCTGCTCGGCAATGGTAGCCCGCTCGGTTGGAGTTTCCTTCCTTCGGGCTGCTTGAGCTTCCTCCACATTGATGTATTCGTTGGCCCAGTGCAGCATATGGTCGTAGTCTCGGGGCGGCTTCCGAATGAGCGAGCGGAAGAAGTCCCCGTCCACGAGGCCTTGCGTAAATGCGTTCATCATTGTCTCGAAGGTGGCCGTTGGAATGTCCATGGCCACCTGGTTGAATCGTTGGATATAAGCTCTTGGCGACTCTCTGGGCTCTTGCTTGATGGTGAATAAGCTCACGCTAGTCTTCTGGTAGCGCCGACTGCTTGCAAAATGGTGGAGGAAGGCCGTTCGGAAGTCTTTGAAACTTGAGATAGATCCGTCCGGCAGTTTCCGAAACCACCGTTGAGCCGATCCCGAGAGGGTGGTTAGAAAAACCCGACACTTCACCCCATCTGTGTATTGATGAAGGGTAGTCGTGTTGTCGAACTTACCCAAATGATCATCCGGGTCGGTGGTTCAATTGTATTCACCGATCGCCGGGGGCACATAGTGCTTTGGCAGAGGGTCTCGTAGAATGGCCTCCGAAAATTACCGATTGATCCGCTCGGGAGAAGCGTCCGCTCGGGGGGCCTTGCCTTTTCTGTTGTCCCGTATTGGTATTTCATCTGACGAAGATCCTCGACCACGATTCACTGCTGCGACTTCAGGGGGCGTGCGGAATAAGGCCCGATGAAATGGAACCGTGGCATAAGGTGCTTCCGCTCGGCCCCCTGATGCTGATGTTGCTTGCTGTTCAACCCGCTCGGCTTGCGACTTTTGTCTCTGTTCCACAAGCTTAGCGGCTCTTGTCTCGATCAAAGCGTCGAGCTCCTCTGTGGAGAGCATCACCGAGTGCGGTCGTCCAACCTCGTCCATTGCTTCCGATCGGATACAGGAGCGTTCCCACAGACAGCGCCAAATTGATCCTGTCCGAATGCTGAATCGATGGACGCTGGGCACGTGGCGCTCTCCCAACCGATGACGTGGCTATCTAACTGACCGTATGGAGCTCCGGTGAACCTACAAAGAAGTCAAGCCGGGAAAGGGTTTCCGGCGATGACCCTCAGACGCTCAAGTCAGATGAGGGAAAAACAAGAAAGTGGCTCCAAGGATTGAAGAATTCATCCCTCCGGTGAGGTCTAAGGGCTCTTATATAGAGCTATGGGAGGTTAGTGCACACAAACCGAGGTGTTCACATGTCCTATACCATACCGCAGCATGGGCTTGTCAGAAGAGCCTGTCTGACGCCATACTGCTACAGTCTGAGCGTCTCCTTGATGGGACAGCCGAACCCTTTTGTCGTACGATACTGAGTATGGCCTGGTCCTCGGACATGCCTGTTGTCAGCAACAGGAGTTACTAAGATGACGTTCCCACTGTCCCACACTTTTTGACTTCCTCTTCCCGGATCACCCATCAAGCCGCTCAGCCAGAACATTCACCTTTGATCTTGCGTAGATGATCGTTTGTCCGGGAAGGTTCAGGGTCGTCGCCTGCTCGGCTCTCGTAGCCTGACACCCTGGCCGAGCGGGCAGACTGCTCGGCCTTTACCGCGGCCGAGCGGGCAGACTGCTCGGCCTTTACTCTTGCATTGCACCGCGGCCATCCGCTCGGCCATATGATCTTCTTCATTGGAAATCTGGGCTCACGGCCAGCTGGTTGTTCTCTCGGATGAAGGTCATTGCCTAGTGATCGGCATGTCCCGCCCGCTCGTCGAGCCCATGGGGTTGACCCCCCTTTGACTGTTGACCTCCACATGTCGTTGACCTTTCTCTCATGAGGGCCCCTCGGCCTTACCACCGGATCAATACTAAAAAAAATTTTCTTCGCTGTTTTACACTCAATTCCATCACTTGGAACTAAAAACAATCTCACATCAATTTGAAAAAGAATTCCCTCCCCCACACTTAAAGTAATGGTCGTCTCGGACAATGCAACACAACATGCTCTCCAATTACTTAACAACTTTAACCACTGTGTTCATTCTTTAATCTGTATATTCTGTCCCTTTACTCCCTATGTTTCTGTGGTGCTTTTTGTGTTATAATCACAAGAAGTTGAAATCTAATCAAATTGATTAGAAATAGCTTAGTAATTGACACAAAAACAGAATCTGTAGTTGGTAAATTCCAGAATTCAGCCACTCCTCAATCTCCTGCAGCTATCAATTGAAACTGGGCATTCTAAAGCTTCATTTGATACTCACATTTATGCTATTGAACTTAGAAATCAAATACCCAGTAACAATTTTAGAAAATAGCAAAACCGTCTAACAATTCTGCAATTCTATGATGTGCTGCTATTTCTGTAAATGAATTCTGGTTCTGTAATATGCAAATTCAGCCAATCTCCTTGCATACCCATTGAAACCAAAATTTCATCATCTCCACATTTTGTTTTTTTTCGTGTAAGTCAAATTGAACTTCTTAGATCAATTTTGCATCAGATATTAGCTTCTTCATTCCAACAGATTCAAAATTCTAGATTAATTTCAGAAATTAGTTTCTAGAAAATTTTTAGGTCTTCATCACAAGGAACCTCTGGAGAAAAGAATACCAAATGACAATGAGATAATTGACTTCTGAATTTCTGAACCTTAGTTCGAGAGTCTTCAAAACCTTCAGCAATCTTCACTACTACAACTACCAGCTGAAACTCTAAAAACCCAAAACCTATATTCGAATCTATTCCTGGAAATAACCTCAGGTTTCAATCACCTCTCTTACTCTTCCAAAATCTTATTACCTGATAAGAATCCCAACTGCTTAAACATTTCAACATTTATAAACTTCAGAAATCATTGCCAATAAGCATTTCAGCAGCAATAGATTTCAGTTTTTTGAACTCTGTTTCAGACACAGATTTATCACCCAACTCCGTTTAAGACTTCCTTAAAATTGAAAATTTGCACAGAACTTGGCTTAATCAGATGAGGTTGCTACAAACTCCTTGTTTTAATTGGTCGGAACTTTAAGTATAGAATTTTCCAAGCTGAAGTTTCAATGAATTGAGCTGAAGTTACATTGATAAGCAAGAAGTCTGGAAATGTTTATATTTTCCATTAATCAATGAAGGACCAATTCCAGACATGCTATTTATTGTAATTGAGTTGTAGTTTCTGCATCTTCAGCTTCAAACCCTCACTGATATACTTCCGTTTCCATATCAAGCTACTGGAAATTTTCTAGAATTGAGGCTTGGGTTTCTGCTGTTTGCAGTTTCTCCTTTTACACTTCTGATTTGCTAAATTCTGAGTTGAATTACTGCTGCTAACAGAACAGTAGGTTCTACTCTGATTGTTGCAAGTGCAGAAGTATAACCATGATATAAGAATTGTAACATTCCATATTAGGCTGATAAGGTCTTAATTTAAAGTTGCATCTTACATTAACAGTTTTCAGTTCAACATTTCAGAAATATGCTTTTAATTCTGATTTTGACCAATAACAACATGAAATCATTTCCCTGTCAATTTCAAAATTGGCATAATGCATGAGTGTTAAGGTAAATGAAAACTCATACCAACTTCTTGAATTCTCCACTGCAATCTCCAGCAGATCTGGATCTGATTTCAGAGTTCCAAGCATCACTGTAGTTTCGGCAATAAAAACCAAATATGCTTTACTCTTACTGAAATCTAGAATGAAAACTCACAATAATACCAACTCAAGCTCCAAAGATTTCATCTTCCAACAAATATCATTAGGCGTTGCAGCCTAGTTTTCTTGTTTCTGATCAGAGCAACTTCAGTTATTCAGCAAATTTGCATTGATTCAGCGTATTAAGTTTAAATGTGCCATTCAGATCTTAACGTAAGGCTTCAGCTTCAATAAATTGCAGAAGCTACACATCAAGATCCCATATTTGAATCTCATTCTAAGCATTTCAACTCACTGAATGCAGCTGGCCAATTCTAAAAATCAGCAACTTATGCATTATGCAAGTTCTCTTTAATTTTAATTTGTTTCTGTGTCTTCTTGCTGTTTAATTTCCAGTAATAAGCCAGCTTGAGATTCCTTCACTTCAATTCTATAGTAATAGAAGCATATTTCTGTTTAATTTGGATAGAGTTTCAGAAACCACTTCTCTGCATTTTCAATTCCAACATCCCCTGATTTCATTGTCTCACACATGCTAGCTTTCCAGAAGAAAACATAACAAATAACATTGAATTGATAGGAGTTTCAATTGAAGGAGTTGCTAATCAAAAACAGCAGTAAGCTTTTGCACATAAACTGATTAGAATTATAGACCAAGGAATTTCATATTTAACATCTTGATAGAATAGAAAATGTTATCACACTCTCACTGCTGTAAAACTTCAGAAACTGTATACTCAGTTTCCAGCTTCAAAAATGTCCAGCAATTTGATTTCAGTAGGATGTTTTCCAGATTTAATATTAGCATTTTGATTTCCTGTAGCCTCAAAGTTTTGCACACAAAAGAAACACAAAACTTGACACATTAGAAACTTAAGTTGATACATTCTTTCACTTCTTGCTTATCTTGTATCCTTCATTGGAAGAAAAGTTTTTTATTGTATCATAGATGCCCTGGCTTCAATTTCCATTTCAAAGCTTCCTCAATAACAGTAATAGTACTGCAGTTTCAGAACCCAATTCACTGGAGTTGCATGCTCGGGACCATAGCAGACCTTATTAACAACAGCAATCATTATTTCACTTGTTGTCTGAACATCCAGAATATTTATTCAAAACAGAAGTCTTCATCAATTCTCTTGTACTCTTTAACTGGATACATATTTGTTGTATCACTATTCTTCATCATGAATTAAAACAAACCAAAATTCCTTCAGAATTCAGTTCTACAAGAATAGAACCTAAGCTCTGCTCCTTGGCATTAAATTACCATATTCAGATAGAGGTTCTTAGATATTCAAAAATTAAGTTCAGAAAACCTGCTAGAAATGTTTAGAATTAAATCTGACAACTGAGTTTCAATTATTCCTTGAACAAATATCTTTAAATTCTCTGGCAACGGTGCCAAAATTTGATAAGCCGAAATAATTGAGTGTCAAGAATGGACTTATCAAATTAACAAATGATATCCACTGAACCCCTTAACTACACAATAATGTTGTAATAACGAGCTCAGTATCAATCTCTCGAGGAACTACGGGTAGGATGTAATCTTAGGATCATATGTTGTTCCTATTTTTGGGGGTTTTAACATGAAAATGGGGGGGGGGGGGGGGGTTTGTTAAGCTTTAAATCTAAATCTAGCAATTGGAAAGCACAGCAAATAAGAACTTAATTCAATGCATAAATGAAACATAACTAGGTGTCACCAATCAGTCTAAGACGCATTGTCACACTACGTAATGAATCTCATCTTCAACACACTTAAACTAGAAATGAAATACAAAACACAATTAAATCTGGTCCTAAGCAGAATTTAAACCCTAATTTAAAACTTAACAATTAAATAGCTTTAACAAAACTTAAACTAAATTACATCAATGAAATTCTAGCTACTAAACATGAATTAAACTTCAACAAGACAAAGAAATGCTAGATTGCAAAGATAAGAACATGGCAAACATTAAAAGAAATCTGTTCTAGAATTAAAGAAATGCAAGAAATAAAGAGAACCATCTCCTCATCCAAACCACACTACACAACAACTTCTCCTTGCCGTCACACAAGAAAGAGTCAATGAAACCTCTATAGGTGCAGCGGAGGCCGGTAAGAGGGGGGGTTAATTGCTGCAAACAAAAATTAACTATACCCTCCTCGGATTTCAACTCAGAAAAGCAATAGTAAAATTAAAACAAGCAAGGAAATAGAATTTAAGTAGTAGACAGGATTTAACCTGGTTACAACCAAGGAGGTTGTGAATCCAGGGTAGTAGAAAAAGCTCAGTAGAAAAATCTCCTTTGCTGAAGGCGGATAAGACTTTTACACTTTGGAAGCTTAGAACTATTGCTAGGAAAGAGTACACAGTTGATTGCTTGAGTTATCATTTCTTTCCTAGCTCCAGGAGCCTTTATATAGGTCTTGGAAATCTTATCCCGAGAGTCCAAGGCGCCTCCAACTGGGTTCAAGGTGCCTCCAGCTCGGTCAGCGGATAAAACTTTATCCGCTGCACAAACGGTCAACTTTGACTGTTGAAGGCGCCTTGAACAAGCCTTGAAGGTGCCTTCTAGTTGAAGGCGCCTTCAAGACTATTGAAGGCGCCTTGAGCTGGATTTTCCAGCACAACTCCTTTTTCCAGCTCCTTTGTGTGGGCTTCCGATGCTCCGTTCTTTGGGTGATTCCGGCCAACCGGAATAGGGATCACCCGAACCCAATTCCCGGCCTTCTCCTCAAGTAGGCTTCCGTCCGGCTTCTCGTCCCTCGAACGCCGCGCACATTCTTCTCGCTCCACCGGAGTACTCTTCCGCAGCTCTCTCGTCCTTCGGACGCACCAAGCCCATCGGCTCCCTTCCCGTGCCGTCTTTCTCGCTAGCTGCGTCTTCCGCTCGACTTCCTGCGCTCCTAAGCTCCTGCCCACTCAGACACAGGGATCAAACACAAAGCAGGACCTAACCAACTTAGTTGATCACATCAAAACTACCACGGGGTTCAACAATTTCCCCCTTTTTGATGTGCATCAACCCAAGTTCAAGTTAGGGTAAACATAGACATAAAAAGTAATTTTAACGGAAAATTACTAAGCTAACATGTTAAGTACAAATATTGCAATAAGTAAAATTGCAACACATTTTAGTTTAAAAAAAATTTAAATTTTCTAACTCTCCTTTAACTTGTACCTAATTTTTTAACTCCCCTTTAACTTGTACCTTTCTCTCCCCCTTTGATCACAGAAAAAATGGGATTTTAATTAGAGGAAATATTTCAAAAAATTTCCTAAGTAAATGAATATTCAAATAGAACTTTCTAGAAAAAAATATTTCTAATCAAAATGAATTTTTTCAAAAAAAAAAAATTCTAAGTAAACTCAACTTTTAGAATTTTCCAAAAACAAATAAAAATATTTGAAACACTTTCAAAGCATTATTTCTTTTAATGTTTTTTCAGAAAGTTAATTAAACATTTTTATTTCAATATTTCAGCTTTCAGGTCGTGGCGAGGCACTAGGCCTTCTTGGTTATTGGAGCAACAACCACTTCCTTAGACAAAGCTTTCATAAAGAAAATGTTTAATTTTCTCTCTTTAAAGCTTTTAATTAAAAGAGAAATTTAAACTAGTAGAGATTTTGGAACCCAATAAAGGTTCCTTCCTACAAGGTTGGTAAAAAACTTAGGAGGTATATAATTCTTAAGAATTTTCCTAAGTTGACCCTGATGCTTCCTTATATACCAGTTTAGTTTTTCATAAATTTTAAGTTTTGATTTTGAAAAAACATTTATCTTTAAGCAAGCATCAGATTTCAATTTTTCAATTTCTAATTTTAAAATTTCATTTTCTGATTTCAAATTTTCATTTTCTTTTCCTAATTTATCTAATTCTTTAGAAAGAGCTTTAATAAATTTAAAAGATTGAGTCGGGGTTAGATTGCGTACCTTACTTACCTGATCTGGTGACGCTCCCTCTTCACTGCTGCTTTTTTCTTCTGATGTTCCTCCCCCTTCATCGATGCTCATCTCTGTGCGTGAGTCTTCTTCTGGCTGATGGTTCGCCATTAGCGCTAACCCCGAGAATTCTTCGATGTCTGACTCAGAGGATGACGAATCTGACCAAGTAGCCTTCAGGTTCTTGTGCTTGGAGGGTTCTGGTTTCTTGTATTTTGACTTTTCCCTTTCTTTCTCCTTTCTCTTTAGCTTTGGGCAGTTATCTTTGATGTGCCTCTCTTTGTTGCAGTTGTAGCAACGAACCGTCCTCTTCTTTCGATGATGCCTCTGCGATTTAAATTTATTAGTACTGAAAAACTTATTGAAGCGTCTTACCAATAGTGCCGCTTCGGATTCGTCAACCGAGGCTTCGGAGTCAGAACCGTTTACTTTTTCCTTTAGGGCAATGTTCTGACTGATTTTTTCTACTCCAGTGGGCTCTGTAACTCGAGATTCGTGAAGTTCAAAAGTCAAAAATAATTGTTCTGAAGTACTTACCTCGAAATCCTTAGAGATGTAGTACGCATCTACTAAGGAAGCCGAATCGGGAGTTCTCGGAAAGGCGTTGAGCGCGTACCGGATAGAGTCCCGGTTTGTTACCTCTTCTCCAAGATTGGTTAGTTGCGTGATCAGCTCTTTGATCCTTGCTTGGAGCTGCGCTACCTTCTCGCCTTGGTTCATTCGGAGGTTCGTCAACTGGTTCCGAAGGATGTCGCACCTCGCTAGCTTCGCTTCGGAGGTACCTTCGTGAAGCTCCAGGAATTTTTCCCAGAGATCTTTCGCAGAGTCGTAGCTTCTGATCCGATTTACCTCCTGAGGCGGCAGAACACTGAGTAGGTGGAACTCAGCCTTTCCGTTGGCGACGAAATCTGCTTGCTCCTTTTTCGTCCAGGTATTTTCCTCCTTATCTTTCGGAACTGCATAGCCATATTTCATTATTAAAAGAATGTCAAATTCGGTTTTAAAAAATACCTCCATTTTGCACTTCCATGTGGCGAAGTCTCCGTCGAACTTCGGGGGATGGATGTTCACTCCGGCCATCGTCTTAATCATAGTGCTTCAGTAGGCGGTTAGTCCTTCTGAGGCGATCAGGCTCTGATACCAATTGTAGGCGCAGCGGAGGCCGGCAAGAGGGGGGTGAATTGCTGCAAACAAAAATTAACTATACCCTCCTCGAATTTCAACTTAGAAAAGCAATAGTAAAATTAAAACAAGCAAGGAAATAGAATTTAAGTAGTAGACAGGATTTAACCTGATTACAACCAAGGAGGTTGTTAATCCAGGGCAATAGAAAAAGCTCAGTAGAAAAATCTCCTTTACTGAAGGCGGAGAAGCCTTTTACACTTTGGAAGCTTAGAACTATTGCTAGGAAAGAGTACACAGTTGATTGCTTGAGTTATCATTTCTTTCCTAGCTCCAGGGGCCTTTATATAGGTCTTGGAAATCTTATCCCGAGAGTCCAAGGCACCTCCAACTGGGTTCAAGGCGCCTCCAGCTCGGTCAGCGGATAAAACTTTATCCGCTGCATAAACGGTCAACTTTGATTGTTGAAGGCGCCTTGAACAAGCCTTGAAGGCGCCTTCAAGTTGAAGGCGCCTTCAAGACTGTTGAAGGCACCTTGAGTTGGATTTTCCAGCACAGCTCCTTTTTCCAGCTCCTTTGCGTGGGCTTCCGATGCTCCGTTCTTTTGGGTGATTTCGGCCAACCGGAATAGGGCTCACCCGAACCCAATTCCCGGCCTTCTCCTCGAGCAGGCTTCCGTCCGGCTTCTCGTCCCTCGAACACCACGAACGTTCTTCTCGCTCCACCGGAGCACTCTTCCGCAGCTCTCTCGTCCTTCGGACGCACCGAGCCTGTCGGCTCCCTTCCCGCGTCGTCCTTCTCGCTAGCTGCGTCTTCCGCTCGACTTCCTGCGCTCTTAAGCTCCTGCCCACTCAGACACAGGGATAAAACACAAAGCAGGACCTAACCAACTTGGTTGATCATATCAAAATTACCACGGGGTTCAACAACCTCACTTTAGCAATCAGGGAGACATTCTCAGCAACTGAGCTCAGCTCAACCTTCACTAGTGCCAAAGGAAACCTCTCCGAACGGAACTGATGAAAATCAGAGCTGCCAAACTCTGGAAAATCTGCAATTCCGTGAACTGTGGACTCGATCTGCTGTGGAGAAGATGGTTGATGGAATGTTGTCAGGAACGGTCCAGTAGCAGTGGAGGAACGCCGCCAACGCTATCTGAATGAAAGCGGAACCACCAATCGGAGGAACGCCTCCAAATCGGTGGCGGCAGAACAGAGCTCACAGTCAGAATTCTCACCTTAGGAATGTCATGGAGCGAGGTCAGATGGTCGGAAGCTAGTCGCAAGCATTTGAGAACGTCGTCGCTGATGAAGTCGGCCAGAGAATGGATCTGGAAGTGGAGAGGAGCGTCGGCCGTCGTTGCGAAGAAGAAGAAGGAACAGTGCCAATATCACGAACGCCCGAGCCCAGGGAAGCACTGTAGCTTCTCGCAGGTTTTAAACTCTCCAAATCTGATCGGACGGTCCAGATTAATTTAGGGCTCGATCAACAGCTGGATGAACTCAGATCTAGATCAAAGCTTCTGGATTTTCATCAACGGCTGTGATGTGCTTCCTCTTGGCTTGGATGGGTCGGATCTTCAATGGATGACTATCTTGGATGAAAGACTCATAATACTCCAAAGCTTGATCGACTTGTTTAGCCCTAGATTTGAGCCCAAATGTGGTCTGATCTGATTAAGTCCATGACCCTTTTGACACCTATAAAATAATAATCAAATATTAGCATCAAATACCATGAAAATAAACTAATTTGCAATTAAGTCCAAGATCAATACAATGAATAAAAATATGATGTAAATATGGGTTTCATCCATGAGTAGACCATTAAAAACATGCATAATGAATCAAAATAATATAATCAAAATCATGGTTATCTGGGGTCCGATCGAAAGAAATGGCTTCCACTGTCACAGGAGCAGTCGGAGAGGAAGTGCCTCCCCGCTCGGAAGAACGCACCGTCGAGGCGGCAGAACGGGACGGGGTGATCATGTGACGTCTCTTGCGCATAAAGAGGAGAACTCCCTCGCCAGAGGACCCCGAGCCTTCAGCCGGGGCGGCAGGCTACGTCCCAGAAGGGACTGGGTTCGCCGTCAGTTCGGTGTGGGGCGTCCGATCGACGGTGCCTCCTTCTTCAGTTGGCATTGCCTCGCTCTCGCCCTCATGAGAGCCGGTCGGAGTCAGGCCGAGGCTCGCCATCTCCTTTGTCGTTGCCGCCTCTATCTCGGTGTTCTTTAGCTTCATCAACCCGACTGCCCAAGCACACATCATTATGTCAGCTGTAAAAGAAAGAAACAATTAGTTAGACTCAAGAGAAGAAGGTCGAGAAATTTTGTACCTAGGCTGCTCGGGAGCTTTGTTCGGATGGGGCTCAACCCGAACATATACATCACCCCCTCTGGCAGCAGCTTGTGAATGTCAAACTTTTGGCCAGTCAGCAGGTTAGCCGCGTGAAGGTAGTCCGGCTGGCCCCGATACTTTTTCAGGTCCGGTTGAGGCGGAAGTCCGGCCTGTCATTTGGTGCGGAAGCATGACCGCTCGGGGAGTCGCATATAGAAAAAGTAATCTTTCCAATGTTTATTGGAAGATGACATTTTGTCAAAAAAGACCAAGTCGACCTGAGACTGGAAGAGGTAGGTGCCCAGCTAAGATTGCTTGGGATAATAAAAGTAATGGAATACCTGAGGTGTTTGGGGAATACTGTGCACTTTGAACAGAACGACCACGCCACACAAGAGGCGAAAGGAATTGGGGGCGAGCTGTGCTAAAGGGACACAGAAGTAGTTACAGACCTTAGTTATGAAAGGATGGATAGGGAATCGAAGACCGGCCGCGAATTGGTCTCGAAAAAAATAGACAATGTTGGTCGGCGGGTCATGGGACCGGCCGGATGAGGAGGCCAGGACTATTTCGTGGTTAGAGGGAAGGTCAAAGGCATTTATGAGGCTCGCAGTGTTGCCTGCGTTGAACCTGGTCTCCATAGTGGTGTACTAGAGTCCGGGAGCAATGTCCGACGGCTGAGAAGAACTGGCCATGGCTGGAAGCAGGAAAAGCAAAAAGCTCGAGGGATGAAAAGGAAAAATGCAAAACACACGCCTGGACAATAGTGCGGGGAGAAAAGGACAGCGAGAACTTGACGACAGGAAGGTTTGAAGGAGCTTACGAAAAGGAAAAGATGTCGGAGCACTGGTCGCACGCACAGAAACACCGGCAGCTATCGAAGAAGAAGACGTAAAGTGAGAAGGAGGAGGACGCGGCGACCTTATAAAGGTTGGGCTTGGTCGATCGGAGTCCTCTGATCTAGGTCACGGGAATTTGAGCGTAGATCCAGCCGTTGAATTCAAATCGCCAAACGTCACGTCGGCGTCTGTCGCCTCGGACGTGCGGTGACTGCGACGATGACATGTGGCACACTCTCATAGGACGACATTTAATGTGCACCATTATTAGACATGGGTGCGCGCTCGGCCTTAATGGGATGATTTGCACGAATTCCAAAGAGATTCGGATTACGTCAGCATTGACCGCGCGGTTCGCACTTATCCAAAGACGTCGAAGGAAGAATCTTGCAAGTGCAAAACCTTAGAATGCCGAGTGGCCTTGAATATCGGTCTTACATAGACTGGTCGGGGTCCAACCAGCATACTGGCTGATCGACCAACCAATCACCAGACTACCTTGTCCAGTCAGTCAGACTTGCAGCCTCCTTCGACTAGACTTGAGGGGGAGGCATGTGGTCCGGTGATAAGGTCGGGCTCCGCCCCACAGGAGGTCAACGCCACATAGAAGGTCAAAGTCAAGGTGATCAACGCCCCAGGCTAGCGTCCGATCGGGTGACCCCATCAACAGATCAGACTAGGGAATGGCTGGTCTGACGTTACCACAGCTCGGTCTCACACCGAGCTTCTGACGCTCAAAGGCCCAGTATCACCAAGGCAGGCGTCGACCGACAGGACATGTGCCAGGCGGATATCCCGATCGGCCAAAGATCAGATCACAGCCAATGAAACGGAAACACGACCCAGCAAGCCTAGATAGTGGAAGTAGCCGAGCGGCCGACCCGCTCGGCCTAGATAGCGGAAGTAGCCGAGCGGCCTCCCCGCTCAGACCAGACAACAGAATTAGCTGAGCGGCCCACCCGCTCGGTCCACTAACAAACAAAGGCAGGATCGACTTATATCCTCCTCGAGACTCATACCGTAGATAGACAGCATGGTCAGCGACATGATCAGGAAGAGAATCATACGACAGAAGCTTCCATTGTCTTGTCTGGATATGCTCGGGCTGTTGAGATATGGTGTCAGGTACACTTTTCTGACAGGTCCTATCAGGGAAAGCTTTGAGATGCATGGATGCCTCGAGGAGCATGCACGCGCACCCTAGGAGCCCTATATAAAGGACCCCAAGCTTTGACGAAGGTATGTTCATTCTAATGTAGCTATAGTTACGTTGCCACTTTTATTTCTTTGCTTGCTTGCTGCTTTCGCCGGAGATCTGACTTGAGCGTCGGAGGGTCATCACCAGGGAACCACTCCCTGGCTCGGCACTGATGTTTTTGTGCTTACAGGCTAGTCTCATCGGAGGTCCACGCACGGTCAACAGGAGCATCACATCCCCAGCGTCCATCACCTCGACTCTCGGACAGGATCAAGGAGATTTCATCATCTTTGTGACCTTTCTAATAAACTTGTCAATTTGGGTTTCTACTAAGTTTTCTCTCAATGACGTGGGGTAATCATGAGGAGACCGTTAACGTCGCACAATACCACGTATAGCTCATCAACGGGCATAGCGGTTAAGGCAACGTGGAGCTAAAGGGAGTGTCATGGTTCAATCTTTATTAAGATATGTGTTAATGCTGAATTTAGTAGAAAAACTTATATTGGATGATAGTGGACAAAAGTACCTGATCTCATCAAAAAGTGGTGGAGATGGCATGCTGAGTAGGTAGCTTTACTATTGACTGGGAGAAGACTTCAAACTGGAGAAAAAATGGCTCTTTCTTCTTCTCTACACACACTAGAGAGAGGGCAAAAGAAACGCTAGAGTGAGAACAAGTGAGGGGGTCTCTAGCGCAAGCCCTCTGACACTCAAGTCAGTACGATGGATGAGCGAAAAGTGGAGAAGAGAATGACTAGTAGAAGCATATGCATAATGTAAAGTGTGAGGACATTTTTGCATACTTGGTCAACGGAGAAACCCCCCCCCCCTTTTATGCTCTCTCATAACTTCCGTAATAATGAGGTGATAGGAAATATTTGATGTCAAAATATATCTGGTGATGGAAGATGTACAACCTGAAAGATATGTCGACAACTTCCGAGGAATCTTTAGTTATCGGTGTTGGGGTATGCCCGATGCGGTGTGTGCTTCACACGTTTCACAAAACATGCGACAGACGCAAAAATATGATAATAAAACTATTTTATTACAACACATACCACACGCATGCAGAATACAATCACGCAGACATAATCGTAAAATAAAATTTTAAGAATAACAATTATTCTAGGCCTACCTACGGATGATGCATAGGGAAAAGGGAATCAACTTTAGTGACATCCGTGAACCTTGTCTCTATTCATATCCATGCTGAGATCTTCAAAACAACTCTGGTGAGTAATAAGGTTCGCCTCTGATTGATACTAGCCAAGCGTGGAGGCGATGCGATCCAAGAAAAGTAAGAAGAAGCCAAAGATTGAGGAAGGAAAACTCCTCCTTTGGCTCTTGGTGGCAACGACAGAGAGAGGAGAGGAGAGAGAAGAGGCTAGGTTTCCAAAAACCTAGACCTGTGTGTGTGTAGATCTTAGATGGGTTGGACGAGAAAAGCTTAAACTCGATCCAAATTCTTTAACCAAAATTTGGTTCATTAACCTCTTGGTTTGATTCATAAACAACCCAATTTGGTTTAAACCAAACCAATTTGGTTCATTACTAAACCAAATATGGTCTAACTCTCCCATAAAAGATGTGATCCATCCACACTTCCCTTCTAATAAAATATATTTCATATTTGCCCTTCGTCTGATCCAACCAAACATCTTATCTCCTGATATGAAAATCAAAATTTCAAACTTATTTTATGACTTTTATATACTCGTATTGTGTGTAATCCAATAGACTCTTAGTTTATCTGGGTCGTCTATAATTAATTATTTAATTATGGATTGATTATGAGTGACATCTAGTAGTACATCATGATCCTCAATTAATTAAAAAATCATAGTTGATTCCAGAACTAGTTTTATACCCTTCAACAATTACAGAGAGTCGTGCCTTGTTCCTTTCACTCATCTTGTACCCACTTAGTTTAGGGCATGGTCTATGTGTTTGTCTCCACTAAACTAACTATGTCACTTCTAGTTCAAGTAATATTTTCTCGTCCTGTTGATTCAAATTACTCTTATATGTGTTTAAAAGTCTCATACTCCTAATATGTGATGCTTTGTAAAGACTTTGAGTAATAATCTTGATAAGTGGCCACAGGGTATACGTCTCCTTGCAAGGAGTAGTGAATCCTCTATAGGCTATCCAAACACCTTCAAGCACTTCGACTTATATCCAATCATCTCAGGTTCACATCTCTAAGGAGATAATTTGCTTAAGATATCAAACTATAAGACTCCATGACCAAGGTGACTTGAATACCTCAAGTCGAAGGAAACTTACACTTGAGCTGCAATAAATACTTCACAGACATATCCATATATATAGAGAACCATATGAAGCCTTACAATATGTCATTCTAATGAACTAATTACCATAAATAACATCCAAGTTTAACTCTCGACATCTTAATGTCTTCGGCTAGTGAGTAACAGTTGTTTGGTTAGACCAATGAGTATAACCCGTGCTAGTCTTATAGAATCGATGATGTCCAAATACATCAATTCATTGACTAGGGACTGTTTCAATACTTTCATAATTACACATGTAGAGACTCTCACTAGTTGTGATCCAATCACAAGTTCTCTCATGCTATGAGTCGTATTACGGACATTCAGTAAATGAGTTTAAGGTCATTCAAAGACACAAGTAAAGTGCAATCAAATAGTAAATCTATATTTATTGAAACAAATAGTACAAATCATAAGATGATTTCCTTAGGACACCTCTCAAACATAACATACTTCCACTTGGCTTAATGTTAATCGCTACAGTATCCTAATCCATAAGCCTAGACGCGACTCTTAAACTTTTTTGCGGTAGAGTCTTTGTTAGAAGATTCGCTAGGTTCCTTTCATTGGAATTTTTTTGAGTTATATTTATTTCCTACTGATGATTTCCTTGATCAGATGATAGCAGCGAAGCACATGTTTGGATTGCTAGTGAGAGCTGGGTTCCTTTGCTTGTGCAATGACTCTAGTGTTGTCGCAGTAAATGGATAATGCTTCAATAATGGTTGGAACCACTCCTAGTTTAGTGATAAACTTTTTGATCCAAACCGCTTCCTTTGCTGCTTCCGAAGCTGCAATGTATTCTGCCTCACAAGTAGAATCTGCTACGGTATCTTGCTTGGAACTCTTCCAGCTAATTATGCCTCTGTTCAATATAAATATATATCCATACTGGGACTTGGAGCCATCCTTGTCTGTTTAGAAACTAACATCCGTATACCCGCGTATAACTATTCACCATCTCCATATACCAAGATCATATCCTTAGTTGTCAAGTACTTAAGATTATTGTGACAGCCACCCAATGATCCATTCTTGGATCTGATTGGTATCTTCTCGTGACACTCAAAGCGTATGATATATCAGCCTTGTACATAATATAGCATACATGATAGATCCTATCGTAGATGCATAGGAAATCTTATTCATGCAAATCCTTTTATCTTCTTTGCATGGACACATAGATTTTGAAAGGTGAATTACATACCTCATAGGTATGAAATTTTTTTTAGAATCAGACATACTAAACCGTTTTAGCACTCTCTATAGATCCTCATCCCGAGGATATAAGTTACTTTTCCTATATCTTTCATTGAGAACATCTTAGACAACCAAACTTTGACTGACTGTAGAATTGGCACGTCATTTCCTATGAGTAATATGTCGTTAACATATAATATTAGGAATTTGACTACACTCCCACTAACCTTTTGGTGTATCACAAGGTTCGTCAGGATTTTGTGAGAAATCAAATTCTTTGATTATCTCATCAAAATGGATATTCCAACTCCTGGATACTTCAGTCCATAAATAGATAGTTGAAAGTTGCATACTTTATTTTTATCAACAGATGTGAAACCCTCGGGTTGTATCATATATATGTCCTCGAGTAGGTTTATATTAAGGAAAATTATTTTCACATCCATCTGTCATATCTCATAATTTTAATAAGATGATATGGCCAGGAGTATCTGAATGTATTTAAGCATAGCTACTAGTGAGAAAGTTTCATCATAATCAATTTCTTTCCTTTGATGATAGTCATTTGTCACCAATCTTGCTTCGCAGGTACATTACCATCCATGTCAGTTTTCTTCTTAAAAATCTACTTGCATCCAATAGGTGTAATACCTTTAGGTGGGTCCACCAAGTTTCAAACTTAGTTTTCATACATGGAATTCATTTTCGACTTTATGGTTGTTAGCCACTTATTCCTTTCTAAACTTTTCAGAACTTCTTCATAATTAGTAGGTTCCTCATCCACAATGAGTAATACGCCATTCTATTCACTTATAAGAGATCCATATCTTTCAAGAATATTATGTCTACTACGAGATCTATGAGGAAGTTGTTTAACTATAGGTTCAATTGATGGCTAATCATTATGAGTAATCGGTTGTGATTCTTGATTAGACATCTCTTCAGTATCTATTGGAGTCTCTTGAACTTCATCAAGTTCAATCATACTCTCACTTGTTTCTTGTAAGAGAAACTCTTTCTCTAGAAAAGTCATATATCTTGAAACAAACACTTTTTTTTACAAGGGATATAGAATTGGTTTCCTTAGGGTAACCAACAAATAGACATTTATCAAACTTAGCATCTAGCTTGTATGACACTGTCCTCTTCACATAAATAGGATAACCCCATATCTTAAAATGAGATAGATAAAGTTTCTTACTAGCCTATATTTCATATGAAGTAGTAGATATTGTCTTAGCCAGGAATCTGTTTAGCAAGTAAACAGCTGTCTCGAGTGCATAATCCCAAAAGGATTTGGGAATACTTGCATGATTCATCATGACTTAATTATGCCCAACAAAGTTCGGTTCCACCTTTCAGATACACCATTATGCTGTGACGTATAAGGCGGAGCCCATTGAGGTAATATTTCATTGTCCCTTAGATAATTTTGAAACTCTTGGCTTAAGTATTCACCACCTCGATCGGATCTATTGGAACTCATGCGACCGGCAAGAGGGGGTGAATTACCTGTATAATAAAATCGGACCTTTCTCGATCTTTCAGATAAAATTAGTAGCATAATTAAATTAAAGTAATTTAACAACTAATAAAATAAAGAGGTGCAGAAAGTTACTTGGTTACAACGTAGGTGGTTATTAATCTAAGGCAAAAGAAAGCACTAAAAATTTCCTTCGATGAAGGCGGAGAAGCCTCTTGCACTCGTTAAACACTCAGAAAAAAACTAGGAAATGAATACTAAAGTTGTTGAATATTTCCTAACGCCAGGGGTCTTTTTATAATCCCTGAAAAATCTTATCCGACCTTGGAAGGCACCTTCAATAAGCTTGAAGGTGCCTCCAGCGTGGCAAATGTTATTGTGCGAAGATAGAGCTTTATCTTCGCTAACAATTACTTTTTGCTCAGTCCAAGGCGCCTTCAAGTGATTGAAGGTGCCTTCCATAAAGGCTCGAAGCGGCCTTCAAGAGATTGAAGGTGCCTGCCACTAGAAAGGCGTGAGGGCGCTTTCAGCCGCGTTGGAGGCACTTTCAGCAGCTCTAGCAGCTCCGTTTGCTCTTCCACCGCTCCGTTTACTTGGGTGATTTTGTCCATCCAAAATTGGGCTCACTCGGACCCATCTTTTGGTCTTCTTCTCGAGCAAGCTTCTGCTTCGGCTTCTCGTCCCTCGGAAACGTCGTGAGCTTCCTTCTTGTTCACCTGCGTACTCTTCCCAGCACTTCGTCCCTCAGACGTAACGAGCCCATCGACTCTCTCCTGTGTCATCTTTCGCTCGACTTCTTGTGATCCTAAGTTCCTGTACACTTAGACACGAAGCATCAAAATACACACCAAACTTAACTTAACTCGGTTGACCACATCAAAACTACCTTGGGGTACTAACATGATCAAAATATTTTAATACTTTTACCAAGTTATTTTTCTACTTTATTTCTGAATTCTTTAAACTTTTCAATAGCTTTAGACTTGTGTTTCATAAGATACACATTACTAAATCATGAATGATCATCGATAAAGGTAATGAAGTAGTTATAATCTTCTACTGCTTGAGTTGACATTGGTCTACATACATCGATATGTATGAGACCAAGTAACTCTTTGACTAGTTCACCCTTTCCAATAAAAGGTAACTTTGTCATCTTGTCTTTAAATATGAATCACATGTATCAAACAAATCGAATTCAAATGATTCCAAAATTATAAGTCTTTGCAATTCGGACATGTGTTTTTTATTTATATGGCCAAGGCGACAATGTCATGAGTAGGAGGTTATTTGATTTTCTTTTTGAGCATGTTTGTTGCTCGTTTCAATATTGAATACATCGTCGGATATATCTAACATATAGATGTCATTGCATAAAGTTTCTGTACCATAAAGAACATCATTTAAAGTTATATAATAATAATTATTACTAAAAGTTAAATGGAAACTTTTTTATTTAAACAAGACATTAGAAATTGTTGTATAATCCACAAGTACACGACTATCGTCAAGTAATAAAATATCGATCCCATAGGGACTATTGATTAAGTACTAGTTAACTTTCTATAGCAAATTATCTAGACAATCGAGAGTTGGTTCACAAACCCTAGGAAGAGAGAGATTGAGAGAGTTGGGTGGTGGATGATTGATTCTCGGAGTTTGATTTCACTATGATGCTAGTTAATATCTCTATGCATTATTCATCTCCTTATCTCCATGCCTACACTTTGTAGAATTTCTAACTAAAGTTCGGCTCAACCCTACAAAGATTACACCGGAGAGTTTACCCAAGTTCTAACATCATTAAGTAAAGAAACAACTTTAGAAAGTCCGGTTAAAAGATTACCCTAAGGCCTCCCGATCATACAATCCTAGAGTTATCCAATTTACTTTCTAATGGTAGATTAATGCAACTAAGTAGAAGAGGTAACCTAGAAAGTCCGGTTAAAGGGTTACCTTTTGTCACAGGGTCCCCCATTCATACAATCTAGATTATACAAATCACTTCCTAACATTAATTTGGGAGAAACCCTCTAAACTCTAATTAGATACTCCTTTATAGTGAATTAGTCTCCTTGTAAGAGGATTATTCTAGAAATCCTCTTAAATGGTTATCCCCTGTCACAGAGCTCCACGATCATACAATCTAGTACTTCTCCTCTATAGAGTGACAAATCCACCACAATCCACATGCATATACAACACACATATTTCGTCAAACATGTACAAGGTACAATACATAAGAACAAGTCATAAACAATTCATTGAATAAGAAAGCAAGCAAATACATAGTTCATACATCAACATCACATCACAAACACTCCCTACATCAAAGAATCGAAGGATCTACACCATTACAAGAAAATACAACCAAAAGACAATAAAAGTAGTAAACTATAAATCAATATATGGAAATAGAGAGAAAAGAGTGCTTATCCTTGAAGTCCAACATCTTTAAACGCGTTCCCTTACTCTAGAGGTGGGCGGATGATGCGGATCGGCAAAGATAGAAGTTCTAGGGTTCCCCTAAGGGAGGAGAACCCTTCTCTAAGGAAAGGGGTAGAGCTCCAAGCCAAAGATGCAAGAAAAGGAGAGAAAATCTCCTTTTATAGCAAAGGGGCACGCCCCCCTCGTGTTCTCCACCACACGGTTATGCCTGGAGGCACGATCGAGACGTGGATTCCCGCTGGTGAGGGGGCACGACCTGACCCTCAATATGTTCTGGACAAGAAACATGGCCAGACCGTGTTCCTCTCTAGAAATCTGGGGGCACGACTGTGTGGTTTCAAACGGCCATACCATGGATGCTTGCTGGTAGGAAGCACGACATGTGGTTTCACACGGCCACGCCCTGGATTCTTGCTGGTGGGAGGCATGACTGTGTCTCAAGGCATGGCCTGCCCTTGGCTCTTTTCTAGAAAGGAGGCATGGTCATGTATGCTTGTGTAGCTTGCCCTTGGGAAAAGACATAGCCATGTCTCATGGCCCTAGTAAAAGACATGACTATGTTTATAACCCTAGTAAAAGACATGACCATGTTTATGGCCCTAGTAAAAGTCATGGTTAGGTCTTATGGCCTAGGAAGAGACATGACCCTGTCTCATGGCCCTGGGAAGAGACATGATCATGTCTCCTGGCCCTGGGAAGAGACATGGCCCTACCTTATGGCCTTGGCATGGCCCTGGGAAGAGGCATGACCATGTTTTACTAATTCTCTTCCAAATTTGCTCCAATGCTCCATCTTTGCTCCAAAATGTGTCCTATTAATGAAAATAAGGAAAAAAATAGATCTCTGAATAAATAGAATGGAAGTATAATATAATAATGAAATAGAGTGTAATAAACATAGATTATACTCATGAAATACAAGTAGATGTGCATCAAAAAATGTCTAAAAACTAATGTAACCTATGCACATCAGAAACAATGTTCTTTATTAATGTAAGAACGAAATAATAATTATCCATTTCTAAGACAAGTCCACCAGGAAGCTTCAATAAATATGTTCTGATAGCTATAGCTGCAACCTTTGCTCCATTGTCAACTTGCAAATTTATTTCTCCCTTGACGAGTCTTCTGCTATTTCTTAGCTCATGTATATCATTACATATATGTGAGATACACTCGGTATCCAATATCCAAGTATTGGGGAAAATAATATAACAATCAATAATGAAAATACCTGAAGCAGATGAGACATTAGATATCTTCTTTTTCTTCACGAACTCAAGATAAATTTTGTAATTTCTTCGCCAGTGTCCCATCTTGTCACAATGATGGCATGGGCCCTTTGTTAACGGTTCTACTATCTTGATCTTTTTCTTCTTCCTAGTAGTTTGATGCTTTGACTTCCTCTTAGAACCTTTTTGAGGAGTCTTCTAACTTCAATATCTTTTATTCTTTTCTTTACAAAAGGTTCTACATCTTTGAGCATGCTGATTAACTCTGAAATTTTGAATTCAAAGAGGTTCATTTGATAATTCATCACAAACTGTAAATAGCTAGCAGATAAATTGTACAGAATTAAGTCAATACTTAATCCATGATCCAACGCAAAACCAAGTGATCCTAAACACTCAATGTAGCCATTGATCTTCAACACAAATTGTATCGCAGATGAACCCTCCTGCATCTTTGAGTAAAAGAGTAGCTTGGTGACCTCGAACCGTTTGGATCTAGCTTGCTCATGAAATAGCTCATGTAGATGAAAAATAATTATATAAGCATCCATATGCTCATATTATTTTGGTAGTTCAGGAGCCATCAAGGCTAGCACGATGCAACTTGCAAGCTCAAAGTGAGCCATTTGCTTTTCAAAGATCAATATCTGGTCTGGTGTTGCATCATTTGCTATATTTATGGGAAGTGTCTTTTCAATGACATATACTAGTTTCTCAACCTTAAATAATTCTCATGTTTTGAAATCAGTCTAAGAAGTTCGGCCAAGCCAGTTTGTTTGAGTCCATTACCAAACGTAAATTCAAAGACATCATAATTAAATGATTAATCTAGAAATACAAATAAGAGAATGTATGAGAGAGACAATTTTAATCATGTAAATTGTTTATATATAATAAAAAATTCTTGCTTATTTATCGAATTCAAGAGCTCTTATGAATACAGGAGATGGTAGATTTTTTTCAAGTGGGTTGATATCCACTTCAGATAAGAACAACCTTGCCTTTGGCACAGCAAGTCATTCTTACCTGCAGTGATAGGTATCAAGTATACCGATTACATATTGTATATATGCAACTATCATATTATGCTATCAATCAATTGATATTTGTATAAACATCGGATTGCTAATAATTAACAAGTACACATCAAATGCATATCACTCAACTTTACCTCTATCTAGTTGACCTTGGCTTTGACATAATAAATTAACGCTTTAAGTTAAAACCAACCTATTAATCATGAGATCATATCTCAATGCTTTGAACATATTTAATTTTAGGTAGAGCTTGGCTTTGGCACAACAACTCAAACAAGTAATTAAACTCTAGTTCTTTCCATATTGACAAGAGGTGTAGGTTTTAATATTTTATAAGGGATTTAGGTCTCATCGTCATCATATATATGATCTATCTATATGACATCACATATATGGCAAATATGACGAGATAGCATCACACACGCATAACATAATTACATTTAATCATGGCATAAAATTAAAGTTAATTAATGCAGCTATATGACATAACATGATATTAATAAATTTATAGTTATCATAATTTTATTTGGATATAAAATCTATTTAAGGATTTAATTTCCATAAACCAAAATTCCTTAATTTAGATTAGGAAATAAATTTTCAAGTTTAACCACATATTTATCTTAAGGAAATAATTCTTAATTAAGTAAATCTAATTAGCAAACAATTTTCCTAATTGTAATTTTCTTAATTATTTCAAAATTTCTAAAATTAGAATTTTTTGGATCGATCCAAGTTATGTCAATCGATTGGCACAAGTTACTAATCGATTGGGAGGTTCCCAATCGATTAAGTGATCGATTATAGCCTTTACTTTTCGAACAAAATTACTCTTAATTGATTCAGTAATCGATTCAGGGGCTTAATCGATTCGATAGTCGATTACGAGACTTTCTGATTGTGAATACACATCTCTTAATCGATTGGATGATCAATTGAGATGTTTAATAGATTCAGCAATCGATTAAAAACTTTCTTTACGCAATTTTAGAGCTCCTAATTGATTGGGTAATCAATTCAAATGTTCAATCGATTATGAAATCCTCTGTTCGCAATTTTTGGTCGTTTAATCGTTTGATCACCAATCGATTAGGATCGATTGAATAGATCAGCCAATTGATTCAGAAGTCAATTTTCGTGATTTTTGGCTCCTTAATCAATTGAAAACAAATTCCAATGGATTGAGAGCAACTTTTTAACGTAAATTTAAACTATGTATCGATTAAATCAGCTGCTAATAGATTGATAAACATATCAATCGATTAGCTGATCGATTAAGAATGATTCTATGCAATTCTAATATTAGATTAGGAAACAATTTTCCTCTTCCGTAATTTCCTAATCTCCAAAACAATAAAACTGTGGTTACTACAATTCATAAAATAGATTTTACGATCATGTCGAAGCACGATCGAGCTCTGATACCACTATTGGGGTGTGTCTGATGTGATGTGTGCTTAACACGTTTCACAAAATATACAGTGGAAGCAAAAATATGACAATAAAATTATTTTATTACAACACATACACCACACACATGCAGAATGCATTCATGCAAAAAATAATCGTAAAATAAAATTTTAATAATAATAATTATTTTAGATGTACCTTACGGATGATACATAGGGAAAAGGGCATCAGCTTTAGCAATATCCCCAAACCTCACCTCTATTCGTATCTACGCAGAGATCTTCAAGATAACTCCGGTGAGCAACAAGATTTGCCTCTATTAGTACTAGCTAGCAATGGAGGCAATACAATCCAAGAGAAGGAAGAAGAAGCAAAAGCTTGAGGAAGGAAAAACTCCTCCTTTGGCTCTTGGTGGGAGGCGACAGAGAGAGGAGAGGAGAGAGAGGAGGCTAGGTTTCTAAAAACTTAGACCAATGAATAATGAATTGGTTCTCTCTTCTCTCCACCTATATATATATATATATATATATATATATATATATATATATATATATATATATATATATATATATATAGAGAGAGAGAGAGAGAGAGAGAGAGAGAGAGAGAGAGAGGTTGGACTAGAAAACTCAAACTCGGTCCAAATTCCTTAACTAAAATTTAACCCATTAACCTTTTGGTTTGGTTCACAAACAAACCAACTTGGTTTAAACCAAACTAATTTGGCTCATTACTAAATCAAATAAGGTCTAACTCTTCCATAAGAGATGTGGTTTATCTGCTCTTCCATTCCGATAAAATATCTTCTATATTTATCCTTCGTCTGGTCCAACCTTATCTTGATCTAAAAACTAAATTTTTAAAGTTATTTTATGTCTTTTAGATACTCATAGTGTGCGTGAACTAATATGTTCCCAGTTTATCTTAGTCATCCATAATTAACTATTTAATTATGGATCAATCATGAGTGACATCTAATAGTACATCATGATCCTCAATTAATCAGAAAATCACAGTAAATTTCAAAATTAGTTCGGACCCCTTCAACAGCTATAGAGAGAGTCATGCTTTGTTCCTTTCACTCATCTTATATCCACTTGGTTCAGGACATGGTTTATGTGTCTATCCCCACTAAACAGATTACATCACACTTAGTCCAAGTAATACTTTCTCATCCTGTGGATTCAAATTACTCCTATATGTGTCAAAAGTCTCATACTATTAACATGTGATGTTTTACAAAAACTTTGAGTAATAATCTTGATAAGTGGTCACAGGGTATACATCTCCTTACAAGAAGTTGTGAATCCTCTATGGGTTATCCAAACACTTTCAGGCCCTTCGATTTATATCCAATCATCTCGGGTTCACATCTTTAAGGAGATGCTTTGCTTAAAATGTTAAAGTATAAGCCTCCATGACCAAGGTGACTTGAATACCTCAAGTCAAAGGAAGCTTGCACTCGAGCTGTAGTAAGTACTTCACAGATATATCCATATATGTAGAGAATTATATGAAACCTTACAACAGGTCACTTCAATGAACTAGTTACCATAACTAACATCCAAATTTAACTCTCGACATCTCAATGTCTCCGGCTAGTGAGTAACAGTTGTTTAGTTAGACCAATGAGTATAACTCGTGCTAGTCTCACAGAATCGATGATGTTTGAATACATCAATTCATTGACTAAGCAATATTTCAATACTTTCATAATTACACATGTAGAAACTCTCACTAGTTGTGATTCAATCATTAGTTCTCTCATTCTATGAGTCGTATTATAGACATTCAGTAAATGAGTTTAAGATCATTCAAAGACACAAGTAAAATGCACTCAAATAGTAAATATATATTTATCGAAACAAATAGTATAAATCATAAAATGATTTCCTCAGGACACCTCTCAAACATAGCAATTGGTATATGAATCGCTTTTTATAACTTCTGCCATTAATGAGATAGTTAAGAGAATATGTTGTTAGAATATCGGGTCATGGAAGATGTATAGTCAACCTTAGAGGAAGATTCCATAGCATGTAAATGCTATAACAACAGAATATTATCTAACAAGTAGCTGTTATTCTCTGATAGGTTGTTGCGATTCTCTGACAATGTTGTCCCCTGAGGGTAGTCCGACTGACCTAATAGTCAACTGGCTATATGATGGGAGACTAGCAATAGAAACAGGAAACTAAATCCCTTAAGTACAACCGACTCTTAAATCGACCAGGTTGATATTGAAAATTACCTCATACACTTATCTTATATATAAGTGGGGGCGATGAGCGTTGTAAACCCGATCGACGTTCTGACCGACCGACCATAGTCTCAGTGTTGCAAGATAGGGAACTATGCCCTATAAATCTGACTGGATCTTAGGTCGAACGATCATATGCTCAAAGATAGGGAGTTATGCATGTAAGCTTGACTGGCCCTTGGGTCGATCGGACATATACTAAGAGAGGGAGATATGTCGGGTAAACCGGATCGACCCTCGAGCCAACCAGACATATACTGAGAGTTGTATTGTATACTCAACCGTTGCGAGAACTGACCAGGTTTATTCTGTGTGCCTTAGCATTGAGGTGTGGAGCGCTAAGGACCTTAAGTCCAACCAACTCTGAAGTCGACCGGCTCTGCGTTGAATACTTTAGCGTTGAGAAGTGAGGAACTGATTCTCGGTGAGAGCAACTTGGCCATCCGCTCATATTCTAACCCTCATTGATACCTTACTTTGACTTTGACTATCATTTTATCTTGACTTTGACTTCCACCTAACTATTGGATCCATTTATAAAATACCGTATCAATTGATGATAAAAGCCCATGAATTTAAAAGCCCATGAATTTACCCTCACGAGCGAAGTATCAATTCAACATTAGACAGCATTACACAAACGATGAAGACCAGAAGAATTCACTACCAACGATTTGATGTAGCGCTTTCATGATTTACCCCAGATTGATGAAAAACTTACGTAGAGTTGAGGTGGCGCTTTCATGATTTACCCCAGATTGATGAAAAACTTATGTAGAGTTGGATCGAGCTCCTCTAAAATTAATTGGGTATAGGCTCATTTGCAGAAAAAAAAATATATATATATAGGCTCATTAGCATTATGTTATATGGGATGGGGTCAACCATGAAAAGTCAAAGGGATTGATTCAGTTGACAGGAAAGGATCCAGAAGAAGATTTTGAGAGAGTAGATGCGGCAGCAAGAAAAAACGTCGCCGTCACTCATTGGAACTCACCTCCGCCACCATTGAGCCTAACACTTAGAATTTCAAGGTGAGAATTTCAAATGTGTTCAACATTGCTAACTGACCTTTTACATATTTATTTCCTGCTGCATGAGCCTCCCGATTTCAATGAATCCTGAGTTGTAATTGATTTATCTGCCAAAAAACAAGCATGAGTTGTACAAGAAAAAGCACCGAGTGATCCTTCAATACAAAACTAAGTAATAGTTTGTATATAATAAGAATGTAAAAACATGCACAATCGGAAATGGAACCAAATAACGTTCTGTGACCCAGAGGAATCCAACCACATGAATTACAGACTATAACTAAATGAACTTACACTTGAACAAATTTAATGCGAAACATCTATGAAAAGGAAAAAAAAGTGAGAAAAAACTTTCAAATGAAGATGGAGTAGGAAGCAATTAATCACCACTCTTCTTCTTTGAAAACTTCTTTCTAGCATTTTTCTTTGCTTCCTCTCGCATCTTAGAAAGCTCATAAAACCACTGTTCGAAATGAGCATCTATCATGTCCAGCTCTGCTCTCAACTCATTTTGATCTTCATCAGTCAGAGATAGTGCAGAAGATTGCTTCAGCATATTCAAGTTAGAAGCATGTTTTCTATCGTTGCAATTGAGCGTGTAAGAGTTTAAATTAATGTTGGCAAGCAAAAAAGGGGCCCCAACATCACTAATTTGTGTATCTGCTTTAGAATCAACATCAGTATTATACCCACTTGGGTTCTTGAAACTTCCCGTAAAGATATCAGAATAAAGTGACCCTTGAGAACTTTTGTCCCCTCTACCACCATATAATGTGTGACACTCAGTAGGCGACATCATTGATTCTTCCACCTTTTCTTCCACCTTCCTGTATGATCGACCATGATCACTTTCTACAAACTTCCCTTCTGAACTCTTCAGGTTTAGCTGAGATAAACCGGTATGGTCATAGTCAAACTCAGAATAATCACTTGAGTGTTGTGACTTGGAGGGCTGCACTGAAAAAAACTCATTTTCACCATATGCTTCATAATCCTTGTGATGAATATTCTCATTAGAATGGTCAATTGAGAGCTTCCAGCCAGGTGCAAGTTTCATGATCAGGAAATCAATAAAATCAGCTATGAAAACAACATCATAATCAGATAGTTCCAGTTGTTCCACCATTTCTGCGGCCACTCCAAGGGCAGTATCAGATTTTAAGCAGAACACAAAATGGATATACTTTACCATACCTGTATGGTAAAGAAAAAAAATATAAGCAGCTTCAAAGAAAAATCATCACGAACACAATATTGCCTTACTCACCATATGCATCCGCAATACGCAAAATTAATGAGACAGATGTATCATCATGTTTACTTCCTTGAAGTGTAAATTCTTTGTTTTTATTTGTTCTTTGGAATTCCAAAACCGTGATAGGTGTTGTTAAATTACTGCTCTCAGTGCCGTTACTAGTTGGAAGTGATTTGTAATCAGAGTCAATGTCCATGTATAGAGGCCTTGAGATTGGATTTGTATTAAGCATATTTTTGGAAACTTGAACAATATCTGAAAGAGATTCCTTCTTGTTATTAATTTGAAGAAATGGATCTTTCAAGAGTTCCTTGGCGGGTAATCTTTCTGAAGCAGAAACCAAGCATTTCTCAATAAACTGCCGTACCTCCGGATCTGTTACTTTAGCAAGTGCAGCAGGCTTTATTCCCTATAATTATTAAATAGGGCGTCTTGGTAATTTTAAAAATTGAACTGAAAAATAAAATTCATTATTAAGTGGGCAGATGCTCTAATAGGTACAGCTTACATTTGTGACTTTCTTGAAAATTTGCGCTGGGTTTTTGCATTCACTGTATGGAAATTCAAGTGTAATCATCTCCAACATGCACATTCCAAAAGAATAAATGTCCACTAATTCGTTGTACTCCTCTTCATATAGCTCTGGGGCCATAAATTCAGGGGTACCTGCCATTGCCATTTGTTAATTCATTATAAGACATTTAAAATGACATCAAAAGGATACTAAACATAATGCAAGAAAGTAAATAATTGAAATATAGACAAGTGATAGGAAAAAAAATAAAACAAAAGAAAAAAAAGTAGTGAAACAACAAGGCAACCTAAATAGAATGCCATCACAACCAAAAGACAAATATTTTAAGCCATAGCCGCTTGGTAGTTAAAGATCTGACACTGATGTAACAGAGAATAAGCAAGTGTTGTCTTCTAATGGAAAAGGAATTTGGAAAACTTTTGTTCATACCAATAACACTTCGAGCGCTAGGTTGCTGCATCACAATAGCTAATCCAAGATCCCCAATCTTAACCTCTCCATTATTTCCGTTCACAAAAATGTTATCACATTTCAGGTCACGGTGAAGTATTGGAGGTTTGTGATTGTGAAGGTACTCCAAACCTCGAAGGATTTGTGATGCCCAGTTCTTTATAGCTTTCATATCCACATTCTTATGCCTCTTGCGATAGCTACAAGTACAGAAATTGATCCAATTTTAGATGTATCCCATTCAAGCAGGTCAAGCATCATATAAGGGGCCAGACTACCTACTGCCTTAAACTTCCAGAAGTAAAAAGCTCAGTTATGATGTTTATGGTCTTCGTCTGATGATCAACCCATGAGTCGATAAATTTGATGATATTCTCATGCTTTAAGGATCTCAGAAGGTAGACTTCAGAATACAGACGCCCAATGTTATCCGGAGATTGCAGCACCTCCTCAATGCATACTTGGTTCCATGCAACTTCTATCCCATCAACCTCATCGAACCCTTTGTAACTACACAGCAAAAATAGAACTTATATTTGGAAGCTCTACAAAGTCATACATATTATTGAAGCATTTCGTTACCTGTAGCTAAACAGATCATCATAAATAAGAAAATAAAGAAAATAAAGGGAAAAAAGAACTGAAAATCTATAACATACACGGTCTTAAATGCTCCCCTTCCCAGAATCTCGTTGTACTGCAGCAAAGGAGAACAATGATAGCAAACAAAATCAAAAGTAAAAAAAAACAGCTGTAGATTCCAAACCATTGCTCATATTAGTATTAAACAAAATGAAAACTTGAACGACCAACTGCTATACTTGAACCAATTTAATTGAAATAGAAAAATATGGACAAATATATAAATGCAAGAAGGGGGAAAAAACATCCTTGACGCAGAAGCTTGTTCAACCAACAAAGCATGGAGTTTATCAGAATGCACTCACACGAATATACCGGCCCGTCGGATCAGTCTCCACACAGCGTTCAGCCTCCAACAAGCTACTCACCCCGAGATTGGATGGAAATCCATTTACTGACAGCTCCATTTTAAATAACGACGACAGCAAGACGAACAAAAGCAAGCAGAGAAAGGGAAGTAAAAGAAAAGAAGTGGAAGGTATCAAAGGAAGACGAGGCGGCGACAGAACCCTTCAGAGAAGGCCTCGGACGCGACGGAGAAGGAATCGGTGGCCGATTGCAGGCGGAATCCGCAAGCAACGGCCGACTTCTCCACGAGGGCGAGATCCATCGCCCTAGTCCCGGTAGTAGATGTGGCGGTTGTGGAACGACTGCGGCCTCTCATGCTCCTGCGACCGCTCCCGATTCCGGCGATTGGCAATCTCGCGTAGTCTGCATCCCTCGGCAGGCGAGGCCGAGCCCCCTAGGAAGAGAGACGGAGGCGGACGAGGGCCAACACCAGCAGGACAAAGGAGGAGGAGGAGGAAGGAAGGAGGGGGAATGAAAAGAAACCCTAATCGCAAATGCGGAAGCGACGGAGAGAAAGAGGATTGAAAGAAGCGGCGGGTGGAGCCGGAAGAGGAGGAAAGACGTAACAGCTGTTCGGTGCCATAATTTATACACTTTTTCTTTTACTATTTCTCCACCTTTTCGGGGGAGCAATTATATACATTCCTTCAATTTTTATTTTATTTAATAAATAAAAATAATTTTTTATTATTATTTATAAATACAAGCTGTTATATTTTGCTAACTGAAATATTTTTCAAAGGAATAATTAGTGATACTTGCTGTGAATTTTAAGTGTTAGAATAATTTATGGATGAAAAAAATGAATTCAAAAAAGAGTTGATTTTTATTATTTGGTAGGTGAGGTAGAATTGCTAGTCTTTACAATTATGGAGTGCATATCTTTGTCATGTGTTAAATGACCCACAATTTTGAAAATGACCCATTTTATTTAATATATAATAGTTTGACCTACCCAACTCAACTAATCCATTTGGCTAGTTATATTGTCTCAATCATTCGACCCACCCAATCCAATTTAATTTTAGTATAAATAGATATTATCCTTTTAAAATAATAAAATAAATTTAATGTTACCTTTATATGCATTAGTGCTAATCTATAAATATTTTATAAATAGCATTGATTAAAATTAATTGTAGGTTTACAAAACATAATTAAAATCATAAGCCCAATCAATAATTAATTGCTTGCTTTCACTTGTCTGCCCAAGTTTAAAAAACTTGATGAGCATTGTAAATCTACAAAACATGTCTTTCACATTCTAATTAATATCAGGGATAAAATATTATGAATAGCACTAATAATTGGAAATTGAAGCATAAACTATGCTTCGAATTTACCTGATAAACGAATAAAAAAAAAAGACAGCCTGAACACCTGAGGTATCAAAATTAGCAATCCCAAGGATAATTCTGATCAACTAATTTACACTAGTTAAGGATTCACTTAGGAAAATCAAATGTAGTAAAATATATGCTTAGGTGGATTCAGTGCTTCCTCTGCTGAATAAAAACTGAAGAGTGCGGTAATCCAAAGGCCTTAATTTGTTTCAGGTGAAAAAGCTTTGCAAGGAAAATCGATATCGATGCAAAGAAACACAGGCTAGAAAATGGAAGCACTGACTTGGATTTCCTCATGTGCTACAAAGCCATGAATGCTTTAGACCTCATGAATGAGAGCATTTGGCTTTGACATTCTTTTCGTTTCAGCTTTCAAACTTTCACCGCCAAGATCCAATTGTGAGAGAGATGCTTTCTCTACTTTCACAAAATCTGCTAAAGTCGACCAGGTCTCTGCTGGCTGCTCATGAACCCAGCACATCAAGAAATACACCTTCCTTTCTGCGGATCTTAGTTTCTGAGTGGTTTTGTTTCTTTCCGTCTTATTGATATTCTCGGACTTGAGCATTCTTTCACCAGCTTGAAAGAGTCTTTGAAAATCACACAAGCAGCAGATGAGAGCGTGAGTTCCCAATGAAAGAAGGCATATGACATCGTCGATAAGCCCAATTGCGAAACTAAAACCTCCAGCTTGTTTGTAGATGGGTGAGCACGTTTCCTCGATGCAAGCTGCGAGTGCCTCTGTTACAGTTTCAGGCCGGCCAACATCGCCTAGTACTTTTGACATGCTGAAGGCCATAGTGGAAGCACTCAGAGGGTCAGAATACCAATCCCCATTGTATAGGCGAAGTGTGAAACAGTAACTGTACAGTACATCGATCACATGAACTGTAAGAAGAGGGGAAGGCTCCCCGTGCATCAACTGCTTGAGTGGTTGAAGTGGACTTTCTGGTCCAACTGGAATCTCACTAATAGTAACTGTACTTGATTGAACATCAAGTGGCTTAACAAGCTGGCAACCTTCAGGGCTTAGAGAAATAGATCTTGCAGAAGGTTTCCTCCACCAAGGAGTCCATGGCTCTATAAGTTTGCTAAGTTCTCCGGATGCGATTGTTCTCCTAAAGTGTTTGATTTCCTCTGGAGATAAATCTTCAAGTTTGATTTCTTCACCTAGGAAATTTAAAATAAGAATGATCCTGTAAGAACATCAAACAAAGCAGCAATGTCCTGAACACAGATATTGTGTGCAAAAGGGAAAACCCAAACAAGAATCCCCAGATTCACACTGGTTGTCAATGTCACTCGACCAACATGAAGGCTGAGATATGATGCCAAAACGACACAGAAACGATCTAAATGTATTGGTAATGTGTCGTGTTTACACTATCAGAAGGATATCAAATCCATGGATTAGTGGAATTACTGAGCAGAGTCCATACTCCTTCCCAAGCACAGTTTGAATCAAAATTGAATCCTTGGTTTCCATTTCCACTTCCGAGGTCTCACATTCAGCTTAGGTAAATAAGGGAAGAAGTATAAATTGTGCTTGGGAGCACACTATTCTATGGAGTTGATTTCGCAGGGTGCTTGGAAACCATATCAATCCATGGAATTGATTTCCTACCATCTGTACAAACATGGCATAAGTGTAGTTTAAGAAACCTACAAGGGAATGCAAATTTCTGATCTAGCAAAATGTAAAGGAGACTCTGATTTAAGATATCTCAGCCTCTGAAGAGGGCCAAGAGGTCCAGTAGAAATAAAAATTGCTGGAATATGCAGTAGATGAAGAAAAAATATATATTTTTTTATTACTTTATACTTCATAGATTTAGATAGCTATTTATCATTCAAAGGTGCTATTTGTTATTCAATGAGTTTGTTGCACAAGGATTTGCATTACAAATAAATATGAGAGGAAGGATAATGGCATACCTGACAAAACCTTCTGAATGATCTCCTCTGATAGCATAGTCTCTGTCAAAAAAGTAAAAAAGGTTAGCACGTGGTTTGTAGTTACCTAAACTCACCTTGTTGATTTTTCTTTACAACCATCATGCGACAACAACTAACAAGCATCAGTTTAGTAAAAGCATGACTTATGGTGTCACAAAGATGATATATAATGAAGACCAAGCAATAGATCTTCGAAAAGAATATCTTTAACAGTATATGTGATGCATTAAGGCCTCATTTCCTACAAAGGATGAACTTGTTAGGGAAAGAAAAGAAAATATTCATAAGAAATTATGAAATATTTTTCAGACGATTGTTTCCTTAGAGAGAGGGAAAGAGAGAGAAAAAATTTAAATTTTAAAACATTATTTAAAAAAATATTAATCAAAATAGATTTAAAGAATTGTTTTAAGTTAGGAAATGAGTTCCATTGGATGCAAAGTAATCTTTCTGTCCAAATTGGATAGAAACAATATAGAGGAAAATGAGTTCCATTGGGCACAAAAGTAATCTTTCCGTTCAAATAAGATAGAAACAATATAGACAAAAACTGAAGAAAGGTTTCCTTTGTCTTTTCCTTCACTCCATAATTTTCACCACGAAATGGAAGGAAAGTGCTGCTGGGAAAATTTTCCGGTCACTTGATTTCCTTCCTAGTTTCCTTCTCTCTGAGGAAATAAGCCTTTAACATCTTGCTGAGTTAATTTTCTTAGAACCAGTTTGTTGAAGTTGTAGGTTGAGAAGCATGTTCGTTGCTTGTATAGGTCATTGTAAGAGTTAATGGAGTAGATGGGTGTCTTAACTCATGAAAATTAGGAATTTGATTAGCTGGATCTCTCTTCTCAGCTCCTCTTTTAATCTTCTCTGTTTAAAACACATTTCTCTGTCATCTTCATTATTTTAGTGTTTTCCCTCCTACCCTTTGTTCTCTCTCTTCCTTCTTGTCCTGGATATTTGAATCCTACTCATTTTGCTATTTTAGACACTTCAATGACTTAGCGAAGAGTTATCCATCTTTAATCCATTTTGTCAAAGCAATTATGTTATCAGTTCAAGACAAGGTTAGCAGCTTACAGTTTGTTGCCATCATAACCTCATTGTTACGTGACCTAGTCATAAACCATTGTGCCCTAAGGTTGAATGGAATTTTCTCAAACATAAATAATATAATCAACAATATAAAATAGTTCTAAGGTTGAATCAAAGCATTCCAAAAAAAAACATAAAAATTCTTGAGACCCAGAAAATAAAATGGAGAACATTCTACTACAAACCACCACCATCATCTTCAGAGTTCATCTCTTCTTCAGAATGGAACCTTTTCAGTATATCAACCATTTTCCTCTTTGTTTCATCATCTGGTTGCACCTGTTTCAGCTCCTCCATCACATTCTCGCGCATGAAAGATTCTGTGCAGCGAAGGCTGTGCCTCTGCAGAAGCAGCCAATAGAATTACATACACAAAGCAAAAGGTCACAATTTAAGAACAACTACAAAAATCAAGATGGAATGCACCAGAAATATTATTCTTGGTAAACAACTGAAAATTGAATATGCAGATGCATGACAATCAAGTAAGTGCATAAGCCTTCAAATTAATGCTGCAGCCACAACCACTCAAATGAAAATCCTTTAAAAAATCCCGAATGAACATCTTGAGCATATGGAATATAAATTGCACACTTTGTATCATTTTAATATAATGAAAAGTTGCAAACAAAGAGAAAGTTATGATAAAGGATGAACGTTACATCACCTTGTAACATTGAAGTGAGCAGTAGCGAGAATTGCACTGGGGACAGGTATATTGAGAAAATTGCTTCTGGCATCTAAAAAGAATAAGGAAAGGCATCGCAATTAAAATCGAACAGTTAAGCAATATCACATAGAACCTCAATGAGCAGAGCGTAAAAGCACAATAATTAAGTTTCCATATGCCAAACGTGTAAGAGAAAAAATGAACACCTAAAAAACCCCTAAAAATCAATCCTATTCTTATACAAAAGTTGTCCTACTATTCCTAAGCTTCCCTACCACATCAAAAATAAATAAATAAATAAATAACAAAACTGAAGAAGGGAAAATTTTCCAGAACCCTAACTTTCCAGAACCCAACAAGTCTAGATCTTGCAAGACGGAGGATCAGGAAAAAAAAAAAAAAAAAGGAACCTGGAACTCACACTCGGCAAATAATCCTGGGTTCGGAGCTAGAGGGAGAAGTATTGGCTTCGGCGACAATCACCTTCTCCATTTTGGACCAACCAAATAATTCCCGATAAATCGATGACACTGATACGATGAGGAGAGGCTTTACAATCTGTCACTGCTAGGATCCACGCTTTAGCCTCCGGCAACTGCTTAAAACAGGGAAGGACCGCAAGAGACTGCCCCCCTTGTTGGAGAGCGAGGAAACCGCGGCGTCTGGAGAACGTCCGGCATGCAGGATTTGTGCGGTGGAAGAAGCAGTGGATAGCGGAGAGAACGGTGAGTAGCAGCGGTGGCCGGCGGGAAGAACCAACGCAGTGAGAGAGAGATCGAGAGGGGGGCAACAGGAGCAAAGTCTATCTTTCGATAAATCTTTTATACTTTATTTTCCAATAAATAAAATTTTAAAGAATAATATTTACAGAGACATTTTTTAATATTACGTTACTATCTTAATATTTTATTAAAATTTAGGACGATGGATTAATTAATTTTGATGAAGTTAAAATAAAACTATATTAATATTTTTTTTATATAAATATTGTCATGGTTCTCTTTAATTTAATATCTTAGGATTGGACAACTCTACAAACGAACAAAATTATATAAATATATTTTTATTAATTTAATATTTGATATAAAAAATTAAATTAATTTTTTTTAATAAGAGAGAGTTCTCGAACGTTGCCTTTGTATTACATTACTGTATGGATCTAGAACACTTTTATTAAATCTAATTTATAAGTCTAGATACTCATTTATGTGTATTTATATATTATATTATATATACAATGTGTCCTTGCATTACACTATGATTTTATATACTAATAGATATATATATTTTTTGATATCTTGCGGCTTGTTTAGTGTGTGACTATGGTGTTGCCTTGACATAGCTAATATTATTTCCAATGTCATTGGATATAATTGATTAGCTAATTTTTCAAAATATAATATAATGTAGGTTCATTAGAACCATCTAAACTCTTACCCAAAACCCCTATTAAAAGAAAAATGAAGCCCCCGCGTGTACAAAATAAATGTTATCGCTAAGGAGAGATGATTCTTTTCCTATTCACTTGGATAAAAGTAAATAAATAGGAATTAATTCTAACTCCCACATCATACAAGATTTTACCTCTAAAATTTAAACTTTTCAATTGAGTTGCAGTGTTCAAGTTAAAAGAAAAATAAAAAATAAAAAAATTATATATCTTTTTATGGATGTCTGGATTGAATCTATTGACATCGCAGACAGTGTTCAATTGAAGTTGCAGTCTCTTCTTGGACCAATGAGTCCTTCTCCTTGGGTTCCTCCTCTTCTTGGATTTGTGTAGGACTCTCATGAAGTGCAATTACCTTTTTCCAAAGGTCACTTGCGTTCTCGTATTCATCTACATTCAATATCGCATTAGGAGGTAATAAATTAATTAAAATTCTAGTTACCTCCTTGTCCGTCTCTGATTACTCCCTTTGCTCATCGGTCCAATATCGACGTTGAAGATGCTTTCCCTTCTTGTCCGTTGGAGCTTTAAACGATTCCTCCAACGCAATCCATTGGCTCTAATTCATTTGGAACAACATCTCCATGCGCTTCCTCCAATAGTCAAAGTCTTCGCGCTCGTATGGAGGTGGGATTTGGATGTCCCATCCTAGCGGACCTTCCGACTCCATCTTCTTCCTCTAGCTGCTCTCTTGGCGATTAGTCCAACAAGAGCTCACCTAGCTCTGATACCACTTGTTGGGACCTTGACGTCCGCTAGAGGGGGGGTGAATAGCGTCTCACCCAAATCGTCACTTCCTACACTTGTTAGTACGTAGCGGAAAACAAAATACAAATACTAACAATAGAAAGCAAACCTAACACGTTGATTTAACGTGGTTCGGAGATAAGCTCATATTCCACAGTTGTCCGTAAGGTGGACGATCCCGATCCGTAGGTGGATGATTCCCCGGAGAACTTCCGGCTAGCTCACGTAGCTTCTTGTGGGTGGAGAAATCTCGCCACAACCTCGTACAAGCACTCTAGATCACTTGGGCACTTGAAGACTCTAATTAGGGTTAATCACCACTAATTTCGTCAACCTCAACCAAGCTCTCAAGTCTTGGTTATATAGGCCACGGGTTGGAAAATCTCGCCTACCAGTTGACTGCCAAAACCATCAGTCGACTGCCCTATGTGGAAATTCAACCGTTACAGCCCAACGGCACGATACCAGCCCTCTGTTCGCTCCCAGTCGACTGCACCAGTCGACTGCACCAGTCGACTGATGAAACCACCAGTCGACTGCTACAGTAACGCTACATTACTATTATAGTAACGCTACAATACTACTATATTAATGCTACAGTGCTGCTACAGTAAACCCTAATCTTATGATTTAACCCCCGAGTACATTCACTCAGCACTCGTCCTCACCCGACCAACCTAGACTTAGCCTTCTAGCCTCCTCCATCAGCCTTGCGTTCCTCGGATGTCTCCCCATCCTTCACGTCTTGCCTTCTAGAGCTTCCATCGGCCTTGTCATTGTTGTTGGGTCTTCCTTTGCCAAGAGGTCGACCTCCGGGACTTCATCAATTGTCAAGTCACACTTGGACTTACGTTGTCAAGACTACATGCTTGGACTTACACTGTCAAGCCTCATTTTTGGACTTTCATCCTTTGCCAAGATCACACTTGGACTTTCTTTGTTGTACTTGTATCCTGCACACTCGCAATGCATATCAAATACAACAATAAATCTAACTTAAACATTTGTCCAAATATCAAAACCTAGGGTCACTAGATTACTCCAACAGAGTTGACATACTTAATATTATTTCCAATGTAACGGGATATAATTGATTAGTTAATTTTTCAAAATCTAATGTAATGTAGGTTCATTAGAACCATCTAAACTCTTACCCAAAACCGCTATTAAAAGAAACAATAAAGCCCTCGCGTGTACAAAAAAATAAATTTTATCTTCGAGTAGAGACGGTTCTTTCCTCTCTATATGGATAAAAGTAAATAAATAGAAATTAATTCTAACTCCCACATCATATAATATAAGATTTTATGTCTAAACTTTAAACTTTCCAATTGAGTTGTAATGTTCAAGTTAAAACAAAAATAAAAAATAAAAAAATTTATATATATTTTTATGGGTGTCTGGATTGAATCTACTGACATCACGGACAGTCACACACGCGATTGTCGCGCAAGCTATTAAAACCCTATACATAAAATACCCAAGAGATGCTACGCTTAAACAACACGAGTTAGAGTCACTTGATGGGCATGACAAGCTCAAACTACAATCAAAATAATGCATCTCAAAGTCGAACACATGGCATTAGATCGAACTTACGACATAACAAAACGGAGTTTGGTCGACAACAGATTTTATCATTCAAACAGGTTAGATTGATAACTAAAAGGTCAGATTTACTACAACTTTACATGATCAAGAACAATAAATTCTCTAATTCTTAACACCCAAGGCATGATATTATGCACACATCATCTCATGCTAGAACAATGATTCAAGCTTCTCTTTGAGCTTACACAGGCACCACTACAAAACCTATCAACCTGCTTCAGGATTGAAGGCTTACGACAATATTTTCGTTTACTAAACACAATCTGTTTTTTCATGGCAGAGCCTTCCATCTTCAGATTTCAGGACACATTAAATGAGACATGGCTGGCATCGAGCATAGGTAATCGCAATTGGTTAAGATTAACTGGAACTCACTATGGGAGATTGATGGTAACCAGGGAATGAATAAGCTCCTTTGTCCATGAGCTTAGTGGCCAGATCACTGGATCTCAAGCAGCTGTTTTGTTGTAAAAGTTGTATGAGTGATAAAAATATATCCATCCTGGTGACTTCTCTGTTTGCCTACAATAGAAGGAAAATGAAGCATTGAGTTCTGAGCACAAAATATCGATCATTGAGATCTGGAGGCAAAATATTTTAGTCTTTCCTTAGATTCAAACCTACCTCAACCAAAAACCTAGCCCAAATTTTGCACTCGCGAGTTTCCATTACTCCTTTCAAGATTATCAGCCCAAACCCACGTATGATATCTGCTATCTCAAGAAAGAGACCTCGGTCTTCACACAGCATCTGCAGCACAAAAATGTCCAGCTCACAGATAATTGGAAATAAAAAATGAAAAAAAAAAAAAAAGTGTTACATTGTTTTACCTCAACGAGCATCTGACCTGGGGGAGTCAGATCCTCGACTATAATTGGACAGACCATGGTTTGCCCTGCGACTTCGTATGCCCAAGTTGCCCCAGCACCAGTAACACCACCAGAGTTGTCTTTTAGAACCACACCACTCTCCTCACCAATAATCTTAAAACTCAAACAATGATCAGTAGCAAGTAAAACAAATTTATTTTTAATATTGCTTTTTAAGGAAATATCTAAATCACAATATAGTCACAAATATGTACCTTGGGTTCATCGGCTTGTTTGAGTTTGTTGGCGTACTTTGTCACACTTTGCAGAAAGAGCATATGCTTGATTGTTTTGTCCAATAAAGCATCAATGCTACACTGTTACATTAGCGAAGGAAAATACAATGGAATAAATAAAAGGAGTAAATTGGCAACCAATACCAACTGCCAAGTTGTAATGTACCTTTGCACCATTTGGCACAATTTCCCTCAGCTCCTTCAGACGATCTTGAATTTGTTGACGATCTTTTGGCCTTGGACGTGTACTCTCACCAGGTCTTGCCCTTTTCTTTACAGCCTTTGTAGATTCTTCAGGTTTCTTGGACTGATTTAGAACAGAATTCTCAGTATTGATACTGGAACTATCATCAATCCATGAACAGAAATTGGAATTTGATAGTGCTTCCTTTGGAGATTCATGAACAATCTCAGAGTTAGAGAATGGCAAGAACAGATTTGATGCAACATTTACAGAAGGAAGACCTACTGAAGGAGCCTGATTTCTGTACACTGAAGGATCACCCAATCCACTAGGAAATTGACTCCCCAAATTAAGTCGAGAAATAGAATTACCATATTTGGCACTAGGGCGGTGAGCAGAACCTTTATTGGCATGATCACCAGCTATAGCATCCATCAATAACTGAAGACCAGAGTCCGAGAACATTCCCTTATCAGAAGCTGAGCTCATTTCCATTGCTGAGAGACAACCTGAAGTGCCGGAGCTTCTACTTGAAGTGTTATTGTGAACTGGCATTGTAATATTATCCCACAGTTCAGGTGCAAAATTGTTTTGACCCATGTCTAGTCCCACACTATCAAACTGGCCATTATCATAAAGTAGTTGAATAGGTGCTATGGAAGAGTTCCCTTTTTTATCACTCTCTAAAACCAGTGAATTAACTGCAGCTGAAATGGAATTCTCAACTTGCTTTTGCGATGACCTGGTAATCATGTTGCAACCACTGTTGTCACTCTCGGCAAGACTAGATGATACAGAGTGGACACCTCCAATACTCTCATTCTTTTGCGCACTTGCCTCATCAATTATATGCTCAGAATGTTGATCACAAACATCAGTCACAGGAAGATCTTTATGATGATATAATAAAGAACTTTCAGATCTGGAATCTGGAGAGAGTGATTTACAATATTTATATTTCATGATGAAAAAGAGAAAAAGGAAAGTTTTGAGCCATATATATCAACTAAATGAACGATTTACCATATATGCATGCTTTTGCAATCTCAGAAAGGTTTGCTTTAGGCATTGAATCCTGTGGTGCAAATCTATTAAAGGAAGCAGAACCTGCAAAAGATTCACACAATTTGTTAATACAATGAAAATGAATATTAAAACCAAAATTTTATGAAACAAGTAATTCATAATACCAGATGACAGCCCTGGCCCTATCATCAGGTGGGGATTTGTGAAATTGTTCAAGTAATTGTCTGTCTTAAAGAACATCATGCCTGAAATTTCAGGGCAGTCAGAGATAGACTGTAATTTGGTGTTAGGCGGCACTTGTACTGGATTTTTCACGATGGTTGAGTCCTGGAGTTCTGTGAAATGAACTGAGGAGTTTGCAACCATAAAGGATGTCTTCTGGAATGAATTGTAGTAGTCTCTCGAATCATCAGTAGATTGAGCTAGTAGGGATTCTAGTAAATGAGGGCTCATGGCATTACGAGTACTGGAACTATAATAAGATCCTAGAGGATAGATGTTGGGAGAAGAGATAGGGCCTAAAGAATCAGTGTTATTCAACTGCTCTCCAAAAGCTTCATGGAAGGTACTAGCATTCTGATAGCAAGAATAAGGATCTGCAGAGGAAGTTGCAAAACTGAATATTTCATGCTGATCACGAAACTCCATTGCTTCATGAGTATCTACATATTGGAAATGCCCAGACAAATTCTCCATAAGCAGAAATGAACTCTTTGCTAGATCAAAATTTCAAATATCAGGAACATATTATGCCTGTGCATCATTAAATTAATCAAATTCTTGAGAAATGCATTCAACAACAACAGCCAAGCTTTATCCCACTAGATGGAGTCGGCTTGAGAAATGCATTCATGTTTGAAAAAAAAAGGGAGCTAAGTAATTCAAAAGCTAAAGCTTCAACTCACAGGTTGTATTAATGTGCACAAGATAGTTAAATTGTTACGAACAAAGTATGTTGCTCATAAATGTTGGATAGCACTCAAAATAGAAAATAAACAATGACTTAACGAATCTCGTTATTCAAACTATTACTCATAATCTTACATAAACAAACTGAATATTCTCCTTGTACTTAAAAAAACATCACGTGTACTACACTATGCAAAGGGAAAGCCCGCATATCTAGCTAGCAATTCAAGATATTGAAAGATAGATAATTTTGTATTCTGCATAATTCAGAAAATTTGAAATTGACATAATGACCTTAAACAAGTATCCTTGTGAAACCGTCCACCTTAATAAAAAAATTGTGTCATGATATAATATTTGTATTCTTATACTCAAATCAACACTTATTTCATTGATAAATTTCACCTTTTCTCAGTTAGAAATCATTCTCTATCTTCTATATTCTCTATGATTCCATAATATCATATAGAAAAAGCTTTGTTTATGGGATCCATCTTCATCAAAACTCAAAAGCACATCTATCTAGTACCCAAAATAAAGCTTTGGGGATGTAAATGAGTTACTATAGAGTACAATTTCCATTGTTAATTGCAAATAAGTGTGCATGACAGAAATCACCAGTTTAAATTACACTAAGAGAAATTTTTAACTTGCACAGCAGTGAATATTATACAACAAAGGGAATCCTAAGCTAATTGCAGTGATGAGGACTCACAGAGTGTAGGCAAATTTCAAAGGTTATCAGCTTTGGAACAAACAAACACATGCAGTAGTATTAATGAAGGTTGAACAACAATAAATGATTTTTTTAGTTTTTCCTAGTATGAAATATCATGGAAATATACATAAATCTAAAGAAAATAAGAATTTGAAGTTTATGTCAAATATCCATTTGGCTTACAAATATTTGTGCTTCTAAACAATTTCTTAAGGTTCCATTGGATATTCTTAATAAACCTACAAACTTTGACTCAATCTGTTATGATGTAATGGAGAAATTTTTTTCCTTCAGAAACAAGAAAAAGGCATCATACTTCTATGATTAACAAGGTATAGGAAATCATTTGTATATGTAAATAGCCCGTATTACCTTAGATAACTTGAGTTGCTCAGAGGAGATAACTGAGTGAGATCCGAATTAACAAATTTAGAATTTCATCCATAAACTCTCCATCAACTATCTACATGAAAATAAACAGGAAAGGATGACCGACAATGATTTAACTGTTTTCAACTATTCAACATGGTACTTAGAGATCGTATGTTCATTTGGATATTTGAACTGGTAAATGACCAGAGTCCATAAACAACAGAAATATACCTTAACAATATGCAATTGTTCAGAACAGTGGCGAAGAAAAGAGTATATACATTGATTGGAGAATATACAAAGAATGTCAGGAAGTTAAACATTTGTCAGAACAGGAATTTGGCTGCATTATGCAAAAATGACTAATAACAAGGAAGAAGTACCACTAAGCACTTGAGATTACATGGGATCAGTAGATATGGAACAAAATGTATTATTCTTACATAAAATCAATGAAAACAGCAGAGAAAAATAAACATGATAAACTCAACAACAACAACAACAACAACAACAACAAAATGATAAAGAAATATGCACACTCACAGTCTCTTCTAGATCTGACATATTTTGAGCATGAGTGATTGTAATTCAATTTCAAGGAGTTTATTTCTAGCAGGACAAGAACCTAAGGACCTAGGGATAACCAGAAAAAAATGGTCATCCGTATTGCTTTGGATAAAAAGGAGGAACTTTTACCAGGAAGGGGAAAGAAAGAGCAAAGCTTTTTTTTTTTTTCCCCTACCGTAGTGTGAAGAGGAAAGTCATCTGGCAAAAGTAAGCCAAAGCCAACACCATCAAGCGACTCATCCACTAAGGAATATTCGCTATCAACCATAAGCACTATAGTTCCGAACCAAAACATATGTTTCGACAAAAGAAAATGTCGATGAGGACCATTGTTGAAGAATGTTCAAAACACGCACACACAAAAAAAAAGGTAGTTTTTTTTTTACTGGAGATCGCTTTCCCATTCATGTCATTTTCCCACAACTCGGGGATTTCGGATAGACAAGATAGGGTAGAAGCAAGCCAAAATTAACCTCCCTCCGGAAAAAGAACAAATCCATGGACTCTCACATCAGTTCCTAACGCAAGAAACAAAAAGATTCTCTAAGACATAAAAACAAGCCCCAAAGATTCGATAAATCTAAGAATCGGATACGAACAAACTAGAGATACAGCGGGTCTCCACCATCCTCAACCATGGCACCAAGCCAGGACACACCGCCACGGCACCTACCTCACAACCGGCTCCGCCGCCGTCAGGGAGATCGCCTCCTCGCACCGAGATCAGAAGAGGAGCGAAAGCAGAGAAGTATACGCGGAAGTCTAGAAGAAAAAGAGCCCTAAAATGTCGTCGCCTTATTCAAGCACTGGCCTCGGCCTCTCCTGCGTGCTCATGCTCAGACTCGCTGTCTCGCTCTCCCTTTGTTGGCTGTGGCCTCGCAGTGAGAGAGCGGAGCGGTTCAAGTAGATATTGGGCCGAACCCGATACAGACAAAAAAAAAACCCGGTTTTTCGGTTGCGGAAAAAACGGGCGGATGGAAGCGTTACATTGGACGATAAGTTCTTGTTGCACATAAAATTATATTCAACAAATTTTGTAATATGATTTTTAATAATTAATTCTAAGATTTTGTATTAAGTCCCATTTATTGTGCATATCTTATCTTTATTGATTATTAAAACTCATAAGCATCTCCTAATATTTCTTTTGAAATAACAATAATAAATTAACCTTCGTCTGTGAACACAATGATTAAGCCTTTGTACACTATGTGCTCCTCTTTACTCCAACACAGAGATAGGCGTGAGATTGGCAATGTCCAGTTCTTTCCTTTGACCACACAAGTCACTGAGCAATAGCAGTCAGTATTCCTTATACAAAACCTTAAATCTGAATTCTAAGCTCTTATCAGACTTAAACCATGAAGAAAAAGGAATGTTTTTAGGGACTGTGCATCATCTGGAGACAGGTTCTTTCACTGGAAAAGAAATCTGAAAGTCCTCCCTATCAAACTCTGATACTTTTGAGAAGAAAGAAGAAAGAAGAAGAAGAAGCATAATGCCGCTACTCTGATACTTTTGGTTGCTGTGAATTATCAGTGAAGTCTACTCGTTTGTTAAGTACTGTGCATGTGTCCATGAACGAAGGCATGGCTGAAGGCCCCTGTCCTGTTTTGAAGCTTTAAAGAACATCTGTCACTCTCGGAGCCACAATGGGCATGGCATCCGAGGTGCACAGTGAGAAAGTATGGGGATCATCCATGATGTGAGAATGCCATTTCACTTAGTTTTTCTCAGATGCCAAGAGACGTGTCGTCCCCTTTAATTTCTGTCTTTAAAATGATAAGCCCCACAGGATATGCGTGTTGGAATCTTGACTAAAGATCGTAGGACAGCACTCCTAACTCTAAATTATCATTATTAGCAATGTTAATGAAGTTTTATTTAAAATTATTCTCGGGGCAAGGACCACTGTGCTCGATTGTTTGGTTGTTAATAGTCCAATCATCTTCCTTCACAATGATTGAGGACCTGCCAAAAGGAATATTTCTAGGGTTCATTAATGGACAATTTAATGGACGCATATGGTGGCCTCCCTCCCTCCCTCTCCCACCTTAAACCCTAGTCGTAACCCTAGCCATAAGTAACCCCAATCGGTGGTGATGGACCAGTGCAGCAAGCCGCTGCAAGCACAAAGTTGTTCCCATTATTCTTGGCATCGAGCCCTATAATTCTGTCTGCCCGAGCTTCAGAAAGTGTCCCCCTCCTTAATCATGGCCGTCCACTGCGAGGTCAATGGCCTAGGAAAGTGCTAGCTCCTCTTCTTCTTTTCTTTTGAAGAAAGAGACGTGGGCGGTGAAAAGAGGGGGCAGGGCGTTACTGGTGCCTGTGCATGACACCATGGCCACGAAAAGCAGAGATGAGCCATGTGACTTTCACTGCCCCTTGCTCGCCTTTGCACTTCACTTGCCTCCTGCTAAATGTTGGATCGGATTCAGTTCATTAATTATATTCGACTGTTCCAGTGCTACACAATCCACTCTGCCTCAGTAATTTGTTTGGATTCCTTCCTTCAACATTTGATCTAACATATTACATATATAATCCTCCTCTTTTTACCTCAGTAATTTGTTGTTGTTTTTTTATTACTTGAATGATTAATCAAGCTGCGCATGCATGCCGCTGCTCGTGCAGTTGTGCGTCTACGCACATTCCTCTGCGGATGGAGTGATTCGGGACCATCCTGAAGCTGTTACGTGTTTGGAAGGGCATCTCACTCCGGAGTCAAATAAAATATCAGTAAAACAAAAACAAACGAAAATTGAAAAAAAAAAATAATGTAATTAGTACTCACCAATCAATTCAAAATCTAACCGAATAAAAATTTTGATACAAGGTCGATGGGTATTTTGTAACGCAATATTTTATTATTTTTTATTTGTTCTCTACGTATCTAAAGATGAGTTGGGCCGCAGAAGGCCCGGATTTCACTGGTGACCAGCTTCGGCTCAGCCTTCGCCGCCGAGTTTACTGGGCCAAGCCAGAAATGGCCGTGTTTGCACAATCCGATCATAGGATCCTACGATTTGGACACCAAGTCGATTTTGAATAGTGTAAAATCATTTTTAGAAGTTTTGATAGACTATAATGTTTTTCATTCTGATTCAAATATGAGATTTATAATATATTGAATTAAAGTTTATTTAAAAATCTATAGTTGATTATTGGATAAAATCTAGAATCATTTAATTTCAAATAACAAAATATCATTTAAAATATCTTCAAAGGTCCAAAAAGTTTTTAGTCTTTTATTCTAATTATCTTTGGACTATTTTATAATTTAAATTATTTTCGTCCAAGAATAGAGTTTTGAGATTATTTAAATATTATTTAGTTATTTTTAAGTTAATTTTTTATTAATAATATTTTATCATTTTTTTCTAAAATGATAACCTTTTTGATATTTATTATCCGATATTCTATGAAATTAATAAATTATTAGAAGATTATTTCTAGACGTTGTTAGCATTTAAATTAAGTCATCTTATACATCAAGAGAATAATATTGATGTTTAATATGATTATTATTATTGTGTTAATATAAGTTGTATGCTCTTCAAGTTTTGTAATATAAAAATATAAATAATATTAGGTATTATTATACAAAATTATTAATTTGATTAAATAATCTTTTTAGATATATTTTTTAATTTGTTTAAACTATTTTTAATAAGATTGTAAGATTATCTAATCTCTATCATCCGATTCTGATATCAAATCTATTCTCTACAAAATTATGATTCTGTACAAGTTATTTCTCTATCTGATCCTGTCCGAATGCCGAATCAACGGACACTGGGCATGTGGCGTTTCCTGCTGCTGGCGTGGATCTTCGACTGGCGGCACAAAGCTCCGGCGAACCTGCACAGAAGCCGGGCCGGGAAGGGATTCCCGGCGACGACCCTCCGACGCTCAAGTCAGGCGAAGCTCAAGAAAGAAACAGTGGCTTTAAAACTCGTAGACCGCGTACCTCTGACGAAGAATAAAGGTCTTTATATAGGGCAGTGAAGAAATGAGCGTACACATACCGAGGTGTACACGTGTCCCTAGCCCATACTCCAGTAAGGACTTGTCAGTGAGCTTCCCTAACCCATACTGCTACAGTCTTAGCATGTCCTCGATGGGACAACGGAATCCCCTATCACAAGATTTGGAGCATGGCTCACACGTGAAACATACCTGCTGTCAGAAAAAGACGTTCCTTGTCCTTTTCCCCTTTGCTCCAAATCTGGCTTCCGGGCGGACATCTCCCTCAACATCCGGCCGGACATATGCGAAGGTTTACTTGGGGAGATCCTCCATCATGTGCTTTTATGGGGACTGTTAGCAGTGTTACCTTATGGCTTTAGCCGAGCGTGAGGTCCGCTCGGCCCACGACCTTTTCCCCTGAGCGCCAGAACCCTGATTTCGATGGCGCGACCGTCAGCCGTATATTGTCCGGTCGGCAGGCCGATCGGACCCATCCCTCCGGGCGTTCGATTCCATTGGCCGGCCGAACGTCCGGTCGGACCCTACCCTCTCCGGCCGTCCGGTCGGACCCGGCCCTATCCGGGAGTCCGGTCGAACCCGGCCCTCTCCGGATGGACGTCTGCCACTGTGACTTCCACGCGGCGTTGACTTCACAGGGCGGGGCCCCCCTGCTCTTACTACCGGATCACTTGCCTCCCCTTCAAGTCTAGTCGAAGGAGGTGAATAGTACGACTGACTGGACTAAGAATCCGGCCGAACGGTTCCTCAGTACTTGTATCATCCGCTCGTCCAACCATAGAGGTAGCCTTAAGCAAATCAACAATGGTCTTCACCGGGTCTCCTCGTGTTCTGCGCCAATCCTCGACATTAAGGTTGAGCATGCTTTCATTAAATGCTCCGAATGATTGAATGCCACGTGGCGCACTGCCATCGATGTACGGCGGCGGTGGCGTGGTGTTTTGATGTGATCGAAGCGATTCGAAATGGACGGTTCGATGCATGCTTTGATTCCTGTGACCTGGATCCAACGGTGGAGGTCGCCTGGCCCTCACCCTATAAATTCTTCGTTTCCTTCTCCTTCTCTTCCTTACCTGCCTCTGGGATTTCGACCATTGCCTCCTGCGCTTCGGAGCTCCGGCGATCCTGTTTCTACTCTCCGACGCTCTCCGGCGCCTTTTCCTTGATCCCTTTCTCCGCAGCAAGGTTTTATATCTTTCCTTCCTCCTTTCCGGTGTTTCCTCCGCATTTCTCTCTCAGTTTCGATCCTTGAAACTTCCTTTCGTCTGCTGTTATTTCGCTCCTGCTTTTTTACCTTTTGACTCCTCCCGCTCGGCCCATGGCTAGCTCTTCCAATCTCGAAGATCAGTCGCTCGGCCCATGGTACACCACCATGCAGTCCCGATTCGAACAGCGAGACTTCGATATTTTGGCAGACAATTTCGAAATCCCCGAGGATTTCGAAATTCGCTTAGCTGGTCCCGCCGCTCGGCCTCACAGGCCGCCGCGCGGAGCTTTCTGTGTCTTCCGAGACCAGTTTACCGCCGGTCTTCGTTTTCCCGTGCACCCTTTCATTATAGACGTCTGTAATTTTTTCGGTGTGCCGCTCGGCAGTTTAGTACCAAATACCTTCCGTCTCCTCTGTGGTGTTGTCGTTTTGTTTAAGATTCACAACATCCCCCTCCAACCGGAAGTCTTCTTTTATTTCTATTACCCCAAGCAAGCAGAGCGGGGCACCTTCATGTTCCAAGCTCGGCCCGACTTGGTCTTTTTCAACAAACTCCCTACTTCCAATAAACATTGGAAGGATTATTTTTTCTACATCCGTATGCCCAATCAGGCAAACTTCCCGACCCAGTGGCAAGTCAGTCTGCCCCCAACTCCCGAGTTGAAGAAGTTCAAGACCCGACCGGACTACCTCCACGCTGCAAATATACTGGCCGGTCTGCGACTTGACATCAACAAACTTCTCCACGAGGGAGTGATGTACATCTTCGGGCTGAGTCCTATACGGACCCCTCTTCCAGCCGGCTTCGGTAAGAACTTTGGTTGGGCATTTGCTTTGATTGCTAACTGATTTCTTTTCCTTTCTTTGCAGCGGACATCGTTATGGATTCGGTCATAGCCGGTGTTTTGAAGAGGAAGGCGGCAGCTCTGGAAGCCGCGACGGCCAAAGAAATGGAAGCTTTGGGTATCCAGTCGGTCGGATCCCACGAAGGAGAGAGCGGGACTCAAGCTGAGTCGACCGCTCCCGCTTCTCAGCAAAACGTGGCCAGCGGAGCCACTCCTTCTGGAGAACCAACTGCCCCCGAGGAAGGTTCCGCTCGGGAGAAGGAGCGGCCCTTACAAAAGAGGCGTCAAGTGGAGACTCCTCTGCGGTCGGCAACCTCCGCAGTCCAACCATCCGAGCGGGTCACCGCAACTGCTCGGGGCAAGGCGCCAGAGACCGAAACCATCTCGTCCGACCGGACGCCTTCGGATTGGGATGAGCCAACTGCTCCAGTGGAGGCTATTCCAATCAGAACCCATCCGCCCGCTCGCCATTCAGCCCAGCGCTCGACCATCCATTCCCAGTTTTCTACGCCGGCTTCTGACCCCCTTCCGGCTGCCGGTCGGACGACCCCCGGTCATGGCCGCACGATTCGGGTCACTCTTCATCTACCGACCGAAGAGCTGCTGCCAGAGGCCGACCGTCCATCTGCGCCCGAGCACACCATCACCTTGAAAGGGCCCCTAGCTGAGATGTGGGCCGATGCTCGGGCACGCACAGCGCTGATACCCCTCGAAAATTTGGCCAATAGCCACATGCGGGAGGCCACTGGGGTAAGTTTGCTATACAAAGTTTTGTATGCATTCTTTCCGATCGGCAGCTAATAACTATAATTTTCCCTTGCCAGAGATGGGTGACGGAAATTGCGGTTTCCAACCGCCTGGCCTTGGTGGATGAAGAGCTACCGCAACTGAGGGCCGCCGTTGGTCCGTCCGACCTTCAGGGCCCTTCCTATTCCGAGCTACAAAAGGAGCTGAAGAAAGCTCAAACTCTGCTGGCGGCCGAGCAGAAGAAGACAGCCGACCAGGCCCACGCCTTGGCCGAGTCCGAGCGACAAGTCAAGTCGCTTGACACAAAAATAACCCTGGCCACCACTCGGAAGAATACAGCTATCTCCGATCTGGAGAAGAAGAACGTTGAGGCTCGGGGCCTGGAGCTGAAGATAAAGGAGTTGACAGAGCAGCTTGATAGGGAGAAGGCGGGGCGCTCGGCCAACGCGGAAAAGCTTAAGAATCTGAACGAGGCCCTCACAAACTCCCAGGCGGCTTTCAAAGAATATCAGGATGCCGAGCCGAGCCGAGTCGCCGCTCTACGACAGAGCCACATCCGATCGCCCGAATTCTCGGAGAAAATTTGCGAGCGGATGTACTCAGCCTTCGACTTGGCCATGACTGCCACTATGACCTATCTGAAGTCGAAGGGCCTTCTTCCGGAGTCAACCAATATTTCGGCCGGCGATCAGGTGGCGCTCCTAGATAACATCCCCAAGACTCTCTACGATTATATCGAGTAATTTTTGTAATTTGGCCACTCGGCTAAATATGATCCCTTTTGTACTTAGGCCGCCCGGCCTGAGATTTTATTTTTAATGGAATGCTTTCCTTTCGCGCACTCTATCTTTTTGCACTGTCCTTTTGCTAATTAATATGTGTGTTGCCTGCTTGCCTATTATCACACCCCTGGCATTCAAAAGTACTTGGCCTTGCCCTTCCGCTCGGGCATATATTCCGGACGTGTAATCATTCCGCTTTGCTAGCAAGGATTGCTCGTTATAAGCCGACAAGAACCTTTGGGCCTTGAGCCGAGCGGAACGTAGAGTCGGTCGAACAATATCGGCGGCGAACTCGACGGTCTTCCGTTCGGAAGTTTATAGACGCCGGCTCGTCTCTCGATATTTAACGTCGGAGCTCGACGGTCTTCCGCTCGGACGTTTATAGACGCCGCTCGTCTCTCGATATTTAACGTCGGAGCTCGACGGTCTTCCGCTCGGACGTTTATATACGCCGGCTCGTCTCTCGATATTTAACGTCGGAGCTCGACGGTCTTCCGCTCGGACGTTTATAGACGCCGGCTCGTCTCTCGATATTTAACGTCGGAGCTCGACGGTCTTCCGCTATGTCGTTTATAGACGCCGGCTCGTCTCTCGATATTTAACGTCGGAGCTCGACGGTCTCCCGCTCGGACGTTTATGGACGCCGGCTCTTCTCTCGATATTTAACGTTGGAGCTCGACGGTCTTCCGCTCGGACGTTTATAGACGTCGGCTCGTCTCTCGATATTTAATGTCGGAGCTCGACGGTCTTCCGCTCGGACGTTTATAGACGCTCGTCTCGATATTTAACGCCGGCTCGACGGTCTTCCGCTCGGACGCTTATAGACGCCGGCTCGTCTCGATATTTAACGTCGGCTCGACGGTCTTCCGCCGGACGCTTATAGACGCCGCTCCTCTCGATATTTAACGTCGGAGCTCGACGGTCTTCCGCTCGGACGTTTATAGACGCCGGCTCGTCTCTCGATATTTAACGTCGGAGCTCGACGGTCTTCAAGGTTAATTTTGACGCTGCCGATCGGCGAATCCATTGGTCATCCTTTGCATTAATTTTGCTTCATGCATTACAAGGATATGGGCGACTAACATATACAAAAATGATTTACATTCGTGCACCTTTCACCCCGCTCGATAAGGCTGGAGATGATTCGCACTCCACGGTCGATCCAGCTGCCGCCCGTCTTCATCCTCCAAATAATATGCTCCCGATCGGAGCTTCTCAATAACCTTGAAGGGGCCCGCCCAGGGAGCTTCTAACTTGCCGACATCGCCGACCGGCTTGACTTTCTTCCAGACAAGATCGCCGACCTGAAATGATCTAGGGATTATACGGCGGTTGTAATTTTGCTTCATCCGCTGCCGGTACGCCATCAGCCGAACGGACGCCTTGGCTCGCTCCTCGTCGACCAAATCCAGCTCCATGTTCCTCTGTTTGGCGTTGCCATCATCATAACTCTGAATCCGGATGGACTCGACGCCGACTTCAACCGGAATAACTGCCTCGCCACCATACACCAAATGGAACGGTGTGACGCCCGTCCCTTCCTTCGGAGTCGTCCGGATGGCCCACAAGACGCCCGGCACTTCATCCGGCCAACTTCCTCCCAAATGGTCGAGTTCCCGATTGGCTACTTCGGCTTGACCGTTGCTTCGGGGATAAGCCACGGACGTGAAGTGTTGCTCGATGTCGTAGCTCTTGCACCAATCCTCCAGCACCTTCCCTGTGAATTGCCGTCCGTTGTCGGAAATCAGTCGGCGAGGGATGCCGAACCGACAAATGATGTGTTGCCATATGAACTTTTTGACCATTTGTTTGGTGATCCTGGCTAGCGGCTCGGCCTCCACCCACTTGGAAAAATAATCTACCGCCACTAGTAGAAATTTCCGCTGTCCGATCGCCATAGGAAATGGACCAACAATATCCATTCCCCACTGGTCGAACGGACACGAGACTGTAGATGCCTTCATTTCCTCTGCCGGTCGGTGGTTGAAGTTATGGTACTTCTGGCATGAAAGGCACGTCGACATGGTCCGAGCGGCGTCTGCTTGTAAAGTCGGCCAAAAGTACCCGGCCAGGAGGATCTTCTTGGCCAACGATCGTCCGCCTGGATACCCTCCGCACGATCCTTGATGTACTTCTTGGAGGATGTAAGCAGAGTCCTCCGAGCTCACGCATTTCAACAACGGGCGTGAGAAGGCATTTTTGTAAAGCTGATCGCCGATGAGTGTGAACCGACCGGCTCTTCTCCTTAACAGCTGAGCTTCATACTCATTGGATGGTGTGGCGCCCGAGCGGAGGAACTCTATGATGGGTGTTCTCCAGTCGCTCGGAATCGTGAGGCCTGCCATCCGGTCGACATGCGCCACCAACAATACTTTTTCAATTGACTGCTGAATGGCGATCGGCGTTATTGAGCTCGCGAGCTTGGCTAACTCATCGGCCGCTTGATTTTCTGCTCTGGGTATCTTCTGGACAATAACTTCTCTAAAGTCAGCTTTGAGCGTCTCGAAGGCTTCAGTGTAGAGCTTGAGCCGAGCACTATTGATTTCGAAGGTACCAGAGAGCTGCTGAGCGGCCAACTGTGAATCCGAGTGAAGCGTTACCCGACCGGCTCCCACATGCCGAGCTGCCTGCAAGCCGGTTATGAGGACCTCATACTCTGCTTCATTGTTGGTAGCTTTATAATCCAGCCGGACGGATAAGTGCATCTTCTCTTCTTGAGGGGAGAGTAACAATATTCCAATCCCGCTTCCGAGCCGAGTGGACAACCCATCCACATATATTCTCCACATAGCTTCCGGCTCCGACCTTTGCACCTCAGTCACAAAATCGGCCAAGGATTGCGCTTTGATCGCCGAGCGGGGCTGGTATTGGATATCAAATTCACTCAACTCCGTCGTCCATTTGATGAGCTGTCCGGATGCCTCTGGATTTAGTAGGACACGTCCGAGCGGGCTATTGGTCTTGACAATGATCGTATGCGCCAGGAAGTATGGACGAAGGCGCCGAGCGGCAAGGACCAGCGCGAAAGCCAGCTTCTCGAGCCCAGTGTAGCGAGATTCAACATCTTTTAAAATGTGGCTAAGGAAAATACACAGGCTCTTCTCCGCTCGACCTCACTAAAGCTGAGCCGATTGCATGCTCGGTTGAAGACAAGTACATATGAAGTGGCTCACCCGCAGCCGGCTTGGCTAATACCGGGAGAGAGTTCAAATATGCCTTCAAATCTTCGAATGCCCGGTCGCATTCTTTGTCCCAGTGAAATTTTGTAGCTTTGCGTAAGATCTTGAAAAAAGGAAGGCTCCGGTCGACGGTTTTGGAGATGAACCTGGATAGAGCGGTTATCCGACCGGTCAAACGCTGCACTTCCCTTGTATTTCTTGGAGGCAACATATCTTGTAGAGCTTTCACCTTGCTGGGTTTTGCTTCGATTCCCCGCTCGGTCACTATGTACCCCAGAAAGTGCCCTCCTTTTGCTCCGAACAGGCACTTCTGGGGATTTAGCTTGACTCCATATTTGCGCAGCGTTCGGAAGGTTTCCACCATGTCTTTGAAGAGATCGGCCGCTCGGATGGACTTAATGAGAATGTCGTCCACATAAACTTCTAGATTCCGTCCGATCTGCTCTCTGAACACTTTATTCATCAAGCGCTGATATGTGGCCCCCGCATTCTTCAATCTGAACGGCATTACATTATAGCAATAAGTGCCGTCGGCCTTCACGAAGCTGAATTTTTCTTGATCTTCACGGGCGAGCGACACTTGGTGATAGCCCTGGTAGGCGTCGAGCACACAGATTAATTCACAGCCGGCCGTAGAGTCCACCAGCTGATCTATCCGGGGCAGAGGATAAAAATCTTTCGGGCAGGCTTTATTGAGATCCCGAAAATCTATGCATACTCTCCACTTGTTGCCCGGCTTGGAGACTAATACTACGTTGGCCAACCAGCTCGGGAACTGCACCTCGCTTATGTGGCCGGCCTCCAGAAGTTTTTCCACCTCCGCTCGGATGATTGAACTCTGCTCGGCGCTGAAGTCCCTTTTTCTTTGCTTTACTGGCCATGCGTCCGGCCGGACATGTAGCTCATGTTGCGCTATGCTCGGCAAAATTCAGGGCAGCTCATGTGTCGACCAGACGAAGACATCATGATTTCTTCGGAGGCATTGGAGCAGTTCTTCTTTCTGTTTCTCCTCCAGATCGGACGCTATAAAGGTAGTGGCCTCCGATCGGGTTGGGTGAATCTGCACTTCCTCTTTTTCTTCATAAATTAAAGAGGGTGGCTTTTCGGTGATGACGTTTACCTCGATCCGGGGCGCCTTCCGAGCGGAATTGGCCTCTGCTCGGACCATTTCAATGTAGCATCGCTGAGCTGCTAGTTGATCTCCCCGTACTTCTCCCACTTTGTCCTCCACGGGGAACTTGATCTTCTGGTGGAAGGTTGAGACGACCGCTCGGAATTCGCTGAGAGTCGGTCGTCCCAAAATAACGTTGTAGGACAAGGGAGAGTCGACCACCACGAAGTTTGTTGTTCTTGTCCTCCTGAGCGGCTCTTCTCCCAGCGAGGTAGCCAGCCGGATATGTCCGACCGGCTGAACCTCGTTGCCCGTAAACCCGTAGAGCGGAGTTGTCATGAGCTGCAGCTCGGCTTGATCAATTTGCAGCCGATCGAACGCCTTTTTGAATATGATGTTGACTGAACTCCCTGTGTCAACAAATACGCGGTGAATAGTATAATTGGCTATTACCGCTTTGATGAGCAAGGCATCGTCGTGGGGTACTTCAACTCCTTCCAAGTCACCGGGCCCGAAACTAATTTCGGGTCCTTCCGCTCGTTCTCGGCTACAGCCGACCGAATGAATCTGGAGTTGCCGGACGTTCGCCTTCCTGGCTCGGTTGGAGTCTCCTCCGGTCGGCCCGCCAGCAATAACGTTGATCTCGCCTCGGGAAATATTGCTTCTGTTTTCCTCCTCCCGAGCGGACGGTCTAGACCGCTCTCTAGACGCTAGGCGATTCTCCTGCCTTGGGGAACGATGCCGATCGGGAGTTTGTTGTTGTGGCCTACCAGCTCGCGTCCGATCGGCTTCATGAGTTCTCTGTCGCCTGTCGACTGAGGGAGACCGTCGTCCGACATTCCGGAGCACAGGATGAGCCACGAAGGGAAGACTTCGACAATCCCTTATGTTGTGCGTATCCGTCCGGTGGAAGGAGCAGAACATCGGGGTCCATCTCTTTTTTGGCTTGGGCCGGGCGGCGGCTACCTCTTGCACGTGGGACCTGGCATGAGGGGATCGAATTACTTCGGCCCTTGGTCCTCTGGGCGGCTGATGAGCGGCTTGCTGTTTCCGCTCGGCCGGAGGAGCCCGCTCGGCTGGAATTTCCTTTTTCCTAGCCGCTTGCGCTTCTTCCACGTTGATGTATTCGTTCGCCCGGTGTAGCATGTGATCATAGTCCCGGGGCGGCTTTCGGATGAGTGATCGGAAAAAATCCTCATCTACTAGGCCTTGTGTGAAGGCATTCATCATGGTTTCCGAGGTGCCCGTTGGAATGTCCATCGCTACTTGGTTGAACCGCTGGATGTAAGCTCGAAGCGATTCCCGGGTTTCCTGCTTGATGGCGAACAGGCTCACGCTCGTTTTTTGATAGCGCCGACTGCTTGCAAAATGGTGGAGGAAGGCCGTTCGGAAATCTTTGAAGTTCGTGATGGATCCGTCCGGCAATCTCCGAAACCACCGTTGAGCCGATCCCGAGATAGTGGTAAGAAAAACTCAGCACTTTTCTCCATCTGTGTAATGATGGAGAGTAGCTGTGTTATCAAACTTACCCAGATGATCATCTGGGTCGGTTGTCCCATTGTACTCGCCGATCGTCGGAGGCGCGTAGTGCTTTGGTAGAGGGTCTCGTAGAATAGCCTCTGAAAATTGGCGATTGATCCGCTCGGGAGATGCGTCCGCTCGGGGGGCTTTCCCCTTTCTGTCATCTCGCCTAGGCATTTCCTCCGAAGAAGATCCCCTATCCCTATGAGCTGGTATGACTTCAGGGGTGCGAAATAGGGCTCGATGAAATGCAACGGTGGTCGGTGGTGCTTCCGCTCGACCACCAGACGCCGATGTTGCTTGCTGCTCCGGCCGTTCGGCTGTGGCTTTTTGTTTTTGCTCCACGAGCTTGGCGGCCCTTATCTCGATCAGAGCGTCGAGTTCCTCGTTCGAAAGCGTCACCATGTGTTGTCGTCCAGCTTCATCCATTGTTTCCGCTCGGATACAGGAACGTTCCCACAGACGGCGCCAATTTGATCCTGTCCGAATGCCGAATCAACGGACGCTGGGCACGTGGCACTTCCTGCTGCTGGCGTGGATCTTCGACTGGCGGCACAAAGCTCCGGCGAACCTGCACAGAAGCCGGGCCGGGAAGGGATTCCCGGCAGCGACCCTCCGACGCTCAAGTCAGGCGAAGCTCAAGAAAGAAACAGTGGCTTTAAAACTCGTAGACCGCGTACCTCTGACGAAGAATGAAGGCCTTTATATAGGGCAGTGAAGAAATGAGCGTACACATACCGAGGTGTACACGTGTCCCTAATCCATACTCCAGTAAGGACTTGTCAATGAGCTTCCCTAACCCATACTGCTACAGTCTTAGCATGTCCTCGATGGGACAACGGAATCCCCTGTCACAAGATTTGGAGCATGACCCACACGTGAAACATACCTACTGTCAGAAAAAGACGTTCCTTGTCCTTTTGCTTCCGGGCGGACATCTCCCTCAACATCCGGCCGGACATATGCGAAGGTTTACTTGGGGAGATCCTCCATCGTGTGCTTTATGGGGACTGTTAGCAGTGTTACCTTATGGCTTTGGCCGAGCGTGAGGTCCGCTCGGTCCACGACCTTTTCCCCTTAGCGCCGGAACCCTGATTTCGATGGCGCGACCGTCAGCCGTATATCGTCCGGTCGGCAGGCCGATCGGACCCATCCCTCCGGGCGTTCGATTCCATTGGCCGGCCGAACGTCCGGTCGGACCCTGCCCTCTCCGGCCGTCCGGTCGGACCCGACCCTCTCCGGATGGATGTCTGTCACTGTGACTTCCACGCGGCGTTGACTTCACAGGGCAGGGCCCCCCTGCTCTTACTACCGGATCACTATCTTTTTAGGATAATTTAATGATTAACACATGAGATATTATCCTCTTAAAATCTAAGATTCAAATTTTATTATAATCGAGATAAATACATTCTTTATATGGTATCATAATTCCACAAGCTAATATGAAGCTATCTCTAGTGTTTACATTTATTAAGATAAAAAAAATTAAAAGTATTTTTTTTCTACTTGTTTATTCATTTTAAAAAATCGAATTTCTCAGAGTATTTTGAGTGTTGGTTACGCAACTTACGCTGGTTGATGGGAAATTTTAGAATCGAATCGGAGGGATCATAATCAAAATTAATTAATTGGTTTGAGAAATTAAATATTTAGATGAAAAATAATAATAATAATAATTTAGAAGAAGGAACAATGAACTGTTTGTCGCTATCAACACTAGCCTAAATTTAACGCAGGTCCGTTCCGTCTCCCCTCCTTCTTTTCCTCTTCTGGCTCTGGCGTCCCATTCTTCGAACCCTTCTGCCGCTCCGGTGGTTTCCAATCGCTTCCGTCGTCAGGATTCCGAAATCCCTTTCTTTGGTTAGCCATAATCTGTCCAGTTCCTGCGCCTGGAGATCGGAGAAGAGGCGGCGTCGCGCATGATGCCGAAGCTCTATGTGGAGGCGGTTCCGCCGGCGGATCTGAACAAGAACACGGAGTGGTTTATGTATCCTGGTGTCTGGACGACCTACATCCTCATTCTTTTCTTCTCCTGGCTTCTCGTACTCTCCCTCTTCAGCTGCGCCCCTGGAACGGCCTGGACGTTTGTCAATCTCGGCCACTTTGCTGTATGCTCTCTCTCCTTCTCTCATGATTATTTCGATTTCTATCAAGGTTCGTGTAGAATAAACAGTTGATTGTCTTTGAGGCCGTCTTATTGGTAAATTTTTTTTAGTGATGTGTGATGATTTTGGTTTTGAATCTTGACGGGGAATATTTGGAGGCTTACCATTAGGGGAAGCCATGGGATATTTCGTGGCTATTTTTCTCTGGCTGTAAACTTTCTTATTGCTTTTCCATGCGATCTGCAAATCATAATTTTTTTTTGAACAGTGTTCAAGCCTCCATTAGTTTCCTTATTTGCGTTTAAAGTGATTGTGTTATTTGATTACATGACTACCACAAAGAGACATTTGATTATGAGCACAGTCCGATTGGCACACAGCTGCCAACATGTCTAAACACATCGTAGAGGTCTTTGGCAGACGGACGTGTCAACCCAAGTTAGCATAGGTCTGACGAGACTTTTTTCTGATACAACTACCTTCATGCATGAACAACCAAGACATGCTGATTTGTACAATGGCTTGGCCATTACTTACAGCAAGAGGGGGAAACTACTTGCCCAAGGGATAAAAGAGGGAAGTGAGGCAACAGTAAGGCAATGAACAATATGTCTGAACACCATTTCATCTTCCCCAAGTATTTCTTATTCTCTTCAGCAGGTCACTGGCTTGAGAAGTAAAGGTGATAGCTTGGGTTCCAACACTAATTATCATTTCCAACACTGTATATACATTATTTTTTTTGAGTATTTGTTATAATTTCGACTTTGGCTTTGAATTCAATTTAATAAGTTTATTGTATGGTGCTTGGGCATATCTAGGTCCTCATATAAGATATTCATCTTTGTTTGACTGATTACTAATTTATGAAGTTAAGAATGAGCTTTGAGTACTTGATGAACTTTATTTAGTTAAATATCATATGAAATTTTACTATTTCATCTTTGTTCAAGGGATTACTGACCAGGATTTAGATAAGCTGTTTACATGTATCTGCACTCCAAAAGCTTTAGATAAATGTTTACACGGATTAGCACTCCATAAGTTAAAGATATATAGAAGTGGGGTATTATTACACTTTCTCTTGGGTTCACTTTGATTCTCTCCAATTCAGGAACAGAATAGTACTACTTTCTATTTGCAATTTCCTTGGTCTTCTGTTTCAATTCACCATCAGAATATTAGTTTCTGTTGCAATTTTTTCTTCTGTTTCAATTGACTATCTGGTCGGCCATTTCCTTCTCGATCCATCTTTATTTATTTATTTACTCTGTGTTTTTGTTTCCCTTGTTTCTTTGTCCAGATAACTTATCACTTTTTCCACTGGAAGAAAGGAACACCCTTTTCAGAGGACCAGGGCATATACAACAGTTTGACTTGGTGGGAGCAAATGGATAATGGAAAACAGCTTACACGTAATAGAAAGTTCTTGGCTGTCGTTCCTGTGGTTCTGTAAGTGTCTCTATCAATATTGCTTTCAGGAATGAGTTTCTATAATGAATGAATCACAAAAGTGATGTAGTGGTGAATGATGTTAGACAGTCATTAATTCTGATTCACAATTTCCAAATTCATAGGTATCTCATCCTCAGTGTTTGCAAAAGAATGCATTCATATCTTGCTAATATAAACCACATCCTTGTCTCATCAAATTCCGAGTGATAAATGCAAATGAAAATGAACTTTGCCACTTGACTGTTAATTCCCGTTGCAAACAAAACCAGTCATATAAAAATTCTTGAAATAACAGGTTTCTTAACAATTGTTCGGTGCCATGTTGAAACATAAGCTTCATAAAAAAGACATTAGTTTTGATTGGTTCAGCAACTAAAATTTCCAAATTTTTGCATCATGTGGGCTAACTCTTTTCGGTTAGACAATGCCTCATGCATCTTTATCTGCTTGCTAGTTAATTTCTCTAGTGGTTTGGCAATTCTTCAGGTACTTAATAGCTTCCCACACAACTGATTATCGGCATCCGATGCTTTTCCTCAACACGGTTGCAGTGATTGTACTAGTCATTGCCAAATTGCCTAACATGCACAAAGTTCGTATCTTTGGGATCAATGCCGGCCGCTGAGAAGCAGTTCTTTGTGAGAATGGCGGTGTGATATATTTAGTATGTCATTCGTACTGCGGCCCAGTCGCAGTCTATGTTAGAAAGAAATCCATGTACAGAATATATAGAAACAAATGGTATGCTGATGTTTCTGATACACGAGTGAGGGTCTGTAAAGAAGAGAAGCGGAAAGAAATTAAACAGTAGATGGTGTTGTCACATTCAAGAGACTCTTAGTGTAAGCAGATGTAGATTAAAATCCAAAAACTTAATATTGTACCTGCGTTAATGAGAAAACAAACCTTGGCTCCTGCTGCTATGGATCATTTACATGTCCCTCGATTCCTCCCATGCGATGCATCTTGTCCAGGTGAGTATTTCATCTCCACAGCAGCCAAGCGGAGAGTGGAATACTCACTTGAGCAAGAGGCTTTGCCATGGGAGGTTGGTCTCCCTCTCTGTGCTGATGCAGCATTGCTCAATAGTCTGCTCCCATCTTATAGAGCTAGCGAGCCAACTCTTACTTGCATATCCTTTGTGTTTCGGTGGCTAGTTTGATAGGTTGTTGGTTGGCTTCTCCCTGAAGATTGGTAAGTGAGATGGCTATCAGGTAAGCATCTGACAAAGGATGGGCATAGTCACGACTCGAGACCAGCAGTTAGAAATCAACCGGCATTACGTTGGATATGTGCAGCATGTGTGAAGGTGAACTCACCTCTCTTTCGGCTTGTCTAAATGTAAGGAAAGAGGCTCGATTGGATTCCGTTTTCAGTAAGAGCATTTGTAACGGCGTTAATGCCTGAGGCATTAACGTCGGCATGGCGCCTTTTTTTAATAGTGTAGAGATATTAACGCCGGCGTGGCACCTTCTTTAAATACTGTAACATTAACGTGTTGAAATCTATGAACATATTAATACTGCAGATGGTAAAAAAAATTAAATAAAAAACAAACATTAACACTTCACGCCTTAAAAGCACTGCAGATGCTTTAATATGTGTAACATTTGTCTCCGCTTCCACTTGTTTCAGAGCAGACACCATCGCCATTGAAGTTTCAACATCAGCACCATATCAAATCTGGAGTCCCTCTTACCTGTAAAGCTATAATGTGTGTCTTGTTTCGTAGTCCTTCGTGTCCTTTTGCTCATTTAGTCGATTAACAGAGACTTTTTGTAGTGCTGCCATTGGACGGCTGAAGCCTGCATTTTGAATTTGGATGGCCTCCACGCAAAGGACGGTTCTGTCGCCTTGTTGCAAGAGATCTACATTCCACTATAATTCAATTCCGGGTAAAAAAACATACGCACTTTATAATGCAGATATCTAAAATTCTGACGTATTCAATCACACGGAATTTGTTTCATTGCTACTAAGATAAATCAGTGCCCGTGATCTTGTATCCAACAGCCAGCGTCCTTAGATATGTCATTCCACCAGAGAAAAATCACTATTGAAATATGTTGCAGTTGAAATTGAACTTTAAATGTCTGATTAATCATTGAAATAATTTACTGTTGTACTGTAGCCCTGAGGGCAGCTCCTCTTATCATTATTTTCATGTTTGTTGGTTGGAAAATTTCTTAAATTTCCTGAAAGTTAGAAAATTTATTTTATTTTAATAAAAAAACCTCTTCACTTTATCAGTAATTTATGTATAATTACTCAACTATCTCTATTACACCGTTCTTTTATATATATATATATATATATGGGGGTATATCATAAAAACTATGAATCGTAGGTACTACACATGTTATAGTAATTATAATTTTATAGCTACTATAATATAAATATTAAGTAAATAAGTTAAATCCACAATACAGTAATTATAAAATGATAGATGTTACAATGTGATTATTTTTGAACATCTTAAATATGCATTGTGAGTAGTTACAGTTTTATATATGCTACAGTGTGTCCTACCGATTTAAAATTGTAGCGTGTCCTACCGATTTAAAATTTAGACGGTAGATAAATATATAAATAATATATTAGATGATAGTTGAATAATTGTACCTGAGCTATTGGTATGGTGAAATATCTTTTAATTAAAAATAAAATAAAACTGATGCTCTTCTAATTATTCTAAAAAAATGGAGTGCTATTTTACTTTTACCCTTAAATCTTTTGATAAACATTTAGTAAATGTTAAATGAGTAATAGCAAAATTTATAACTGATAAATTTTAATGGTCAGAATTTTGATCAGCCAGAATATAATATATTTTATTATTTCATACCATCTTAATTAATATATATCAATCAAAAAAATAAATATAAAAAATTCATTTTGACTAACCAAATTTTGATTATTTAATATTGTCCAAACTCTTTATCCCACGCCAAGGGCAAGGCCAAGGTAAAAGTCGGTGACAATAAAAGGCTGGTCGCTACTTTTTAGTGCAAAGTTGTCTACACGATTGGTGTTGTTCCTCAATGCTTTTGTCAAAAGGTGCATCACCTCATTAATTTTCTAGGGCTAGTCGTTGACAGCATTTACAGTAGTATGATAAGTAATATCTACTCTCGGAAGTTTAATTACCTTATTTAATTTTCTTTATGACTAATTTTATCAAATACAAATTGAGTTTTATCTTTCTATCGAACACTAATTTTTTTTTTATATGTTTCAATGCCGTGATTGTTCCTTCGGTTTGAGCAAAACATGGGCAAAATAGTCCTTTGATGACAAGGTCGATGTTTAATAACCAACATCGCAGGGGTGATTTCGTCATTTCAATTATTTTTTATATTACCAAATTACCACCCCCTTCTCTCGCTCACCGCCCTCTTTATCCTGAGTCCTGACACCCACCTTCTCCGTTTGCCTCCGGTACGACCTCGATCGATCGGGAGCGCTGAGCGCTGCTCCAACTGTTTGCTTCATCGCTACATCTACGGGGTTTCCTTTTTTGAGATTTGGGTCTTCTTCCCTTGTTCTGGGACGTCGGATTGGGTGGGATTAAGACTGGGGTTTAGGGATTTTAGTGCCGCCTATGGGCGCGGGTGCATCCGTCGTTATGAATCCGGAGGGGGAGCTCGAGACAGGCCTGGGGGACCTCCCGGAGAGCTGCGTGGCGGCGGTGCTGCTCCACCTCCACCCGCCGGAGATCTGCGGCGCTGCGCGGCTGAGCCGGACGTTCCGAGCCGCCGCGTCGGCGGACTTTGTGTGGGAAGCGAAGCTCCCGGAGAACTATGCGTATCTTTTGGAGATGGCTCGCGGTGAGAATTCCAGCTGCAAAAAGGATCGCCTTTGCTTGAAGGAGGTGTATTCTCGGCTGTGCCGGCCGAATCCCATTGACGGGGGCAACAAGGTGAGATTTCCCACTAGTAGGTTTGTGTTTTGATTCAAAATGAATGTTTTTTTTTTGGTTTAATTGGTAAAATTATGGAAATTTGTAATATAGTGAGATTCTTTTCTTTTTATGAAATTTAGATATTCTGGCTGGAGAAGAACCAGGGTGGGATTTGCATGTCGATTTCGTCAAAAGGGCTACTGATTACAGGGATTGATGATCGGAGGTACTGGAATTACGTCCCCACTAATGAGTCCAGGTATCTCATCTGAACAATAGTAAAACAGAGTGGTTTATCTGTCATCTTTACATTTATACATCACATATATACTCATTCTCTGTGTATATGGTAATTTAGTTTTCTGTTTCTCTTCTTGCTTAGGATGCAATTTATCTGCCACATGATTTTTTGTAGTCAATCTTCATCCTAAAATAACCTCGTTTCTGATCAATTATGTTGAAAACGTAAAAGTTGACGTTTCAGAAATATTACAAGAGAATCTGATCCAGTATGTGCATTTAGGTGGATACAGGATACGGAACCAGCACTCTTAATAACTTTGTTTCCTAATCACTACATTTTTTTAATATGATTTCTCCTAGTTTTGCAGAAATCTAGCATTCTCACATACTGTAGAGATGGTTAGTAGGACCTTGGCTATGCTCCGTTCTTGAAGTGCAGCGTGTGTTACATCACAGCACTCGTGAGGACTCTTTTATAATATATTTTTTTCTTTATTATTTTCTTTTTCAAATATTAGCCCCTAGCGGATTCTGGCACTTAGGAAGCTTACTGTCTCTAAACCGGCCATAATGATATTTATTATTCTGTGATCACAAGTTTCAGAAACATAGATCAATCACTGCTTTTATTTAAGGGATTGTTTTTACCTAAGACGAACAAAACGAAACAGAAACTGACAAGGCAACTAGGAAAATGGTTAAGTGCCATGTTCTCTTCAAATATCTCTGAAAATTTCTTTATTAACACAATCTGTGAACGAATACTTGATGAAAATTAAGTTACTAACAGCTTTCTGAACCTATCTTAATCTTCTGTGTTTCAATCTATCTGGTTTATGCAGAGTAAGCCATATGCTTCTATCTCTTGATTAGTATTTAATAAAAACAATTTTAAAAGTAAAAAAAGAGGGAAAAGAAAGAAGTTAATAGGACAACTCTTTATTTATTAGCATTGTAAACTTTTCCCCCTCATATGCAATAATGCAAGATCCCTCTGGATTAAGTGGAGAATTGAACACAATTCCGTCGACATTAATTTGAGATGAAATGTTGCCTTATAGCAAACTACAGCAGCTTGTGGAAGCAATTCATTTAATTAGCTGAAGTTTTTTCTCTTCAGTTCCTTTTACTTTTTCAAAGTCTATCCTTCTTTACAGTAGATCTGAGAGATACTCTCGATGGCATGTGGATTTAAAGTAGTTTTCTCAATTTTTTCTATAACAGGTAAATTAACCGATACCAGTTAAGTAGACTGAAGTGAAACGATCTTTTTGTGTACATAATTTTTTTTTTTCTTATACAAGCATGGACTAATCTGCATGAAATATTATTGATAGATAAATAAAATTGATTATGAAGTGTTCTTGAAAGAGTCGCTCTTCATGGAAAAGACAAAACTCATCTGGATGTTGACCTTGCAGATTCGATGAAGTAGCTTATCTTCAACAAACTTGGTGGTTTGAGGTTGACGGTGAAGTTGATTTCCATTTCCCTGCGGGCACTTACAGCCTATATTTCAGGCTCCATCTTGGCCGACCTGCTAGGAGATTTGGCTGCCGAATCTGCAGCTTCGAGCATGTTCACGGATGGGACATAAAACCGGTGCAGTTTCAGCTGTCGACTTCTGATGGTCAGAATGCTACTTCTCATTGTTATTTAGACGAACCCGGGAGATGGATTCTGTGCCATGCAGGAGATTTTGTTACTGAAAACTCCAACGTAGCTACCAAGCTCAAATTTTCAATGACACAAATAGATTGCACGCACACAAAAGGCGGAATCTGTGTCGATTCTGTGTTGATCTATCCCAAAGGTTTTGTGCAGGGTAAGATCTTTAACTCATGACAGCATGGAGTCATTGCAATACACACAGTGAACGACAGGAAACTAGCACCCTTCCCCCTAGGCCGCGAGCAATGTAGATATGGGATCTGTATCATTTTGAATCAAAAGACAGAGTTGTGAGGTTTTGATGAAGTTACAAGGATTGTTATTAACTTAGATCACTAGGGAGAACAATGGGAAGGTTCAGCTCAGTGACAACAGAACAGGAAGTGCAATTTTTTTTACTGTAATCCAGTTCTGAAAATTCTGTTTCAAGCTTACTAAATTTACGAGATTATGTGTGCCATTTTACTGTCAATTCATTTTTATTAGAATAGTTAAAAAAAAGTGTCATTTTTTTTAAAAAAAATTATCATCTCATCTTTTTTGTTTGAATTTTTTTTTTTTGTAATATCGGTGTGGTATTATAAATTATAAACTTGCTCATTGGATATATAAACTTGCAAATCAAAATGAACAAAAAGCACTCCCTCAAAAAAACGTAGGAATTAAGGATAGAAAAAATCAGGACATTAATGGCGAGTCAGCGACGCATCTTGATAAAATGTCGTGAAAATTTAAAATTTTAATATTTTTCAAATGAGAAGAGCCCTACAAATTTGAAGAAGCTGTTGCTTATGGAGTATTAGCGTTTTAAGCCAAATAATGAGTTTGCTATAAATTTTATTGAGCTTTTACGACTACAAATTGGCCGCTATCAATTTATGCTATCTAATTTAGATTTAAGTGCATAAATGCATTATGGAAAACTTCATGAGTACATTATTTTTGAGTTGGAGTGAATTGAAGTTTTTTTAAGTCAGCTAATTTAGGACGAAATTGATTGATGGACTAATAAATTTTTTTTAAGAATATACTAAGTGATTTTGGTTATTTTAAAACTTGGGTTCTTGAAATAGATAATAGTTTTTTTATACAAGAGATTTTATAAGTCAATTAATCTTGAGATGTATAATCTGGTCCCATATTTAACACATTAAGTAAATTCAGAAAGTGAAGTAGCTCTTGATGTGGCATCCAATATCACTAATTGTTCGAACGCCGCATGTATGTGCTGCGTGAGTTTCTAACCTAGTTGCTTGGGAGAAACATTCTATCTTTTACCATCATACCATACCGGAGGTGTGAAATGGATAATAGTTATAGTAAAATATGATTACGCTCACCTCATATACTCCTCACAATCCGTCCTCAGGTTATGTGAAGGGAGATAAATTACAAGGTCAACTTATAGCCGACAGCTAAGTTGGCTAGAGGGTGGGAGGGGGTTTTCCCCTGAGAGCATACGTCCATCAAAAATTAATCCCTTACTTCATTATAGTAAATCTGTCACCCTTTATAGTTTTACAACTTACTCATATAGTTCTGCAAATTGCTATATCTTTATTAATCATTAAAAGGGTTAAGTGTAATGGTATATGACATGGCGAATAAGGTAGGGCCCCCGAGGTTAGGGCGAAGTCAAGAAGGTTAACCAACATAGTGGTCAAAGTCAAGGAGGGGTCGACGACCCGAGTTAGCACGACTGTAAAGCTTGACCGAACACTTCAGCTAGATTGGAATCCGAGTCCTTTTGGTCCGAGCAAACCTCTTGTCCGATCGGATCCCGAGTTCTCTTGTCTCGATTGAAACTTGAGTCCTCTTGGTTTGAGCAAACCTTTTGTCTGATCGGTCTCCTAGTCCTCCCGGCTAGATTGGAGCCCGAATTCATCTAGTCTGATAGGATATTCTGTGCATACTGTCTGACCGAATCTTGAGTCCTCAAAATACCTAACCTTCAGCAACCGATCAAACCCATTCAGGAGCGATGTCCGATCGAACAGTAGATAGGACTCGGCTAGCCTAGCGTCACAATATTACAATTAGCAGCTTCTTGGCACAACAACCCGATATTCCTTTTTAGCGCTTTGCATAGCCATTGATAGAAAATCAAGGGAATATTCCTTATGTGGTTCGTATAGTGGAAGCTTCCACCCTACAAACATAGAGATGGTGGATCCAATTTAGGAAAGACTGTGAAGTATCAGAATGGTCGGTTCTATTTTAGTAATGCATCGATATTCATGTAGAGGAGAAAAATAACACTATATAAGGAGTTTTCGTCTACAAGCATAGGCATGCTTCACTATTAGAGTTTATTGTTCATCACCACTGTTCTTCGCTATTCTTCATCTCTCTGTCTGACTTGAGTGTCGATGTGCTTGTGTCGGAGATCCCTCCCTGGCCTGGTTGCTAACGCTTTCTTCCTACTTGTTTCTTCTTTGACATGCAGGCTCATTCATGATGCTAGATCCCTCCCACTCAGAGTCTTTCCACAGTCAACCTAGAAGCCACCTCACTAGTGCTCGCTCCAACTTCCTTGATTTTAAATAGGATCAAATTCTTCCGTGGAAACTTCACTTAATTCTAAAATGCCAAGATGGAAGAAGCTAGAAGGTTTACAACAGTTACCCTATCGCAAGAGGACTTGGACTTACTTGTGGTCACCAAAGCACAGAGGATAGCACAATAATAACAAGCTACCAGACACCCTTTATCGAACGACCTAACATTCTCGGTAACAAGACCTCACACTGAGTGGAGGACCAAGGCAGAAGGACTGATAGACTTTCCCTTGGTCCCTCCTCCAACCGGTTTCAATCAAGTATCTAACAATCGATCGATTTTCCTCCTGTGCCCCTATATCCGATCGCATACCAAAGAGCATTGTTCTGCACATCTTTTGATGACAAGGGCCTCCCGGTGAGGCCCCAAGGATCATCCTCTGAAGATGTACCCTCTTGGGATCCACGAAAAGGGAAGGCTCCAGTCCTTAGTGGCTCCCCTGAACGGTTGAGTATGGCGTTCTTCTTAGAAATATTAGAGGATAAATTACCACCCCATTACTAACCCCTTGCGATGGGAGAGTATGAAGGCACAACCGACCCGGAGGACCACCTGCTCAAGTTCGAGAATGCAGCTATCATCATGAATACATGAATGATGTCAAGTTTTGAGTGTTCTTGACTTCTCTTTCGGGCTCCACGCAATGATGATTCATCCGACTCCCGGTTGACTCCATATGTAGCTTCAAGAATATTTAAAAGGCATTCCTCAACCACTTCACCAGTAGTCGTCGGTACTATAAAACCACGCTGAGTTTATTTATCCTCAAGCAAGGACTCAAGAAGACGTTGAGGGCATACATCAAGCGATTCAATCAAGTGGTCATAGACGTTCCCTCAGTTACTCCAGATATATTGGTGAATGCCTTCTTCCAGGGGCTCATAGATGGGGTTTCTTCCAGTCCCTGATAACGAAGCCCTCCAGGGGTTTCAATCACCTGATAGGAAAGACGACCAAGTATATTAACGTAGAGGAGACTTAGTTCGCTCAGAAGAAGGTAGTGGTTGTGCTTGCTCTTATTAATGCCTCAGTGCGCAAAGCTCCGCTCCCGCCTTCATCGCACAAAGGACCCTAATCGAGTCATCCATCGCATCTCACGAGTAGAGGCCCAATGCGGTCCAACATGTGGAGGTTGTCCAGACTTCATTCACCGAGCCCTGTCGATGGGTCCCAGTTTCTGCACTTACCACTGGTTGACAACTCACAATATTCAAGACTGCTATCAATATAATCAAGAGATGCATTGAGCGACCAATCAGGGGTTTCAACATTGACCTCCCCCTCGATACAATAGGCGCTACCATCGACTAAACGAACCCTTGATGGGAGGTCCCGTGAATGCTGATCGGCCCTAGAGGCCCCAACAGCAAGACAACTCAGCCTTGGCCCCCCCCTCCCCCCCCACCCACAAATCCAACCTAAGCGTCCCCTACAAGAAGAAAACTACATCAATGCAACTCAGTGAGACATAGGCATGATAGCAAGCGTCCTGACTGATGGAGATTAGAACTGAGCTAGAAAGTCACACGCATGCCGATTGGAGATTCACACCCTCGACTATATCTAAGAACAAGCACAAAAGTCGGAGATCAGTTTTGGCCCCAAGGATTTGAGAGGGTTGAAGTACCCCATGATAATACCTTGATCATCAAAAGTATAATAGCCAATTATAATATATATCATACATTTGTTGATACAAGAAGTTCTGTTAATATTATCTTTAAGAAGACACTCAAACAATTATAGATCAAGAGGAGTGAATTCCAACCCATGATGAATCCCTTATTTAGATTCACTAGTAATGAAGTGCAGCCAATTGGACAGATCGGATTAACTATTTCTCTTAGGGAGGAGCCCCTTATGTGGACTTTGTTGGAGAAATCTATGTGACCCGAGGTTTGATATTTGAAAAAAATGTTTAAGTTAGATTTATTATTTTATTTGATATACATTGTGAGTATGCAAGATGTAAGTACAATAAGAAAAGTCCATGTGTGATCTTAGCAAAGGCAAAGTCCAAGTGAAGTCTTGGCGGTGTAAGTCTAAACTTGAGCCTTGGTGGTGTAAGTCTAAGTATTGTAGGACCGTGATCGTTCGATAGAGGGGGGGGGGGGGTGAATATCAATTCGAAAAGTTGAGTTAAAATACGCAGCGGAAAAGTAAATGAACACAGTTGTTTTTACTTTGTTCGGAGCCTGTGACGACTCTTACTCGAAGGCTCGTGGTCCTTGACCACTTTCGTTGGGCAATCACTATCAATTCGAATATAGTTGCAAAATAAGTACAAGAAATGCTAGTGAAAAAAAAATAATACCGACAAGGAAATTAACTAAAACCCGAAGGAGCACTTTGTCGGAGCTTGTTGGCGTCGCAAGAACGTAGAGCAGCAGGACCAGCAGTAGAGGAGTTCTCAGATATGATGATTGATTACTGAAGCTCCTGCCTGGGGCTTCTTTTATATGTTGCTCCGGGCGCCTGGATTCCTTTCGGGCGCCTGGAATGTGACGTAGCTGCTCAAACTGAGATGCTCCACGTGGCGACGACTTGGCTGGATATAATATGCCTTCCGGGCGCCTGGATCCCTTCCGGGCGCCCGGACCTCCGGGCGCCCGGACCACCTTGTTCCAGAAAACTCTTTTTTCCTGCAAAACAAAGTTAGTCCGAGGCAATATATATCCTGCAAAATAGATTGTTAGCACATTTTATAATAGTATGAATTAGCACAAATAGTATGACTTAGATTCCGTCTTTCTGAGACCGGAATCTAGTCACGATCTCGACTTAGATATCTGAAATGGATCTAAGCCGGATCGACGCCTAATGTTCCCTTCCCGGGAACGCGTCCTCGCAGTCACTCCCCTCCAGTGACTTACCTCACTTACCTGCCAGACGTCCGGTCAGCCCTTCGACCCGTCTGGACTTCTCGCCAGCTATCTAGTCAGCCCGTCGACCTAGCTGGACTTCTTGCCAAGCGTCTGGTCAGTCCGTCGACCCGCTTGGACTTCTCGCCAGTTATCCGGTCAGCCCGTCGACCTAGCTGGACTTCGTGCCAGACATCCGGTCAGCCCGTCGACCTGTCTGGACTTCTCCTGCACACTCGATCAAAGTGTCAGACAACAAAAAAACTAACTTAACCTATTTGTCATTCATCAAAACCTAGGTTAGACCGTTAGTGCTACCCGCACCAACAATCTCCCCCTTTTTGATGGAATGACAACCTGGTTAAGTTAGTGAAAGAACGCAAAAACCAGGTACATCGATTTTAAAGTAGTTTTAGTGTTTTCAAGTTGATTTATCTAACTTAACCACCTAACCCTCCCCCTTTGGCATTCATCAAAAAAAATAAGCAAGGGTAAACAACATAGTGTAGAGTTACTTTTAAAAAAATAATCACAGTTAATCTTGGAAAAAAATATCTGAATTTGGTTCAAAATTCAAAGATAAAAGTATAATTTTTAAATCCAAGGAAAAAAAATCAAGTTGACTTGGGGGAGACAAGTTAAATTTTGAAAAGTATAAAATTAAAGTTAATCAAGTTTAACTTTTCAAGCGTGTAAAATTTTTTTTTAAATCAGGATTATCAAATTTTCTTTTCAAGTTTAAGTAACATTTACTTTTCAAAAAGGTAAATTTTTTAACTTCAATTTTTCAAAACAAAGTAAAAATTAAACAAGTAAGATTAAATTTGCCAAAATAAACTTTTAAGGCTAATTTGATAAAAGCTAAATTTGGAAGGTTTAATTTTCAAGCATATGTTAAAAAACTGAATAAGTTTAAATTTGCAATAGTCAACTTAAAAAATTAGGTGAGATTCAACTTCCAAGTTTTTCAAACACTTAGTTTAGCTTTTTGTAAACTGGTGTTTTAAAAATAAGTCAGTTTTAAAATAGCTGTACAAAGGCATTTTTCAAACACACAAAATTTTAATTAATTTCTCCCCCTGAACTTGATACTTAAATTTAAACAGCTGTCTAACCAATTAGGTACTAACTAACTATCAGAAGATAGTAGCTTTCACTTGGTTAGTCAGATTAAGTTGATTATAAGCAGTCAGTCTTTGACTTGACTGATGAACTTAATCTGATTAATATCTGAGTTGTATTTAACGTCCAGACTTATGCTGATGCACCGAAATAAGCATCTTAAGTCCAGACAGTTGGCCTATGCATCTCACCCCTTTCTATGTTTGTCAAACACAAGCAAGGTAAACCTAAGGTGTTGGTGAGATGCTCAAAAACTAGTCCTATGGGTACATGCTTTCTAAGGATTCAAAACTAGTCTAAGGCCAAAACTGTTTTTGAAAATCTAAAAATGGAAAGTTTTGAAAACACACAATTTTAACTTATAATTTGAAAGAATTATTTTTGAAAACAATTTTGAAATTTAAAATTCCTAGTCTATTGAGCACATCCCTAATTTTCGACGTAAGTTGCTAAACTCACTTTCAGGGAGTGGTTTTGTGAAAATGTCAGCTAAATTTGATTTGGACTCAATGTATTTGAGTTCAATATCACCTTTAGTAACATGATCCCTGATAAAGTGGTGCCTAATCTCAATATGTTTGGTTCTTGAATGATGCACAGGGTTCTTGGTTAAGTTAATTGAATTTATATTGTCAATTAATACTTTTACATTTGTGATATTTAAGTTGAAATCTTTTAGAGTATGCATCATCCATAATATTTGTGCAACGCATTCGCCTATAGCTATGTATTCTGACTCAGTTGTAGATAGAGCAACACAATGTTGCTTTCTACTAAACCAGCTGATAAGTGATGAACCTAATAATTGGCATCCACCACTTGTACTTTTGCGGTCTAATTTACATTCAGCATAATCTGAGTCAAAATACCCTATTAGTTCAAAATTATTTGTCCTAGGATACCAAATTCCTACATTTGTTGTTCCCTTAAGGTATATAAAAATTCTTTTGACTTGTGTCAGATGGGATTCCTTAGCACAAGTTTGGTAACTGCAAATAAGATATCAGGTCGGCTTGCAGTTAAGTATAGTAGGCTACCTATTGCACTCCTATAATATTTTAAATCAACTGGTTTTCCATTTGGGTCATTATCTAAGATTGTGTTTACTGCCATAGGTGTTTTTATTTTTTTTGTATTTTCCATTCTGAATTTTTTAAGTAATTCTTTAGTGTATTTGTGTTGATAAATATAATTTCCTTCATTTGTTTGTTTGATTTGTAATCCTAAGAAATAAGTTAATTTTCCTACTAAGCTCATTTCAAATTCTTTTTCCATTAAATTAATAAATTCTTCTAAAAAATCTGAATTTGTTGAGCCAAATATTATATCATCTACATATATTTGTGCAATAAATATGTCTGCATTTAATTATTTAACAAACAAGGTTGGGCCAATTTGACCTTGGTTGAATCCTTTAGATGTTAAGTAGGATGTTAGCCTTTCATACCATGCCCTGGGTGCCTGTTTAAGTCCATATAATGCTTTCTTTAACTTAAAAACATAATCCGGGTGTTCTAGACTTTCAAATCCAGGAGGCTGACCTACATATAATTCTTCTTTAATTAGTCCATTAAGAAAGGCAGACTTAACATCCATTTGGTATAGTTTGAATCCCTTATGGGCTGCATAACTTAGTAACATTCTAATGGATTCTAGTCTCGCTACTGGGGCATAGGTCTCATCATAGTCAAGTCCTTCAACCTGACTAAACCCTTTGGCAACTAGCCTAGCCTTATTTCTGGTAATTTCTCCAGTTTCGCTTAATTTGTTTCTGAATACCCATTTTGTTTCTATTATTTTCTTATTCTTAGGTGGTGGTACTAGGTCCCAAACTTCATTACGCTCAAATTGGGCTAGTTCTTCTTGCATAGCTATAATCCAGTCTGGGTCTAGTAGGGATTCATCCATAGTTTTGGGTTCAATTTTTGAAATTAAAGAAATTTGACTTAGGTTTCTAAAGGATGATCTGGTTTGAACTCTCAAGTCTGGGTCACCAATTATTTGATCAGTTGGGTGATTTGGGTTAACCCTTATTGTTCTAGGGGGTTGACTTTCTTGATGTTGTTCCTCTTCTTCATGACTTAGAGTTTGGTTGGTTTCTGGAACAAATTCAGGTGGTTGTGTAAGTTCTAAGTCTTGTTTAGTTTCTTCAAATTTTACATTAGTAGTTTCTTCAATTTTTAAGGTAACCTTATTGTAAATTCTATAGCCTCTACTATTTAGGGAATATCCTACAAAAATTCCATTTTCAATTTTAGAGGAGAATTTTCCTAAGTGTTCTCTTGTATTTAAGATAAAAACTGGGCACCCAAATACTTTAAAATATTTTATATTTGGTTGTTTATTATAAAACATTTCGAAGAATGTTTTGTTATGAGTTTTATTTATTGTTGTTCTGTTCTGTACATAGCAGACTGTACTAACGGCTTCTGCCCAAAAGTATTTAGGTAGGTTATACTCATTTAACATTGTTCTAGAAACTTCAAGTAAGGTTTTATTTTTTCTTTCTACAATCCCATTTTGTTGGGGGGTTTTAGGACATGAGAACTCATGATGGTAACCGTTTTCAAGACAAAAACTGTTAAAGTTGTGATTTTTAAATTCTCCCCCGTTGTCACTTCTAATTCTTTTAATTTTAATATCTTTTTCGTTTTCAATTTGTTTGCAAAAATTTATAAAAATTTCAAAAGTTTCATCTTTATGTTTTAAGAATTTTACCCAAGTAAACCTAGAATAATCATCTATAATTACTAAACAATATACGTTTCCATTTATAGATTTGACTCCATGGGAGTCAAAAAGGTCTAAATGCAGAAGTTCTAATATTGAGTTAGTTTGTATCTGATTTGTTTGTTTGTGAGTGGATTTAGTTTGTTTGCCTTGTTGACAAGCATTACATATGGTTGAATCTAAGTTAGGTAATTTTGGTAAGTCTCTCACAAGTCCATTTAGTTTACTTATATTTCTGAAGTTGGTGTGAGACATCCGCCTATGCCATAACCAAGTTTCTTCTTTTTGTGTTAAATAACACTTAATGGAAGAAATGGTTAAGTTGATGGCATAGATGTTGTCTTTTCTAAAACCTTTTAGGCTTATGGTAGGATTATCTAGATGTTTGATTAAAGACTCTGTGGATAGAAATTTAACCTTATACCTAGTATCACACAATTGACTTATACTGAGAAGATTATATTTAAAATTTTCAACAAGTAAAACATTTGTAATTATAAAGTCTAATTTTAATTCAATATTACCTATACCAATTACCTTGAGTTTGCCGTTGTTTCCAAAGGCAACTGTTCCTAAGCTTTTGTAAGTGAGTTGAGTGAACTTGGTGTGATCTCCAGTCATATGTTTGGAGCAACCACTGTCCAAAATTCACTTGGTTTCCTACAGTAAGTAGGATTTAAAGTTAGTCTTTTAAAATTAAAATTTTGAAGTTAAATTTTTGAATTAAATATATATATATATATATATTTTTTGGAAAAAAATTTTAAGTTTAAAATTAAAATTTTGAATTTAATTTTTATTAATTTTTAAGTATAAAATTAAAATTTTGAATTTAATTTTTATTAATTTTTAAGTTTAAAATTAAAATTTTGAGATTAATTTTTAAGTTTAAAATTAAAATTTTGAGATTAATTTTTAAGTTTAAAATTAAAATTTTGAAATTAATTTTTAAGTTTAAAATTAAAATTTTGAAATTAATTTTTAAGTTTAAAATTAAAATTTTGAAATTAATTTTTAAGTTTAAAATTAAAATTTTGAAATTAATTTTTAAGTTTAAAACTAAAATTTTGAAATTAATTTTTAAGTTTAAAATTAAAATTTTGAAATTAATTTTTAAGTTTAAAAAATTAAAATTTTGAAATTAATTTTTAAGTTTAAAAAATTAAAATTTTGAAATTAATTTTTAAGTTTAAAATTAAAATTTTGAAATTAATTTTTAAGTTTAAAATTAAAATTTTGAAATTAATTTTTAAGTCTTATTCATCTCACCCGATCTATATTATCAATCAGGGAATTCTATGATTTTGTGAGATGAAATTGGTTTGATTACAGAGTTTGGTTTAACTAGTATTAGATTCAGGTTTAGTTTTGGTCTTTACAAACAGGCATTCTTCGGATAAACTTCTAAGCTTAGTGAGTCACATGGACGTCATTAAAAGTAACCAACCTTTCGAGGTTTTCCGAATAGTCCTATCTACGGAGCTTAGTACTAAATCTTGGTCTAACTGGTTAGGATTCGTTTAAGGGTAGCTTCGGTCAGTTCCACTTGGCCAAATGCACCAGATCGAAGCCATATCTTTCTAGACATGCGATGCCCAAGTTTCCCTAACGTACTATCATCCAAAAACTTCACCGGTACCATGATTCAAGTTAAACTTGGTCTCTAATCCTAATTACCCTGCCGTGTTAATTTGTTTTGGGTTACCCTGTCGGGTAAGTTAGTTTTGGAGGTGCCAGCTATTCTGGAGCCTCCCTCTGAATTATTGGCCATTGATTTTAAATTTTGGTTTTAGGTTTGTGTCGATTCTTTTTATAGTTATGGTTAACTTGGTGATAATTTTGTTGATTTTTAAAGTGTTTAGATTTTGAATTTGATTTAGGTTTGTATTTTGGATTTTGGTTTGGTTTATTCGATTTTATATAATGTATTTTTTCTTTAGGTATATAATATTGATTAAGTTCTACTTGCGTGGTCAGACACGCTTTCGGAACCCAAGCTAGATTAGTTGATTTGTATTGGGTTATTAATGATTTGAAGGTTTTATTTGAATTCGACTTATATCCTAGTCCGGTTTTATTATAACATGCTTTTTGATTATTCAGGATTAAGTCTAAATTTTTTGATCTTGTTGTGAATTTTTCTAACATTTCTTTTAAATTATTAATCTCATTTTTTAATGATAAATTGTCCTCCTCAAGTGTTAGATCTTGAGTTGGATTTGAATTTTTGATTTGTTCCTTGAGGTTTTGATTTTCCTCAAGAAGTGATTTGTTTTCATTTTATGTTTTAATTAATTTATTGTTTAAACAGGAAATAATTCTAAAAAATTTTTTGTTTAAATTAAAGTATACCTCATTCGGGCCTTCGGAAACGAGTACGGACTCGTGGCTTGTTTCGGGTTCAGACCCGTCTTCATCTTCCGACTCGTCTTCTGTTTCAGCTTCGCGAGGTGGCTCTGATGTTTTTGTTCTTCTTCCTCCGATTCGTCCGAGGAGTCGTCCCACGTTGCTTTGAGTGCCTTCTTTTTTGTTGGCTTCGGTTTGTTGAACTTCAGTTTTGGGCATTCGTTCTTGTAGTGTCCCTTTTTATTGCAGCCGAAGCAAGTGACGTTCCTTTGTTATGTGGGAGAGCTGATCTTTTGAAGGTCCTTTTTACTGAAGCTCCTCTTTCTCCTGGTGAACAATTTTCTTACCAAGTTCACCAGGTGTTCTTCGTCTTCGGAGTCTTGGTCGGAATCTTCTTCAAATTCAGGCTTGCTTTTCTTTTCTTTGGTGGAACCTGCAAATAAAGCTATACCTTTCTCGGCTCCAACATTAGTTTGTTCATGTAATTCTAATTCACAGAAAAGCTCATCTAATTTTAACTTAGAAAGATTTTTTGAAATTTTGTAGGCATCCACTATTGATGCCCACAAACTATTACGTGGAAAGGCGTTTAATGCGTACCTTATTAAGTCTCTATTTTCCATCTGGTGGCCTATCGCATGAAGCCCGTTGAGGATGTCCTTGATCCTCGCATGGAGCTGATTCGCCATTTCTCCTTCCTGCATTTTTATATTAAAAATTTTATTTAAAAGCAGGTCTCGCTTTGTTACCTTGGCGTCGCTCGTTCCCTCGTGCAGCTCGATCAATTTGTCCCACAGTTCTTTAGCGTTTTTGTGTGGACCGACTCTGTTTAGTTCTTCTCTTGTTAATCCGCACTGTAGAGTGTTGATCGCTTTATTTTCTGTTGATGCCTTTTTCTTTAAGTCTGCTGTCCAGTCTTCAGGATCCAGTAAATTCCCGGAGTTGTCTACTAGAATTTTGTAGGGTCTCGTAATGCTCATCCACTGGTCGAAGTCTGTCTTGAGGTAAACCTCCATCCGCTTTTTCCAGTACGGAAAATCGTCCCCGTTGAAGAGTGGAGGGCGTACTGTGCTGAATCCTTCTGTCTGAGACATTTTAGTCCTGCGCACAGACGAAGGAAAAGAGAAAAAAAAATCCCAAGACTTGGTCTTGGATTAGTAGTGCAGGACGAAAAAATAGTAGACAAATCTAGATTGGTGTTGCACCAATTTAGATTTAATTGCAAAAAAAATGATATACCAGTTTAGAATTAGAAAAAAAATTTTAAGAGGGAAAAAAAACAAAGGAAATGTTTCACCCCCAGTCTGATTGGTGGTTGCAGCAAATCAGAGCGGTACCTGCTCTGATACCACTTGTAGGACCGTGATCGTTCGATAGAGGAGGGGTGAATATCGATTCGAAAAGTTGAGTTAAAATACGCAACGGAAAAGTAAATGAACACAGTTGTTTTTACTTCATTCGGAGCCTGTGACGACTCCTACTCGAAGGCCCGTGGTCCTTGACCACTTTCGTTGGGCAATCACTATCAATTCGAATATAGTTACAAAATAAGTACAGGAAATGTTAGGAAAAAAAAATAATACCGACAAGGAAATTAACTAAAACCCGAAGGAGCACTTTGTCGGAGCTTGTTGGCGTCGCAAGAACGTAGAGCAGCAGGACCAGCAGTAGAGGAGTTCTCAGATATGATGATTGATTACTGAAGCTCCTGCCTGGGGCTTCTTTTATATGTTGCTCTGGGCGCCTGGATTCCTTCCGGGCGCCTGGAATGTGACGTAGCTGCTCAAACCGAGATACTCCACGTGGCGACAACTTGGCTGGATATAATTTGCCTTCCGGGCGCCCGGACCACCTTGTTCCAGAAAACTCCCTTTTCCTGCAAAACAAAGTTAGTCCGAGGCAATATATATCCTGCAAAATAGATTGTTAGCACATTTTATAATAGTATGAATTAGCACAAATAGTATGACTTAGATTCCGTCTTTCTGAGACCGGAATCTAGTCACGATCTCGACTTAGATATCTGAAATGGATCTAAGCCGGATCGACGCCTAATGTTCCCTTCCCGGGAACGCGTCCTCGCAGTCACTCCCCTCCAGTGACTTACCTCACTTACCTGCCAGACGTCCGGTCAGCCCTTCGACCCGTCGACCTAGCTAGACTTCTCGCCAAGCGTCCGGTCAGCCCGTCGACCCGCTTGGACTTCTCGCCAGCTATCCGGTCAGCCCGTCGACCTAGCTGGACTTCGTGCCAGACATCCGGTCAGCCCGTCGACCTGTCTGGACTTCTCCTGCACACTCGATCAAAGTGTCAGACAACAACAAAACTAACTTAACCTATTTTTCATTCATCAAAACCTAGGTTAGACCGTTAGTGCTATCCGCACCAACAAGTATGACTTGGCGGATAAAGACCGAGGCCGAAGGCAGATCTTGAAGGTAAGGTGTGAAGAATAGGGAAGCATCTTAGGACGTAAGGCTGATAGAAGAGGCTAGAAGATAAGGTCATGGGAAGACCCAACAATAAGAATAAGGCTGATGGAAGCTCCTGAAGGTAAGGCGTGAAGGATGGAGAGACATTTGAGAGACGCAAGGTTGATGGAGGAGGCTTGAAGGTAAGGTCGAGAGTTGTGCAGGCAAGGATGAGTGCATGAGTGATTTTACTCAGGAGTAAAATCCTAAGTTAGGGTTTACCAGTCCACTGGTATATGTCTCAGTCGATTGGTGGTTGAGAACCAACAACTCAGAAGGATGCAAAATTTGTGGGTGCAGAGTTACTAGTCGACTGCTAAAGTTACTAGTCGACTGGTATAACTGACTACTAAATTTATAAGTCGACTGGTGCAATTAATTGCTAAAGTTAGCAGTCAACTGGTAGGAAATAGAATGCTTCTGTTCGCTTAGCCCAGGAAGATCAATTGACTCATAAGTATGACAGTCGACTGGTATCAAGCTGTTAGGATGTAATAGTCTATTTTTTCACAGCTTGTATTTTCTCCTAAGCTCTATTTAATAGAGGTCGAGATGGTTGATCATGGTTGACGAAATAGAAGTGGTTAAGTTCTATTAGTAGTCTTCCAAGCTCTCGTGTAATCAAGTGTACTTGTATGAGATTGTGGTAAGGTTTCTCCACCCACAAGGAGTTACTTGAGCTAGTCGAGGTTTTTCGAGGTGTCATCCACCGACGGATTGAGATCATCCACCTTACAAACAACTATAGAGTAGGAGTCCTAATCTTCGAACTACATTAAACACAACTTGTCGATTTGTTTTCTTGTTTATTATTTTTTAGGATTTAATTTTCTACTTATTAGTTTTGTTTTTATATTCCACTGTGCGCCAACAAGTTATAGTAATCGAACATCATGAGTGATATGCTATTCATCCCCTCTAGTTGGGCATCAAGGTTTGAACAATTGGTATCAGAGCGAGAAACACTCTTGAAGGACTAACTGTTTAAAGGAGCAAGTGCTAGAGGAAGAAGATAGAGTCGGAAGGGCCATTAAGATGGAGTCGGAAGGACCATTTTGAGTATTGAAGGAAGCGGTTTGACACTTGATTTCAAATGGATTGAGACCATTGGACTACATTGGAAGTTCTGTTCGAAGCTCCGATAGATAAGAAGGGGAAGTGTTTCCGACGTTGGTATTGGACCAAGGAGTAAAGAGAGAAATCAGAGACAGATAAGGGGATCATTAGAATTGTATTAAATTTATTACTTTCTAATATTATGTTGAGTGTAGGTGAGTACAAGTGTGCTGATGACTTATGAAATAAGGTGCTTGCTCTAAATGAAAATCGTACACAAGTCTAAGAATGGAGAAGCCCAAGGAGAAGGGCTTATTATGAGTGGGATGGAGGAGCTTAGGATTACTTATTCTTTTTATCTGTACTTGCTAAATCAATAGTTAGTGAGTCATTGTGAGTGTACTTATCCACCACCAAAGGAGCAACCAGGTTGGTCTTAGTGAGACAAGAGGGCAATGAGCAACAACCAGTGTACTTCTTAAGTCATTTGTTGAAAGATACTAAATGTCACTACATTGCTCTAAAAAAATTAGTGTTCGGGCTAATCTTAGCCATCCGGAGATTATGCCCTTACTTTCTTCCTTGCCATATTATCAAATTAACTAATAGCACTCTTGGTAGAGTACTTGTGAACTTAGAGACCTTGGGGAGGTTGATCAAGCGGACCACAGAACGCCTCGAGAGGCGATCAAAGCTCAAGCATTGGAAAACTTCGAGACAGAGATACAAAACCTAGAGGCCAAGGAAATGCCGAAGATCTATGGATGGCCCTCTCGGTAGGGCAACGGGGTCGAAATCCTCATGGTATTGCCCCGTGAAGATAGGTTGCAGTTATCTATTCGATTTAATTACCAAACCATGAACAATGAAGTGGAGTATAAAATATTGATAGCCAGACTGCAGGCCGTGAATCATGTGGGGGTCACTCGAGTCTTAATTCATTCAGATTCTCAAATAGAGGCTCAATAGTTGGCGGCCAAATTTGAGATCAATAGCCAGCAGTTGAAGTTGAACGCAGAAGCCTTTGAGAAATTACAAGAAGGGTTCTAAGAAGCGGCCTTGCAAAAGATTCACCGAGTGAAAAATCAGAAAGTAGACGAGTTGGCCAAGTTGGCTGGGGCCTTGATCCCTTGGACACTGGATAGGTCAGTGGAGCAAACACTATTAGTAGCCTACATTAAGCGGCAGCCCGAGCTAGAATTGCAGAGTGACTGGAGAGCGTCATTGATTTCGTTCTTCCAATAAGGGAGTTTTCTAGTTGACTCGGAACAAGCACTTATGATCAAGAAAAGGTTCAGTCGATTCATATTGGTGGGAGATCACTTGTACAAGAGGGCTTTCTCTCGCCCTTTGGTTAAGTATATTGGTCTGGAAGACATATAGCCAACTCTCATGTGGGAGTTACGCAGGTGGTCGGTCACTCGCCAAGAGGATTTTGTTAGCCAGATATTTCTGGCCCACACTACTGGCCAACTCAGCCAAATTGGTAGCTACTTGTTTATTGTGTTAGAAATACCAGAACATCCCACACCACCCCCACCATACTTTGAAAACCTCAATTATTTCATGTCCCTTCGACCAGTGGGGAATGGATATCATGAGCCCCTTCTTGATGACACTGGCTCAAAAAAGAATCATATTGGTGGGTGTTAATTATTTTTCCAAGTGAATGGAAGCTGAAGCTCTGCAAAGATAACTCAGAGGATGATCATCAAGTTCCTATGGCAAAACATCATATGACGGTATAGAATTCCACACAAGCTTGTATCAGACAATGGAAGACAGTTCGAGGGTCATAAAATATGGGAGTGGTGCTCGAGTTATGGTATCTTGAAAGCTTTTACTTCTGTGGCGTACCCTTAAAGTAATGGTCAAACGGAAGTCACTAACAGGAAGATCATCAGAGGCCTCAAAACCAAACTAGATCATGTCAGGGAAATTGGATAAATGAACTGCCCAGTGTGTTATAGGCTTACCACACTACCCCTCGGGAGAACACACGTATCACCCCTTTTTATCTGATTTATGGTAGGGAAGTGGTGGTCTTGTGAAGGTTGGCTATGATTCTAATTGGAGAAGGTTATACAATGAATATAATATTGGTTGACGCCTAATGGAATTGGACATAGTCAATGAGAACAAAGACAAAGCTGACACTCAGCGATGGCCTACCGGTACCGGTAAACGATAGGGGATGTTAACAAGTTAAAATCTTAGTGGAGTTGACTATACAAAGTGATGAAAAAACTCGCCTTAGGTGCTTATTATCTTCAAGATGCCATTGTAAAGGACCTTTTGTCCGATTAGCCCCCGAGTCCTCCTGGCTAGATTAGAGCTCGAGTCCTTCTGGTCCGATCAGATCTTCTATACATAATGCCCGACCGACCTCTTTGCCCGAATGGGTGCCGAGTTCTCAAAGTACCTAACTTTCGGCAAACTATTAGACACGTTTAGGAGCGATGCCCGATCGAAAAACAGAGGCGACTCAGCTAGTCCACCATCAAAGTATGACAATTAGTAGCTTCTCGGCCTAATGACCCAATATTCCTTTTTGGCATTTAACATAACCTTTGTTAGAGAATCAAGAGAATACTCCCTGTGTAGTTCGTACAATGGAAGGTTCCACCCTACAAACGCAGAGGTGGTTGGTCCAATTTAGAAAAGACTGCGAAGTGTCAAAATGGTTGATTCTATTTTAGTAATGCATCAATATTGGTATAAAGGAGAAAAATAACACTATATAAGGGGTTTCTACTTATAAACGCAGGTATATTTCGCTATCATAGTATGTTAGGACCCTTGACGGCGGGCTTGAGGGAGTGGATTGTCTGAAAAAAAAGAATAATACCTTTTCCATTCTTTCAACTCTAATTAAAAACAACAATTATGACAAATTAAAATAATGACTAGAAAGAAGAGGCATAAGGTTTACTTAGTTACAACCTAAATGGTTGTTAATTCAAGGCAAGTGAAAGCGCAATAAAAATCTCTTTCGTTGAAGGCGAAGAAACCTCTTACACTCGTTGAAATACTCAGACAATTGCTAGGAAATGATTACAAGAGTTAATATAAATTTCCTAAGTCCAGGAGTCTTTTTATAACCCCTGGGAAACTTTATCCGATGTTGGATGGTGCCTCTAACAAGCTGGAAGGCGCCTCCAGTATGGATAAAACCTTATCCTCTTGCAACTGTAGAATTTGCCTGGTCGAAGGCGCCTTCCATAGGGTTGGAAGACACCTTCGTACCGTTCATCGAATGTGCCTTCCATCCATGGAGGGCGCCTTCCATAATGAAGGTGCGGAGGCACCTTGGAGGTGCCTTAAACTCTCTTTGAAGATGCCTCCAGCAGTATTTTCAGCATTCTTTTTACTCTTCTGCTACACCGGTCGCTTGGGTGATCACGGCCATCCAGGATAGAGCTCACCCGAACTCATTTCCCGGTCTTCTCCTCGAGCAGCCTTCCGCTCTGGCTTATTGTCCCTTGGAACGTCACACACGTCCTTCTCGTCCACCAGTGTACTATTCCACAACATCTCGCCCCTCGGATGTACCGAGCCCGTCAGCTCCCTTCTCACACCATCCTTCTCTCTAGCTGCATCTTCCGCTTGACTTCTTGTGCTCCTAAGCTCCTGCACACTTAGACACAAGGTTCAGATACAACAAGACCTAACTTAGCCTGTTGATCGTATCAAAACAACCACAAGATTCCAACAGAGTTCACTGATCATCACCACTGTTCTTCGCTATTCTTCAGCTCCCTTTCTGACGTAAGCGTCATAGTATCTATGTCGAGGACCCCTCCCTGGCCCGGTTATTGACACTTTCTTCCTCGTTGTTTCTTCTTTGACACGCAGACTCGTTCATGATGCCAGGTCCCTCCCGCTTAGAGATTTCCTATAGTCAACCTAGAAGCGACCTCGCCAGTGCTCCAACTTTCTCGATTTTAGATAGAATCACTACATGTATAAATTAAATATAGAAAGGCACTCCCAAACTCGAAAGAAGGATAAGATCTTATTGCATAGAGTCATACTTTCATCAAGTATCCCGCTTATATCAATTAATTGTGAGGTGATCAGTCTAATCTTATAGAAAATTTTCATTGGCCACTAGGGTAAATCAAGAAATGCTCATAGCGGGTGATCCATTAACCCAACATTTTTAAGTTAATCACTTATTAAAAAAAATTCATCCGTTAATTCATTGTTGGAACTTGATCCTTATATGTTTGAAAAATTGAGAAGACATCTTACCGCTACACCATTGCCCTGAGGACTTACATTTACTTTATATTACAACAAATGGTGATAACCCTCACCCTAGGGGCCTTCGAGGACTATCTCATGCGATCTGGAAGGAAGATAAATATGACCCTTTGCATGGGGTCAAGTCACCCGCTATGCATTTAACACAAGTTGGAAATGAATCTCATAATCTATTACAGTAACACCACATATAATTATCAACTGTGTCAGCTCATGAGAACCTCAAATTTACATGATATTAAAGTAAAAAGTGATAATCCTCACTCGGGACTCCCTTCAGACTACCCTATGTGTTCTAGAAAAGAGATAAATTATGATATATTTCATCCCATATAATGGCCCTTTATATGAGTTAGATGACTTATAATATATTTTAAATATGTTAAAAATTAATTCTATGATTTATTATAGTAATACTATATGTAAATACCAACTGTATCAGTCCTAGGTGATTTTTTAAAATTAATTTAAAAGGTGAATTAAATCTTAAAGGGAATCAAATTATAGTAAGAAGTTGTTTATGTGATTTGAATTTGTAATCCGTAAGATGACGATAGTAATTTTAAGTTTGTGTCCAGATTCTTTTCCATGTATAAATTAAAAAATATATATATAAATAAATTAAGATTCATGAGTGGTGGCTGTCAGCATGGGGTTGTGGATTTGTGGGGGTGATGATATCGATGCATCTTTCATCAATAATGTATTCACGCACTCAATTAAATTCAGACTCTGGGGCTGGTGGACAAAATCCTTGTGGTTTTTACGTCGTCACAGGTTCATGTCAGTCCTCTACTGATTCCCACTTCCTAATTGAATGGAGGAGCTAGGAATATTATATTTCGTTCCTATGAAAACAAAAGCGAGCGACCACGACTTGTTCAATGCTCCACTCATCAAAAACATCGCGTGCAAAATTGAAGTCTTGAACTCTAATTTTGTTATAGTCCAGGTGTCATTACTTGGGCACGATGATCTGTGGTTAAGCTGGCCGACACATTTGCATCGTGCTCGATTTGACTCGCATCCAATAAATGGGTTGACCCGTCTCTCGTCGATCGGGGCTTGACCAACCGATTGGCCATTGCCATTATCCTCTATTCGGTTCTTTGACATCTAAGTGTTGATCATATTGACTTTGACTTCCACCCTGGTAATTGAGCCCGTGCCAAGTAGGCCTCCCTCCATCGCCACATCACAAGTCTCCCTCTCAAGTCTAGTTGAAGGAGGCTGCAAGTCCGACTGACTGGACTAGTAGAATCTTCGATGGCTTAGCTTCCACGCCTTTGTCGTTCGGCTTCGTATTGTTCGACTGGATATATAACCGTCACTCGGCCCAAACCTTCGAAGCAAACTATGCCTCGGTCGTTCGGGTGTGTAATAATCGCTTATCCGTGTCGCTCGGGCAATGGACGATAACACTTGGCGAAAAAATTCCTTTTCCTTTTCTTTTTCTTGCGCTCCTCGGCCGAGCGCCTTAACGCCATCCAGATTTCTAGAAGACCGTGTAAATCTTTGCTCATTATGGCAGAGCACGCGACCATACCTTTTAATTAAACCTTATTAATGTCGTCCGGTGATTGACCGCCATGTGTCCTTTTTGCCCCTGCACGTTTGACGTGACACGTAGATATGCGCTGGTGACGTGATAGGTATCTTTTCAAATTCGACGGCCAGATCTCCGTATAGTTTTTCATAACCCTGGATTGGATGATTCAGGATGGTCGACCGTGAGGTGTATAAACCTCGCGTGCTTCGCCGTCTTCCTCACATTGTGTGCCTTTGTCTTCGAGCTTCCCGGCGATGCTTCACTTTTTCTGCTTCTCCAACGATCCTTCCTGTAAGACTCCTCATCTTTTCAAATCTCTTCGTTGTTCTTCGTCGTCCTCCTTGTTTTCGATGGCAAGCTCCTCCCAGCTCCCCACCTCCATCCCTGGGTTTTGGTATACTTCCACTCAGTCCCGGTTCAATTGGGGCGACGCTGAGAGTTTGAAATCTACTTACGAATTTCCATCTGGATATCAAATTGCTCTCCCTTCTGCTTTCGATCGATCGCATGAACCGCCGCCGGATTTTTTATGTTTCTTTAGGAACTAGTTCACCGCGTATCTATGGTTCTCGGCCCACCCTTTTTTCTGTAGTTTATAAATATTTCCGCATTTCTCTCCATCAATTAGTACTGAACTCCTTTCAGCTACTGTGCGGGGTCATTGTCCTATTCCGCCTGCATGACATTCGTCTGACCCCTCGGCTCTTCCATTATTTATATTATCCAAAATTATCCAACACTACAAAAAATAGTACATTATGGGATAAATTCTGGGACGAATTTATAAAAAATTTTCGTTGCAAAATGTTTTGGGACGAATTCTGGGATGAAAATATTTTCGTCCCAAAAATCTTGTTGCCAACTTTTGCAATGAAAATTTTTTCGTTCCAAATTTGGCGACGAATTTGGGGACGAAATTGGCGACGAATAATATTTTCGTCCCCAAATTCGTCGCCAAATTGTAAACTATTTTGGAACAAATATATATTTTGTTGCAAATTTAGCAACGAATTTCGGGACGAATTAGGTGACGATTTTTTTGTTGCCAAATTTGTTCCTAATTTTGCTACAAAATTTTGCAACGAATTATATTTTCGTTGCCAAATTCTGAAACCTTTGCAATGAATACGTTTTTTGTTGCAAAATTTGTAACGTATTAAGCAATGAAAATTGATTTTAATTTGTAGCAAAAAAATTTTTGATCCAATTTTTGTCCCAAATTCTGGGACGAATCTGTGGATTCGTCTCAAATTCTGGGACGAATCTGTGGATTCATCCCAAAATCTGGGGCAAATCAGTGGATTCGTCCCAGAATATGGGACAAAAATTGGATCAAAATTATTTTGTTGCGAAATTATAATTGTGAATTTGGGACGAATCCACACATTCGTCCCAGAATTTGGGATGAAATTGGGAACGAAAATTAGATTCGTCCCAAATTTTGGGACAAATCCATAGATTCGTCCTAGAATTTGGGACGAAATTTGGAACGAAAAATTAAATTTGTCCCAGAATTTGGGACGAAATTTGAAACGAAAATTATTTTGTTGCCAAAATATCGATGCATATCCTATTTCACATACATCACATCCTATTTCACATACATCAATTAATAATTGAAATCAAAGCAAAATGTTTTGATACAACAAATTCAAAGGTCTTAACAAGATATAGTCATATAGAAGCTCCAAAATATTAAACAAGGTCAACACTCTAAAAGATATACAAGTCCAACAATCCCAACAATTCAAGAAGTTAAACAAGCATTTAAATTTTAAAAAAACAACTAAATTACATCAACTCATCTTCTTGTGTCACAAAAGCTTTATTCTCCATCAAATATTCTTTTCCTGCATAAAAAAACAAACAAATATACTAGATCATTTGTAACTAGAAAGATAATTACTTAAATTCTAATATGCTCATAATGAGTTTGCTTGCAGATTCTTTGCAGTACCTTGAAGCTAACTACAAGTATCCTAAATATGATACAATCTATTTATACCATATCAAATTGTTATGATATAAAAAAATCACCATATAAAACAATAGCTACAAATATACTAATTCTATCTGACATGGAGAGCATGAGATGTATTATTAAAATTCCTATCATATGAAAAATATCTAAAATCAAGAAAAAACAAACTAGTCAAGATCAATTAGTTGATACTAGTCTTTTAATACTTATGACTACTTGGTTGCTAGGCAAACTCTAATCATAATTCGAAATTTGAACTAATAATGCAGTAGTATCAAATTTCAACAAATTTATAAAAAGAATGATACCCTTTCTAAAATTATAAAGGATAAATGTTACTTAGTTGATAACTTTACAAATGCAACTGATAAAAAAAATAAATAAATAACTAAAATTAAAAGTATAAAATGTTACTTAATACTTACTTTTTCCTCTGGCATGTATTTCGCTTCACCAACTCTGTTAAAAATAAATTAACAATATTAATTAAAATAAAAATTAGAAAAATTAACAAGATATTGATTAATGTTTAAAACACTAACTATGAGACAAATAATCATCATACATAATTAAAATCATGAACAATCATCACCACCATCATCGTTATCATCGTCGCCATCATCATCATCGTTATTCCGAGGAATCTGACTTAGAGTGGAGCTCAATTGAAGGTGTCACATGATAAAATCTTGTTGTCGGCACAACTCTCTCATATCTTGCTCCATTTGCGCCCTTTCTAGGTCTCGTTGCACCCTTTCTTGATCTCTTTGCGATAATATTTCTTTCAAATTGCTAACCTTTTCAGTCAAGGTATTTACTTGGGTTGTAAGTGCTGATGAGGAGGAAGATGATCCAACTATTCTTTGGGCTCTGTTCAAGGAACTCATCCCTAATATCCTTCCCCCTTTTTCTCCTCCACTAGTCTCTAACCATAAACTCAAATTATTGCCAATAGAGTCCTCAGACCCCTGAGTATATCGGCACTAGCTTGTGAGCATGTTTAGGCTAGCTCGAGTTCATCATATTTTTTCTATTTTTTAAAACACATAAGATATTGATTAGATATAATAGAATCACATATAATATTAAGACATCAAAGGTAATTAACTAATAAAATCTAAATCATATATTAAGATCAAATAAATAAAAATTCCAACCTTGACTGCTTTTGCTCTCGCCCCACTCCAAATCTTATCTTTTTTTTTCTAAAAGTGTGGGAAAAAGTATCAATGAAAGAGAGCTCCTTCCCCATCTCTTTGGTCTGAAAAAACATGATTACAAATAATGAAATAATTTGATATAGATAAAAAATTATTCCAAGAGTTAACAAATTACCAATCTCCGTCTATGCTCATCTATGTTAATGGAACCTCCCGCATATATAGCAGATGAGTCACCAGAATTGTGAGATTGATTGATTCTATTCAGGTTACTCCTTTGCTTACTCTCCTCAGTTGCCCAAAAATTGGTGATCCTCTCCTAATTTTCTTCAGTGATGAAGTTTGGCTTTTTTCCTTGACCTTTGGCATGACTTAACACATGTCTGATGTGATCGCCACATTTCTTTTTAAATATTCGACGGATCTCCATTTCATCATTTGGGCCCCAGTTATTTAACCGTTGTGTTGGAAGAAAATAATTTATGATTTCTGCACTTTAAATTTGAATTAGACTCAAGAAAATATACCCTAAACTCGCTCCACCATAGTTGTTTTGTTGCCTGTGGAGTGCTTGAATAGGTCTTGGATTCTCTTTCCCAATGGTTATTCACGATTCTATTAATTTCGTGAACAACCTGTACAGGATTTTCAAAACTGCATTAAATTACAAACAAACAATGCTACATAATTAAGATAGATAAAAAAATAAAATATTTTATAGTACTTTTGAATCTCCAATAGGGACTAAAAAAGCTCTATCATTCCTAAACTCAGCAAATGAGTTTCTTGCATAGTCAGGAAGATCTATGGGGACTGGTAATTGGACTGGCAATTGTACTGGCGGTGGCGAATTTGAAGTTAGTGGAGAAGGTACATGTGATGATCTTGCTTGATCAAATGGTGGCACAGGTACACTGACAGGTGATGAATCTGTCGGATCCTGGGAACGCCGTCTACGTCCACCACGACAAAATATATGCTGAAAATTCCAATATAGGATAAAGTAAATTACAAATTTGATGTATAAAAAAGAACATTTAAAAACTTACCATTTTTACATAGACCTTATAGAAACAAGAGGGAAAAACTATGAGATGTCACCTGTAAATATGAACCTGTAGGAAAAAATACAGTGTATTAACAGATAAAATAAATAAAATTATAAATGAGACAGTATATAAAAAACTCATTGAGCTATAAGTAATGTAAATTTATATATTAAAGATAAATGTGCTGTTAAAAAAATAGCAACACAAATGTTAAAAAAATATGACAAATTCCTTTAAATAAGCTAACAAAACTTACCCATCATCAAAAATCAAAGTCATCCTCATCCTCTTCCTCATTATCTTCATCATAATCATCATCATCATCAATTTCAGTTGTATCCACGTTTATCACTACACCGTTGGGATCTCGTAAAGTTGGAATAATATATTCCTCAGTCTGAAAGGTGTTTACAACTTCCTCTTGTTGATATACAATGTTTTCCCAACGTGCCTCAATTTTTTTCTGTGCTTTGGTTTTACAAACAACCCACCAATCAATTTTATCACGTTTCAAACTAGGATACGAAGAATATAATACTTGAATTGCTTGTTGTGTCAACACAAATGGTTCATATCTCTTATAAAATCTCTTATGATTTATTTCAACCAAATTATAATGTGGATGCACCTTCATCCCTCTGACAGGGTCAAACCAGCAACACATAAATAATATAACCTACATTTATGGCCCTGGGTATTCTACTTCTATAATTTCATCTAACAAATCATAAAAATCATTACTTGCACCTCCTTCATTTGATGACAATATGCACACCCCACTATTCATAGTATTCTTTCCCATTCCATATTCTTGAGTATGAAAATTATATCCATTTATGAAATATGCTGGCCAAGTGCGTACGAAAGCTTTAGGACCCCATGAAAGATGGATTAGCCATTCTTGCTCAAGGTGAGCTTGATTACCATGAACCTATTGTCAAAACATCAATTGTTAAAAGTATGCATATGTATCATCCAAATATAGTTTGTTTACTTACATATGATTTGAACCATGCAGCAAATTCTTCTTCGCAAAATCGATCAAACTCTTGTGTCGACAATTAAGAATATAAGTTTTGAAATATCCTACTCAAAAAAACATATTATTACATAAACAATTTACGACATTAAAAAAAATAAAATAAAAATATATACTTACTCGTAATATGACGATACTTCTGGATAATTTAGTAAAATATAAGTTTGGGTTGTCCGCCATTCTTTACTAGTTAAGTATCTTTGTTTACATGGTCCACTTGGTCGACCAAGGTAGTTAAAAATTGAAAATGAGTTCACATTTGGATCAATAGGACCCTCATCATTTCTGCCTGCTCTTCACCTTTTACATTGAACATGAGGTTCAAAATAATAGGATGCAAAAGTTGTTACTTCCTCCACAATGTATGCATTAACAATAGAGGCTTCAACTCGTGCTTTATTTTTCACTTTTTTCTTCAAATGATATAAGAATCTGTTGGTAATATAACAAATCATATTAAATATTAATATATAATCCAGAATTAGTAATATTTTTTTTGTATTCAAAGAGTTGAAGTATAGAAAAAAGAAATTCTACCTTTCAAATGGATACATCCACCGAAAATGGGCAGGTCCTCCAACTTTGGCCTCATATGGCAAGTGAACCGAAAGATGTTCCATGGAATCAAAAAAATAGGGTGGAAATATCCTTTCCAAATTGCATAAAATGATTGGAATGTCTCTCTCTAACTTCTCCATGTGTGAACGTCTCAAAACTGTTGAGCAAATATCATGTAGAAAAATACTTAACTCTATAATCGCTCCCCATACAAATTGTGGTAACATTTCTTTAAAAGCAATAGGAATCAGTCTTTGCATTATTATATGACAATCATGACTTTTCATACTAATTAACTTGCATTCTTTCATATCAACACATCTTTCAAAATTAGAGACATACCCATCTGGAAATTTCAAAGATTTCAATCATTCACATAGGACCCGTTATTGATCCTTATTTAATGTATAAACTGCCTTTGGCTTTAGTCCCCTACTATTTTCATCGACATCAAGAGTGGGTCTTCTACAAATGAGTCGCATATCTTTTCTTACATTAAGGTTGTCTTTTATTTTTCCGTTGATATCCATCACTGTATTTATCAGATTATCAAAAATATTTTTCTCAATATGCATTACATCAAGATTATGATGTATCAAATGACTAAACCAATATGGAAAATCCCAAAATATACTTCGTTTAGTCCATTTATGTGTAATCCCATATTCATATGTTGTACCATGTGGCTTTTCAATAGCAGATGGAAAGTGAAGCACTCTGTACCAAATATCTAGACCTGTCAGTCTCAAGGGCGGAAGTGTTCTTTCAATCCTATTTTTAGTGAATTCATCTTTATTCTTTCTGAAATTATGATTTGATGGTAAAAATTGTCTATGACAATCGAAATAACTCGGTTTCTTCCCATGTTTCAATCTGATTGACTTTGATCTCTCCATACATATGGGGCATCCGAAGATCCCAGTAGTACTCCAACCTGATAACATTCCATAAGCTGGAAAGTCATTTATGGTCCAAAGAAGAGTGACCTTCATTACAAACATCTTATTAGTATGAGCATCGTATGTAGAAACACCTTCATCCCATAGTTGTTTCAATTCTGCTATCAGGGGTTGCATATAAATATCTATTATCTTCTTCGGATTTTGTGGGCTAGGCACAACCAATGTTAAAAACATATAAGATGTTTTCATGCACATCCCAGGTGGAAGATTATACGGAGTTAAAATAATTGGCCAACAAGAATAAGCTCTTCCTGATTTACTAAATGGTGCAAATCCATCAGCACACAGGCATATTCTAATATTTTGAATCTCCTTCGCAAAATTCGGATAAGTTCTATCAAAAATTTTCCATGCATCTGTATCTGATGGATGACACATTAGCCCTTCTTCTGTGTTGATGAGTTGCATGCCAAGTCATGTGTTCAACAGTTGCCTTTGATGCATAAAGTCTTTGTAACCTAGGAGTCAAAGGCAAATAAAACATTTGGCTGAATGATTTATGTAGCTGTTGACTTCTTCTGGTAGGCTTGTACCTATCTTGATTACAAAATTTACAAACATCTATATCTGCATCATCTCCCCAATATAACATACAACCATCTCTGCAAACATCAATTCTTTCCACCGGAAGACCTAATTCTTTCACCAGTTTTTTCATACTATAAAAATTAGAAGGCAAAATTTGATCACATGGCAATGAGTCATCAAAAGCTTGAACAAAAGCATCAAAGCAATCTTGCGACACATTATAATCTACCTTTATATTTAATAGTCTTGCGGTGAGAGATAATTTAGTTTGACTGTCACAACCAACCCATAATGGTTCATCTGCAGCACTTAACACTTCTTGAAATTTATGATAAGTTTCATCAACAACTAGTACTTCTAACTCCTCCAACAGTGATGTATAAGTAGTAAACAATTGATTGTTTATTGGAGGGAAACTAGAACTTGCACCAACTGTTTCAGGAATGAAATTCTGACCTGTAGCATTAATTACCATCCTCTGATATGGATTTAATTGTTCATAATAACTCTGATTCTCACTAACCGAGACTTGGATATTCTGTCCATAATCCTCATCAGATATGAACGGTTCACCATGTGATGTCCGATTATAGTAATTCAGGGTAAAGCCAAATCGACACAGATGTTCTTCAACTTTATTAGTGACTAAAAATTTACCATTGTGACACTTTCTACACGGACGTCTTATCTTATTTTCATCCATATACTTAACTTGACTAGATGCAAAATTCAAGAATTGCCTCAAGCAGTGATAAACTCATCCGTTAAACCCCGACGATCAGACAAATTCTTATTATACATCCAACTTCTTTCATTATGCATTTTGCCTGTATTTATATATTAAATACTATTAAAAATTACTATATATAAATATTAGCAATGAAAGACAAATTAACAAAGAGCACCTTATCAAAATAAAGAAACACACATATATACAAAATATAACTAGATGAAATTTTTAAAGGAATAATACCAATACTAGCTAGAATTGTTGGTTGCTAATCGGAAAGCCTAATGGTTCTATTGTACAAAAAATTTTGTACAAAGGTCTGAACCTTTTCCTAGCTACCATGTGTTCTTTTAAATTAAACTTGGATCGCCTGCGGAACTTAACACGTTTGATCCAAAGTTTAATTTATTTGTTCTTTTAGGTTTAGACTTGGATCTCCTGCGGAACTTAACACTTTAGATCCAAATCACCTAGGTTATTAATTCTATTAAATATTAATTTCCAAAATTGGCTTCCAGTACTGACGTGGCGAGGCACATGACCTTCTTGGATATGGGAGCAACCACCGCCGACTAGACAAAGCCTTTTAAGGAAAGCTAATATTTAATTTCCTTAAATAACTTTAGGTCAACCGAAAAGAACAATCAAATCACAAGGAAAAAGAAAAACAAAAGAACACAACATCGAAAATAAATTCGAAATACTAGAATCGCATGCCTCTTGTATTTGGTATTTTTACAAAGAAATAAAACTAGCATGATGCGGAAAAATATTACTAGTTATACCTTTCTTTTGAAGACAAAGACCTCTTGATCTTCTACCGTATTCCTCTTCTAACCTCGGACGTTGTGTGGGCAACGATCTTCCGAGATGAGAACCACCTTTCCACCTTCCTTCTTTCTTCTAGATTTCGGCCACAATAAAATTTTTTCAAGGATGAAGAATTTCGGCCACCACCAATGCTCCAAGGGATGCTAGAGACGAGGCTTGCTTTCTCTTCTTCTTCTCATTCCTTGATCCGGCCACAAACAAGAGCTCCACCAAGAAGATAGGTTTCGGCCAACAAGAGGAGAGGAGAAAAATAGGGCCGGCCACCAAAACCAAGGAAGAGAGGGAGGAAAAGAATAGAGGTTGTTCCACCATGAAGGCTCCTCCACCTCCTCTTTTATAATCCTTGGTCTTGGCAAATAAGGAAATTTTAATAAAAACTTCCTTAATTCTTTTGCCATGAAAAGGAAAAATTTATTTAATTAAAAATAATTTTTCTTCTCATTATTATAATGGTCGGCCACACCAAATCTCCAAGCAAATAAAAATTTTAAACACAAATTAAAACTTCCTTATTTGCTTCCGGAAATTTTATAAAAAATTTCTCCAATAATTTTTATCCCTTCATGATTGGTTAAAAGGAAATTCTATAAATTAAATCTTTCTTTAAACATGTGGATAATTTCCGGAAAGTTATCTCTAAAAATTAAAATCTCCTTTCAATCTACAAATAAGGAAAGATATCAAATCTTTTCTTAATCTTTTGTAGAAACTAATAAAAGAGAATTATTAATTTTTTAAACTTTTAAATCATGAACATGGTTAAAAGGAAAGTTTTTACCAAAATTAAAATCAACCTTTTAATCTACAAATAAGGAAAGAGATTTAGCTCTTCTCTTAATCTTTTGCAGAATCTTATAAAAGGAAAGATTTAAATTTTTAAACTCTCTTTTAAATCATATTATTCACATAGGAAAAATTTTAAAAATAAAAATCCTTTTATTTTAATTTTGGCCTGCCACACCAAGCTTGAACCCAAGCTAGGGCCGGCCACCTTGAAGCACCCATGAACCAAACTTTGGCCTGCCCTTGCTTGGTCTCCAAGCTAGCTTGGCCGTCCCCTATGGGATGGGTAAGAAGGTGGGTATAATACTCTATAATTAAGAGGCTACGATAGGGACCGAGAGGAGGAATTGATTTTGGTCTCCCGATAAAATTAAGCATCCCGTGTTCGCCCCGAACACACAACTTAATTTTATCAATAATAATTCATTCCACTAGAGAACTATTATTGAACTACCGCACCAATCCCAAATTACATTTTGGGCTCCTTCTTATTATGAGTGTGTTAGTCTCCCTGTGTTTAAGATAACAAATGTCCACTAATTAAGTAAGTTACTGACAACTCACTTAATTAATATCTAGCTCCAAGAGTAGTACCACTCAACTTCATAGTCATGTCGGACTAAGTCCACCTGCAGGGTTTAACATGACAATCCTTATGAGCTCCTCTTGGGGACATTCTCAACCTAGATCACTAGGACACAGTTTCCTTCTATAATCAACAACACACACTATAAGTGATATCATTTCCCAACTTATCGGGCTTATTGATTTATCGAACTAAATCTCACCCATTGATAAATTAAAGAAATAAATATCAAATATATGTGCTTGTTATTATATTAGGATTAAGAGCACACACTTCCATAATAACTGAGGTCTTTATTCCTTCATAAAGTCAGTATAAAAGGAACGACCTCAAATGGTCCTACTCAATACACTCTAAGTGTACTAGTGTAATTATATAGTTAAGATAAACTAATACCTAATTACACTACGACCTTCCAATGGTTTGTTCCTTTCCATCTTGGTCGTGAGCTACTGTTTATAATTTATAAGGAACCGATAACATAATTTTCTGTGTGTGACACCACACACCATGTTATCTACAATATAAATTAATTGAGCAACTACATTTATCGTAAATGTAGACATTTGACCAATGTGATTCTTATTTCTAGATAAATGTTTATACCAAAAGCTAGGCTTTTAGTATACATCCTAACAATCTCTCACTTATACTAAAAGACTAAGCTGCCACATCTGCTACCATACATCTGATTCCCAACCCTTCATCATGCCCATCAAAAGCTCTTGCCTTAAGGACCTTAGTGAAAGGATCTATAGGTCATCTCCTGATGCAATCTAGGCGGCAACAACTTGTCCTCGTTTATACGATTTCTCGTATTGGGTGGTACTTGCGCTCTATTGTGTTTACTTACCTTATAGACTCATGGTTTCTTCGAGTTTGCTACTGCACCACTATTATTACAATAAATTGTAATAATCTTTGGACAAACCAGAAATCATATCTAAGTCTATCTTGAGGTTATTGAGTCATTCAGCTTTTATGACTACCTCAAATGTTTGTCATATACTCAGCTTCTATGGTGGAGTCCGAAAAGCACCTATGATTATCACTCTTCCATAGTTATGACTTTACCTCCTAAAATAAACACAAAACCCCGAGGTTGACTTACTATTGTCCCTATCCGATTGGAAGTCAAAATCCGTGCAACCCACAGGGACCAAATTAACTGCCTTGTAAGCTAGCATATAATCTCTAGTGTCTCTAAGGTACTTCAATATATGCTTTACTGCAATCCAATGTCCTTGTCTAGGATTACTTTGATATCTGCTAACTATGCCCTTGGCAAAACAAATTTCTAATCTCGTGCATAGCATACATTAGGCTTCTGACAGCCGAAGCATAAAAATCTACCTTCATATCCTCTATCTCTTTTGATGTCTACGGAGACATTTCTTTAGATAAAGTTACTCCATGCTAAAAAGGTAAGAAACCTTTCTTGGAGTTTTGCATGCTTAAAACGAGCAAGGATTCTTTTCGATATATGAAGCTTGAGATAAATACAATATTCTTTTCTTGCGATCCCTTATTACTTTGATCCTCAGAATATATTTATTCTCCCAAGTCCTTCATATCGAATTGTTTGGACAACCATACCCTTACTTCTGATAACATTTTGATATTGTTTCCAACTACCAAAAATGTTATCTACGTATAGTACAAGAAATACCACCACGTTTCCATCACACTTTTTGTATACACAAGACTTATCCAGTTACTAAATAAATCCACAGGTATGGATTACTTTGATAAACCGGATGTTCCAAGACCTTGAAGCTTTGCCTCAGTCCATAGACTGATTGAGCTTGCACACAAGATGCTCTTTGCCCTTTGTAATGAACCCTTCTGGTTGCTTTATATGGATGCTTTCTTCAAGACTTCCATTAAGGAAAGCTGTCTTGACATCCACTTGCTAAAAAGAAAAAAGAATCCGGATAGACTTAAGCATGACTACAAGTGAAAAAGTTTCCTTTTTCATCAAGCCTTGCTTTGAAAGTTTCCACCTTCCTGTCTATCCATCTTTTCCTATTGTAGACATATTTTCACCTAATGGCTTTTACACCATCTGGTGGTTCTACAAGCTTCCAGATTTGATTAGAATACATATATTTTAATTCTGTATTCATTGCTCTTTGCCAAGATGCTGCATCTTTATTTTGGAGTGCTTCATCATATTTCCGGGATCAGACTCATGTTCATTTGGGATCAAGTCCAAAAACTCTCCCAAAACATGAATCCTTTTGGTTGATTGACAACCCTCCCACTACGATGATGTACTGTCTATAATTGTGTATCAATTGTGATACGTGTTACAGTTTCTTGTGATATTTCATCTTGTACAATTGGTACTAGTGTAACGACCCACCTTCTACTAACTAAGATGTAAGGCCGATCGCTACATTATGCTGTGCTAAATTACTATTGCGGAAATCTGGATTTATTAAAATTTTGCTAAACTGATTACTGGAAAATCTGAACTTAATATTCTAGGTGTACCTAGGAGTTGTACACATGCTAGGGAAGATAATCTATGCCTCTCGGATGTCCTACTAGCTGTAATCAGGCATTTCAATCGTTCCATGGATCGATTGGGCTGTCGGATCGATCCCGTGATCGATCCAGCTTGATACTGGCACGGAAAAGGCTCTGGATCGGTCGGCTGGCCGATCCAAAAAGCTGTATCGCTTCTGTACGCGTCTGGATCGGTCTACCGACCGATCCAGGAGCACACTGATCGGTCGGCAGACCGATCCAGTGTCTCACTGATCGGTCGGCTGACCGATTAGTGAGCGTCTGTGCTCTCTGTTCGAACATGGATCGGTCGGCTGACCGATCCATAACAGACGCCAACTCTCTGTTCGCGCATGGATCAGTCAGCTGACCGATCCAGTGGCAAAACTCGACTCCAGATCGATCTGGGTTCTGATTTCACCCTGAAACTCTGATTTCAGCACTCTGGCGTGCCAAAACCTCACACAACAAATTCTAAAATCAATTGGAATGTATTCTAGCAACTATTAACCAGCATTCTAACATAATTACTAACAAACTAAATAAATCTCCCATGGTTTAAACATTCTAAGGTCTAGAAATGCATGAAAGAAGAATACTAAGAATTCAACTATTTAAGCTTGCTAAAACCCCTGAGGATCTTTTATTCCAGTTCCTGCCACACACACCATCTTTGCATTGAACTCCAGCTTCCTCTGCTAGTCCATTTTCCCTTTACCTTTATCTGCAGTATAAGGAAAGTAGAATCTGTAAGCTTAAAGCTTAGTAAGAAACCAACTACCTCACTAAAACATGCAACGATGCAAACATGCTTTTAAAGAATGCTATTTGAAAACATGTACTGGCATGGCATACTATGGTTGCAAGCATAAACTGAAATAACTGAACATGTAAGCTGAAACATGGCATAGCAAGCTAATCACATAGAACAATAATAGAGAACTAAGCTAACTGAAGCTAACCTGAAGCTGAAATCAAACTCAACTAACATAACTGATTTTATGAGTTTTGAAAACTAATAGCATAGTAGATCAAAATAATAATCATGTGCTGTTGGGCCCGGCAACTCTACGTGCTATGCGCGCGTCCCTAACTAAACCCGGGTTTGCAAGTCCCGCATTTAGTAGGGTTTACTAGGTTATCTAAACCTAGGGACCGACTATGGGAGCCCAGCCCAATGGATATCTAATCCGGTACAGTGCCAACTGAAAAGTAAAATACTGAGTATAGCTAAACTGTTCTAAATTGCTGTTTCTAGGTTATCTGAACCTAGAGCTAGGTTGTCTGAACCCAGAGGTGACTGTGGGAGCCCATCCATTGGACCGTAGTCCCATATAAGCTAGAATAAACTGATTTACTGATTTAGATGCTTCTAATGCATTCAACTGAGCTGTTAAAATGCCTAATTTACATTTTTACTTAACTAGCTATTTTATCGAACACTTAGTGTGCCCCAACTCTCCTCTCTATTAGGGAGACCACTTCTAGGCACCCGACAACGTCTAGAAACCCCCACTGAAGAGGGATTACGTGTCCGACCCATCTAGAAGTGCTCACTAAATCCCTAAACCTGCGAGGAGGGTCAATTTCACGCTATGCGTCGATAAAAATCTGCATATAGCTAAACTAATGCGTAGAAAACCCAAACGGAGCTACTTATACTGCAGGTGAGGGGTTTCTTACCTCGTACGCTAATTTCCTTACAATTCTATTCGCTAGAATTCCGGTGGAGACGACTTCTCGACGATCTTCTCGCGTCTAAGCGTTCCCCTCGCGAAGGAGAGTGTCCTCGTGTCGGAGTTATCGTCGGAAGATGTCCTTGGTGTTGGTTGCTACTCGGAAAGCCTAGAGGTTCCACTGTACAAAAATTTTGTACAAAGGTCTGAACCTTTTCCTAGCTACCATGTGTTCTTTAAAATTAAATTTTGGATCGCCTGCGGAACTTAACACGTTTGATCCAAAACTTAATCTATTTGTTCTTTTAGGTTTTGACTTGGATCTCCTGCGGAACTTAACACGTTCGACCCAAGTCACCTTAAGTTATTAATTCCATTAAATATTAATTTCCATAATCGGTTCCCAGTACTGACGTGGCGAGGCACATGACCTTTTTGGATATGGGAGCAACCACCACTGACTAGACAAAACCTTTTATAGAAAGCTAATATTTAATTTCCTAAAATAACTTTAGGTTAACCGAAAAGAACAATCAAATCACAAGGAAAAGAAAAACAAAAGAACACTATATCGAAAACGAATTCGAAACTCTAGAATCGTATGCCTCTTGTATTTAGTATTATTTCCATAAATAACTAGCATGATGCGGAAAGGAAAAATTACTAGTTATACCTTCTAAAAGACCTCTTGATCTTCTACCGTATTCCTCTTCTAACCTCGGACGTTGTGTGGGCAACGATCTTCCGAGATGAGAACCACCAAGCACCTTCTTCTTCCTTACAAGTTTCGGCCACCACAATTCTCCAAGAGAAGTAGAGGTTCGGCCACCACCACCAAGCTCCAAGGGATGCAAGAAACAAAACCACCTTTCTCTCCTTCTTCTCCTAGCTACCCATCAAGAGCTCCAAGAGAGGTTGCCGCGCCATAAGAAGAAGAGAAGAGGAAGAAGCTAGGGCCGGCCACCAAGGAGGAAAAGAGAGGAGAAGAATAATAGAGTTGATCACCCATGAAGGCACCTCTACCCCTCTTTTATAATCCTTGGTCTTGGCAAATAAGGAAATTTAATTAAAAACTTCCTTAATTCTTTTTCCATGAAAAGAAAAATTTATTTAATTAAAAACAATTTTCCTATTCTCAATTTACATGGCCGGCCACCATCAAGTTATAAACAAGGAGAGTTTTAATTAATTAAAACTTCCTAATTTGTCTCCGGAAATTTATAAAAAATTTCTCCAATAATTTTCCCTTCATGGTGGTTAATAAAAAGGAAATTTTATAAATTAAAATTCTTCTTTTAAACATGTGGATAAAAAGAAAGTTATCTCTAAAAATTAAAATCTCTTTTAATCTACAAATAAGGAAAGATATCAAATCTTTTCTTAATCTTTTGTAGAAACTATATAAAAGAAATATTTAATTTTTAAACTCTCTTTTAAATTATTATCATGGTTAAAAAGGAAAATTTTCTTAAAATTAAAATCTACCTTTCAATCTACAAATAAGGAAAGATTTCAAATATTTTCTTAATCTTTTGTAGAAAACTATAAAAGGAAAGATTTAAATTCCAAACTCTCTTTTAAAACCATGATATCCACATAAGAAATAATTTTAATAAAAATCCCTTTTTAATATGATGTGGCCGGCCACCTAAGCTTGGGCTCCAAGCTATTGGCCGGCCACCTTAAGGCTCAACCTTTAGGCTTGGCCGGCCCTAAGCTTGAGCTTCAAGCTTAGCTTGGCCGGCCCCTATTGGTTGGGTAAGAAGGTGGGTATGTGGTGGGTATAAATCTCTATATACAAGAGGCTACGATAGGGACCGAGAGGAGGAATTGGTTTTGGTCTCCCGATAAAATTAAGCATCCCGTGCTCGCCCCGAACACACAACTTAATTTTATCAATAATAATTCATTCCACTAGAGAACTATTATTGAACTACCGCACCAATCCCAAATTACATTTTGGGCTCCTTCTTATCATGAGTGTGTTAGTCTCCCTGTGTTTAAGATATCGAATGTCCACTAATTAAGTGAGTTACTGACAACTCATTTAATTAATATCTTAGTCCAAGAGTAGTACCACTCAACCTTATCATCATGCCGGACTAGGTCCACCTGCAGGGTTTAACATGACAATCCTTATGAGCTCCTCTTGAGGACATTATCAACCTAGTATCTCTAGGACACAGTTTCCTTCTATAATCAACAACACACACTGTAAGTGATACCATTTCCCAACTTATCGGGCTTATTGATTCATCGAACTAAATCTCACCCATTGATAAATTAAAGAAATAAATATCAAATATATGTGCTTGTTATTATATTAGGATTAAGAGCACACACTTCCATAATAACCGAGGTCTTTGTTTCTTTATAAAATCAGTATAAAAGAAACGACCTCAAATGGTCCTACTCAATACACTCTAAGTGTACTAGTGTAATTATACAGTCAAGATAAACTGATACCTAATTACACTACGACCTTCTAATGGTTTGTTCCTTTCCATTTTGGTCGTGAGCTACTGTTTATAATTTATAAGGTACTGATAACATGATCCTCTGTGTGTGACACCACACACCATGTTATCTACAATATAAATTAATTGAACAACTACATTTATCACAAATGTAGACATTTGACCAATGTGATTCTTATTTCTAGATAAATGTTTATACCAAAAGCTAGGCTTTTAGTATACACTCTAACACTTGGGGCCCTAGGGAGAGAACCCTAGGTCTTCCTTGTGGTTGGCGCCGAGAGAAGGAGAGAATAAGGGTGTTCGGCGTGAGGGTTTGGAGGGGAGGAGTTTGCCGAACCAAATTCTAAAATAAACCAAACCCAACCTAACTCTTCTATTTATATTAAGTGGATAATTTAACCCAACTCTAATATAAATATAATTGATTCCTCTTTCTTTCAGCACGACCCTGCTGGGTTCACCGGTTACTAAGGCTAACTAAAAGTTATCGGATCCGAGGGGTTCCGGGTTCGATTCCCGCCTAAGCTATTTTGCGGTTCTAATTATTTTTGCTGCTTCCGCTACTCGGAAAATTCCGGAAAAATATCTAAAAATCCCAGAAAAATCATACTATATTTCTAAAATAGTTTTGAGAATTTTCGGGCGTTACAATCCCCCATACCTTATAAAAAGTTCGTCCTCGAACTTAGAATAATTCTGGGTACTTCTGTCTCATGCTGGCTTCTGTCTCCCAAGTTGCCTCTTCTGCTGTGTGACTGTGCCAAATAACTTTGACTAATGGTACTTCCTTGTTCCACAATTTCTTAACTGCTCGGTCTATTATCTGAATAGGCCGACTGTTATAGCTGAGGTCTTCGCGGATCTGTACCGACTGGGGCTCAATCACCTGGGTGGCATCTGGGGTATACTTCTTCAGCATAGAGACATGAAATACGTTGTGGACAGCTGACATTTCCTGGGGTAGCTCTAGCTCATATGCTACCTTGCCCACTCTTCTGCTGATAAGGTATGGTCCCACATATCTGGGACTTAGCTTGCCTTTCTTCCCAAAACGCATTACTCCCTTCATGGGAGCTACTCGGAGGAACATTGAATCCCCAACTGAAAACTCTAAAGGTCTGCGCCGTGTATCAGCATAGCTTTTCTGGCGGCTCTGAGCTGTCTCTATCCTCTGGCGGATCTGCTGTATAGCTGCTGTGGTATCTGCCACTAGATCTGTCTGAAGTTCTAGTTCTTTCTGTTCACCACTCTCATACCAGCAGATTGGAGATCTACACCTCCGCCCATAAAGAGCCTCGTAAGGTGCCATGCCGATAGTGGCCTGATAGCCGTTGTTGTATGCAAATTCTGCTAGACTCAGATATTTGCACCAATTTCCCTTGAAATCTAGGGCACATGCTCGGAGCATATCTTCGAGTATCTGATTTACTCGCTCCGTCTGACCATCTGTCTGAGGATGGAAAGCTGTGCTAAATTTTAACTTCGTGCCCAAGGCTGTCTGTACACACTCCCAGAAGTGTGATGTGAACCTACTATCTCTATCTGAAATAATGGTTCGTGGGACTCCATATAGCCTGACGATCTCCTTGAGATACAACTGAGCTAGTTGCTCCATGGAATAGGATATTCTGATAGCTAAGAAGTGGGCTGATTTAGTCAACCTGTCGACTATTACCCAGATGGTATCAAAACCATTCATGGTTCTGGGTAGTCCCACTATGAAATCCATAGAGATGTCCTCCCACTTCCATTCTGGTATCTGAATGGGCTGCAAAACTCCCCCTGGTCTCTGATGTTCTGCCTTAACCCTCTGACAGGTTAGACAGGTGCTGACATATCGAGCGATGTCTCTCTTCATCCCAGGCCACCAAAAATGTTTCTTCATGTCCTGGTACATTTTGGTGGAGCCAGGATGCATCGCATAGGGAGTCTTGTGAGCCTTGTCTAGGATTTTCCTCTGTAGTTCCTCCTGATCTGGAACACATAGTCTGTCACCAAAATACAACACCCCGTTATCTGATATTCTGAACTCTCCACCTTCTGATTCTGCTAATCCTTGCTTGATTCTCTGAATTTCAGGATCCTGCTCCTGAGCTGTCTGGATGTCACCAAGCAAGGTAGACTCTAAGGTCATAGTAGAGAGCTGTCCAACTATGAGTTCGAGATCGAAATCTGAGATCTCCTTCTGTAGGGGCGGTGACATGGCTGCTAGAGATAATAGGGTAGCGCTGGACTTTCTGCTGAGGGCGTCTGCTACCCTATTTGCTTTTCCTGGGTGGTAGAGGATGTCTATGTCGTAATCTTTGACCAGCTCTAGCCATCTGCGCTGTCGCATATTCAGATCCTTCTGAGTGAAGAAGTATTTCAGACTCTGATGATCTGTATACACTCTGCACTGAGCTCCATACAAGTAATATCTCCAAATCTTGAGAGCGAACACTACTGCTGCAAGCTCAAGGTCATGAGTGGGGTAATTCCTCTCATAATCCTTGAGTTGTATGGAGGCGTAGGCGATTACCTTGCCATCTTGCATCAGCACTGCTCCTAGTCCCAACTTCGAGGCATCACTATATATATCAAAGCTATCTGCGTTCTCTGGTAGAGTCAGAATAGGTGCACTGGTCAATCTTCGTTTTAGCTCGCTGAAACTGTTCTCACAGTCCTCCGTCCACTGAAATTTTCTGTTCTTTCTGGTAAGAGCTGTCAGTGGGGAGACTATCCTGGAGAAGTCCTCTACGAATTTTCTGTAATAACCCGCTAATCCCAGAAAGCTTCTGATCTCGCTGGCGTTCTTGGGTCTTTTCCAATTGCTCACAGCTTCTATCTTACTGGGGTCCACCATGATACCATCCTTTGAGATGATGTGACCCAGGAAGGACACCTGATCTAGCCAAAATTCACACTTCGTGAACTTGGCGTACAGCTGATTCTGCTGAAGGGTCTGCAATACTGTCTTCAAGTGCTCTGCGTGTTCTTCCTGAGTTCTGGAATAGATAAGAATGTCATCGATGAACACGATAACGAACTTATCTAAATATTCCCTGAATATCCTGTTCATGAGGTCCATGAAAGTAGCTGGAGCATTTGTCACGCCGAAGGGCATGACTACGAACTCGTAGTGTCCGTATCTAGTCCTGAATGCTGTCTTGGGTATATCCCCTTCTTTAACCTTCACTTGATGATAACCTGATCGGAGGTCTATCTTAGAGAACACTGCTGCTCCCTTTAGCTGATCGAACAGGTCATCAATTCTGGGAAGAGGATACCTGTTCTTGATGGTGACTTGGTTCAGTGCTCTGTAATATATGCACAGGCGCATGCTTCCGTCCTTCTTCTTCACGAACAGTACAGGCGCTCCCCATGGTGAGTGACTAGGGCGTATGAAGCCTTTGTCAAGCAGCTCCCGTAGTTGCTCATGAAGTTCCTTCAGTTCTGCTGGAGCCATGTGGTAAGGTACCTTGGAAATAGGGTTGGTACTGGGAATGAGCTCTATCTCAAATTCAATCTCCCTGTCTGGTGCTAATCCTGGTAACTCTTCAGGGAAGACTGCTGGGTAGTCACATACGACTCGGACCTCTGCTAGCTGTTGGTCCTTGTCCTGACTGGTACTGACTACGTGTGCTAAGAACCCCGTACATCCTGAATCCATCAACCTCTGTGCCTTCATAGCTGAGAGAAACTTCTTAGCTTTTCTCCTGGGTTCTCCGACGTATTCAAACTGTACTTCTGCTTCAGGTTGGAATACGACTTTCTGTTTATGACACTCTATATAAGCGCCGTATCTGATCAGGAAGTCCATTCCAAAGATGACATCGTAGTCAGTCATATTTAGCACTATCAGATCACAAAAGAGTTCTCTGTCTGCTATAATGACTGGCACTGCTCTGAGCCAGTGCGTGGATCCATAATTTCTCCTGAAGGCAGTGCCGTCAGAAATTGACTGCTGAGTACTTCTGGAGGTACTGCTAACTTCTCGGCAAATGCCCTGGATATATATGAATGGGTTGCCCCAGTATCGAATAAGACAGTTGTACTTTGCTGTAAAATACTAATCTGACCTATAACAACTGTCGAGGCATTTGCTACGTCCTCTCTGGTCAGTGAGTAGATCCGTGCATTTGTCGTAGCTAGAGGGGCTTCTAATCTGCCCTGGCTGATATGTGGACCATTTAAAGCCGCCTGCATCTGATGTAACTGAGCTGGCTGGCCTCCATACTGAATCGGCTGTGGCTGAGGAAGACTGGTCTTGTTTAGACACTGCTTGGCCATGTGCCCTTCCTGTCCGCATTCAAAGCATCCTCGTGTGCCCTTACGACAAACTCCAGGATGGAATTTCCCACAAGTAGCACACTTTGGATAACTGGGTTGCTTGCTGGCTGGCCCTCTTTTTGGGTAACTCCCTGGTTTGCGCTTGTTGCTGGAGTTCCCTTTCCAGTTAGAGCCATGGGAGCTGTGGCCCTGCTGTTTCTGAGTGCCTGAGCCTCCTTGACCTTTAGCTTCTGTGAGGACTTGCTTCTGTTGCTTGATGCTATTCTGGTAGTGCTCGGTGGTCAGAGCACTGCTAACTAGTTCCTCAGTGGTTTGCGGCCTATGAATGCCGCCAGCCACGTTCATTGCTATTTCCGGCCTCAGCATCTTGAGCATCAACCGGACTCGTTCTTTTTCTGTGCTGACTAGTTCTGGGCATAGACGAGCCAACCTGTTGAATTTCTTCACGACTTCCTCCACTGAAAGGTTGCCCTGACGAAACTCTGTGAACTCGTCGTAGTGGCGGTTCGTAACCCGCATGTGAAAGAATTCCTCAAAGAACTCCTTCTCGAAGTCAGCCCATAACATCTGGTTCACTGGGCGCTTCGCTCTGATTCTCTCCCACCACATGCGTGCATCCCCTGTCAGGCAGAAGGAGGCACACTTCACCTTCTCGTGTTCTGGCCAGTCCAGAAGCTCCATCGTAATCTCCAGTGTTTTGAACCAGGCTTGTGCATCCCATGGTTCACTAGTGCCTGAGAAGTTCTCTGGCTTGACTCTCTGCCACTGGATCAGGTAGGCTTATCTTCTTACCTCTGTTGTTGGGGCTACTGGTGCTGTAGGCTGGACTGGTGGAACCTCTAAGACCACTGGAGTCGTCAGATTTGGTTCCGGGGTGACTGTGGGGTATTCTGCTGATTAGCCCTGAGGGTGGCTATCTCCTATTGCTGTTTAGCTAGCTGCTGCTGTAACTGAGCCACTAGCGCTGTAAGGTCTGGGGGAGGCACTGAACTGCCTGCCTCATGCTGGGGCTCAGTAGCTGGTGTCCTTCTAGCTGGGCGTCCTCGTGCCATTTCTAAAGACATGGAGGACAGGACATGCATAACTAATACCATTATAATTGTACAACTATTGCTATCATATTATATACTATCACATACTAACATGCATCAGATATCTATAAACATGAGCTATAACAAGAAAGCAAGATACATAAATAAAGTAGAGGTATTCTTACTTGGAAGCTGCAGGTTCAATGCTGATGTGTGTGTAGGAAGTATGGAACACTGCTCTGATACCACTTTGTAACGACCCGCCTTCTACTAACTAAGCTGTAAGGCCGATCGCTACATTATGCTGTGCTAAATTACTATTGCAAAAATCTGGATTTATTAAAATTTTGCTAAACTGATTACTGGAAAATCTGAACTTAATATTCTAGGTGTACGTAGGAGTTGTACACATGCTAGGGAAGATAATCTATGCCTCTCGGATGTCCTACTAGCTGTAATCAGGCAGTTCAATCGATCCATGGATCGATTGGGCTGTCGGATCGATCCCGTGATCGATCCAGCTTGATACTGGCACGGAAGAAGGCTCTGGATCGGTCGACTGACCGATCCATAAGCTGTATCGCTTCTGTACGCGTCTGGATCGGTCTACCGACCGATCCAGGAGCACACTGATCGGTCGGCTGACCGATCAGTGAGCGTCTGTGCTCTCTGTTCGCACATGGATCGGTCGGCTGACCGATCCATAACAGACGCCAACTCTCTGTTCGCGCATGGATCGGTCAGCTGACCGATCTAGTGGCAAAACTCGACTCCAGATCGATCTGTAGATCGATCTGGGTTCTGATTTCACCCTGAAACTCTGATTTCAGCACTCTGGCGTGCCAAAACCTCACACAACAAATTCTAAAAATCAATTGGAATGTATTCTAGCAACTATTAACCAGCATTCTAACATAATTACTAACAAACTAAATAAATCTCCCATGGTTTAAACATTCTAAGGTCTAGAAATGCATGAAAGAAGAATACTAAGAATTCAACTATTTAAGCTTGCTAAAACCCCTGAGGATCTTTTATTCCAGTTCCTGCCACACACACCATCTTTGCATTGAACTCCAGCTTCCTCTGCTAGTCCATTTTCCCTTTACCTTTATCTGCAGTATAAGGAAAGTAGAATCTGTAAGCTTAAAGCTTAGTAAGAAACCAACTACCTCACTAAAACATGCAACGATGCAAACATGCTTTTAAAGAATGCTATTTGAAAACATGTACTGGCATGGTATACTATGGTTGCAAGCATAAACTGAAATAACTGAACATGTAAGCTGAAACATGGCATAGCAAGCTAATCACATAGAACAATAATAGAGAACTAAGCTAACTGAAGCTGAAATCAAACTCAACTAACATAACTGATTTTATGAGTTTTGAAAACTAATAGCATAGTAGATCAAAATAATAATCATGTGCTGTTGGGCCCGGCAACTGTACTTACTGTGCGCGCATCCCTAACTAAACCCGGGTTTGCAAGTCCCGAATTTAGTAGGGTTTACTAGGTTATCTGAACCTAGGGACGACTGTGGGAGTCCAACCCAATGGATATCTAATCCGGTACAGTGCCAACTGAAAAGTAAAATACTGAGTATAGCTAAACTGTTCTAAATTACTGTTTCTAGGTTATCTGAACCTAGAGCTTGGTTGTCTGAACCCAGAGGCGACTGTGGGAGCCCACCCATTGGACCGTAGTCCCATATAAGCTAGAATAAACTGATTTACTGATTTAGATGCTTCTAATGCATTCAACTGAACTGTTAAAATGCCTAATTTGCATTTTTACTTAACTAGCTATTTTATCGAACACTTAGTGTGCCCCAACTCTCCTCTCTATTAGGGAGACCACTTCTAGGCACCCGACAACGTCTAGAAACCCCCACTGAAGAGGGATTACGTGTCCGGCCCATCTAGAAGTGCTCACTAAATCTCTAAACCTGCGAGGAGGGTCAATTTCACGCTATGCGTCGATAAAAATCTGCATATAGCTAAACTAATGCGTAGAAAACCCAAACGGAGCTACTTATACTGCAGGTGAGGGGTTTCTTACCTCGTACGCTAATTTCCTTACAATTCTATTCGCTAGAATTCCGGTGGAGACGACTTCTCGACGATCTTCTCGCGTCTAAGCGTTCCCCTCGCGAAGGAGAGTGTCCTCGTGTCGGAGTTATCGTTGGAAGATGTCCTTGGGGCCCTAGGGAGAGAACCCTAGGTCTTCCTTGTGGTTGGCGCCGAGAGAAGGAGAGAAGAAGGGTGTTCGGAGTGAGGGTTTGGAGGGGAGGAGTTTGCCGAACCAAATTCTAAAATAAACCAAACCCAACCTAACTCTTCTATTTATATTAAGTGGATAATTGAACCCAACTCTAATATAAATATAATTGATTCCTCTTTCTTTCAGCACGGCCCTGCTGGGTTCACCGGTTACTAAGGCTAACTAAAAGTTATCGGATCCGAGGGGTTCCGGGTTCGATTCCCGCCTAAGCTATTTTGCGGTTCTAATTATTTTTGCTGCTTCCGCTACTCGGAAAATTCCGGAAAAATATCTAAAAATCCCATAAAAATCATACTATATTTCTAAAATAGTTTTGAGAATTTTCGGGCGTTACAACTAGATCAGACATGTCCTTTATAATTTCTTTAAGAACAAATTTACTTATGGGCTTGTAGTTTATTACATAGTCCTTTTCTAAAAATTGATCATTGATGCTAACAATGACCTTCTGATTTTTAAGACTATAAACCTACTTTCATTTCTCTAGGATAATTTACAAACAAGTGAATTCCTGTCCAACTTATCATTGTCTCTCTTCAGCATATGTGCTGGAGTTCCCGAATCCGAATATGCTTCAAAATAGGCTTATGCCTATTTAGCAATTCTATATGAGTAGAGAGTTCTAACTTTGGAAGGTACTATGTTCATTTCCGTTTCCAGAGTATATCCTTAAAATGAATTTGGTAATTTTCTAAATAACTCATCATCAATCTACTTATTTCCATAAGAGTTTTATACCTTCCTTTTTCTATACCATTCTGTAGGGGTGTACCAGGTGCAGTTAGTTGGGATTGAATCCCTACTTCTGATAAGTGACTCCTAAATTCTCCCAAGAGGTACTTGTCACTACGATCTTACCGTAGTGTCTTGATACTTTTACTTTGACGTTTCTCCACATCAGCCTCGTACTCTTTGAACTAATCAAAGCACTTAGACTTGCGGCACATCAAGTAAATGTATCCGTATCTTGAATAGTTGTCTATAAAATAGACGAAATATTCGATACTAACTCTTGTCATAGGATCACACAAATCAGAATGAACCTATTCCAATGTATCTTTAGCTCCAAACCCCTTATACTTAAAAGCTTCTTGGTTATTTTTCCTTCCAAGTAAGACTCGCAGGTTGGAAAGATTTCCACTACCAATGAACCCAAAAGTTCATCAGCTACCAATGAATCCTACTCAAGTTAATATAACCTAGCCCTAGATGCCAAAGATATAATTGGTTCATTTCCGAATGTTGCTTTCTCTTAAAGTTAGAAGATGTGTTACTAATTTCCATTTGTTGCATCGTGGGAGTTATTGGATTTATAAATTGGCAACCAACGTACCAGAACAGATAACTTCTCTCTTTTTCTTAATAACAAATTTGTTATTAAAAGAGGCAGAATATCAAGTTCGTTGAATAGTTTAGAAACTGAAAATTAGTTCTTTCTAAACTTGGTACGTAAAGACAATTACTTAAAATCCATATTTTATTCTTATCAAAGGATAAACATCTCCCACTGCAACAGCTGCCATTTTTATAGCAGTGCCCATGTGGACGGTGTTTTTATTTTCATTTAGTTGTCGGGTTTCCTAGAACCCTGCAATGAATTGCGGACATGATTAATGGCATCTGTATCTACACTCCAGGTTCTGGTAGATAACACCACTAAACATGTTTCAACTAATGAATTAAATACACCTATATTGTTTTTAGTTCTAAAAAGACAGACTACCTTAATGTCCAAGTCCTATTTTCAATCATTACAATCGGGACTACTAAGTCTTTTCTATAGTATAACAACTAGGGAATTGACAAACATTTTAAATCCTAAGAATCACAAAAATATTTGGTCAAGATCAATTCCTTAAAATCCCCATGAATTTTGTATACCACGATAGTGTGGACGTATACAAAATCAAAGAAGAGATTTTATCCATTAATTTTATTATCTCGTCAACTTTACTTTATGACGAATAAAATTAATAGTTGATCTTTCTTTGATCAAATATTTGGTCAAAACTTTTGAATTTAAAATAACATTGATTCCTTAAACAATATTATTTAAATTCACCAACACCTCAAATACCGTGAATTTTGCATGTCACGATAGTGTGGACGTATACAAAATTTAAACATTTGTAAGAGGAGGGTTTTACCCATTAATTATCTTGTCAATAAATCTTTATGACAAATAAAATTACCTCAAACACCGTAAATTTTGTATGCTACGATAGTGTGGACGTATACAAAATTAAACATTTGTAAGAGGAGTTTTTCTCATTAATTTTATTTTCTCGTCAACCTGACAAATAAAATTACCTCATACACCGTGAATTTTGTATGCCACGATAGAGTGGACGTATACAAAAACTCAGCATTTGTAAGAGAGGGTTTTAATTTTATTATTCTGTCAACTTATCTTTTTGACAAATTAATAGTTGGTTTTCTTCGGTCACACAAATAATAGCAGTGACTCCGATGGGGAGGATACTATTAGACGTGCCTAAGTGTATACCATTACTTGACACCAAGTCCATTAATAAGATTGCGCCCCTTCCGATGGGGAAGATCACACGCTCTTAATTAACTTCCTATAGTCATCCAAAATGGAAGTTTAATCTAGTGATCCGCAAACAAGCTCATCCGATATGGAGGAAGGCACTCAGAGCCAACGTGCAAGCTTGTTGCATCACTTATAAACCAGTAATGGAGACCGTGGAATTTATTTAAAATTAATCCCTCTCTCACTTAGTTATTTAAAGTGAGGAATTTTGACTATGCTAGCCTACTTAACATGCATACTAACAAGCACACACAACACAACATAAAAAGCAATAAATAGAAAAACTAATTTTCAACTATTATGACTTTTATCTATTGCTGTCCTCCGTGTGTCGCCAACCCTAGCTGCTGCCATCTTTGGCCACCGCCACCGGGTCTAGCTGTCGCATCCATCTTGCTTCTTGTTCCGCTGCGCCTCTGATCCTCAAAAGGTTCCACGCCTTACAAGATTCGATCCGCGACATAAATAGAATTTTTCATTTTTTGATCCTATATTCCTCGAAGGAATGTACATGTATCTAGATCAAAAAATAAAATCCTAATAAAACTAAATACAGCTCCTGCTGTATTTTATAATACAATCATGCACACACAATAAAATGCCCTTGACATGTCCAAGGGTCCAATCACACACACAATGTCTATAAGCCATAATAGTTGGATCCTGCATCCACAAAGTTAGCACATCCTACTATTATCCTGCCTAAATTATGTATGACATGTGCATAATTAAACTAATACCAAATATACAGAGGCAAAACCCTAGCTCTGATACTAATTGTTGGTTGCTACTCGGAAAGTCTAATGGTTCCACTGTACAAAAAATTTTGTACAAAGGTCTGAACCTTTTCCTAGCTACCATGCGTTCTTTTAAATTAAACTTGGATCGCCTGCGAAACTTAACACGTTTGATCCAAAGTTTAATTTATTTGTTCTTTTAGGTTTAGACTTGGATCTCCTGCGGAACTTAACACTTTAGATCCAAATCACCTAGGTTATTAATTCTATTAAATATTAATTTCCAAAATTGGCTTCCAGTACTGACGTGGCGAGGCACATGACCTTCTTGGATATGGGAGCAACCACCGCCGACTAGACAAAGCCTTTTAAGGAAAGCTAATATTTAATTTCCTTAAATAACTTTAGGTCAACCGAAAAGAACAATCAAATCACAAGGAAAAAGAAAAACAAAAGAACACAACATCGAAAATAAATTCAAAATACTAGAATCGCATGCCTCTTGTATTTGGTATTTTTACAAAGAAATAAAACTAGCATGATGCGGAAAAACATTACTAGTTATACCTTTCTTTTGAAGACAAAGACCTCTTGATCTTCTACCGTATTCCTCTTCTAACCTCGGACGTTGTGTGGGCAACGATCTTCCGAGATGAGAACCACCTTTCCACCTTCCTTCTTTCTTCTAGATTTCGGCCACAATAAAATTTTTTCAAGGATGAAGAATTTCGGCCACCACCAATACTCCAAGGGATGCTAGAGACGAGGCTTGCTTTCTCTTCTTCTTCTCCTTCCTTGATCCGGCCACAAACAAGAGCTCCACCAAGAAGATAGGTTTCGGCCAACAAGAGGAGAGGAGAGAAATAGGGCCGGCCACCAAAACCAAGGAAGAGAAGGAGGAAAAGAATAGAGGTTGTTCCACCATGAAGGCTCCTCCACCTCCTCTTTTATAATCCTTGGTCTTGGCAAATAAGGAAATTTTAATAAAAACTTCCTTAATTCTTTTGCCATGAAAAGGAAAAATTTATTTAATTAAAAATAATTTTTCTTCTCATTATTATAATGGTCGGCCACACCAAATCTCCAAGCAAATAAAAATTTTAAACACAAATTAAAACTTCCTTAGTTGCTTCCGGAAATTTTATAAAAAATTTCTCCAATAATTTTTATCCCTTCATGATTGGTTAAAAGGAAATTCTATAAATTAAATCTTTCTTTAAACATGTGGATAATTTCCGGAAAGTTATCTCTAAAAATTAAAATCTCCTTTCAATCTACAAATAAGGAAAGATATCAAATCTTTTCTTAATCTTTTGTAGAAACTAATAAAAGAGAATTATTAATTTTTTAAACTTTTAAATCATGAACATGGTTAAAAGGAAAGTTTTTACCAAAATTAAAATCAACCTTTTAATCTACAAATAAGGAAAGAGATTTAGCTCTTCTCTTAATCTTTTGCAGAATCTTATAAAAGGAAAGATTTAAATTTTTAAACTCTCTTTTAAATCATATTATTCACATAGGAAAAATTTTAAAAATAAAAATCCTTTTATTTTAATTTTGGCCGGCCACACCAAGCTTGAACCCAAGCTAGGGCCGGCCACCTTGAAGGACCCATGAACCAAACTTTGGCCGGCCCTTGCATGGTCTCCAAGCTAGCTTGGCCGACCCCTATGGGATGGGTAAGAAGGTGGGTATAGGTGGGTATAGTACTCTATAATTAAGAGGCTACGATAGGGACCGAGAGGAGGAATTGGTTTTGGTCTCCCGATAAAATTAAGCATCCCGTGTTCGCCCCGAACACACAACTTAATTTTATCAATAATAATTCATTCCACTAGAGAACTATTATTGAACTATCGCACCAATCCCAAATTACATTTTGGGCTCCTTCTTATTATGAGTGTGTTAGTCTCCCTGTGTTTAAGATAACAAATGCCCACTAATTAAGTAAGTTACTGACAACTCACTTAATTAATATCTAGCTCCAAGAGTAGTACCACTCAACTTCATCGTCATGTCGGACTAAGTCCACCTGCAGGGTTTAACATGACAATCCTTATGAGCTCCTCTTGGGGACATTCTCAACCTAGATCACTAGGACATAGTTTCCTTCTATAATCAACAACACACACTATAAGTGATATCATTTCCCAACTTATCGGGCTTATTGATTTATCGAACTAAATCTCACCCATTGATAAATTAAAGAAATAAATATCAAATATATGTGCTTGTTATTATATTAGGATTAAGAGCACACACTTCCATAATAACTGAGGTCTTTGTTCCTTCATAAAAAAAAACGACCTCAAATGGTCCTACTCAATACACTCTAAGTGTACTAGTGTAATTATATAGTTAAGATAAACTAATACCTAATTACACTACGACCTTCCAATGGTTTATTCCTTTCCATCTTGGTCGTGAGCTACTGTTTATAATTTATAAGGAACCGATAACATAATCTTCTGTGTGTGACACCACACACCATGTTATCTACAATATAAATTAATTGAGCAACTACATTTATCGTAAATGTAGACATTTGACCAATGTGATTCTTATTTCTAGATAAATGTTTATACCAAAAGCTAGGCTTTTAGTATACATTCTAACAATCTCCCACTTATACTAAAAGACTAAGCTGCCACATCTGCTACCATACATCTGATTCCCAACCCTTCATCAAAAGCTCTTGCCTTAAGGACCTTAGTGAAAGGATCTATAGGTCATCTCCTGATGCAATCTAGGCGACAACAACAAGTTTCTATGGATTCCTAATTTTCTGGTGGTCATAAAAATATCCTAATCTCGATTTTTAATCTAATATATTTAGTTTCATGATTTTTTAAACATGAATATGACCTAATTTGGGGTTAAAAAAATCACAAAACTAAATATAGTAGGTTAAAATTCAGGATGAGGATATTTTTATGATGAGGATAAAATTAGGAATCTATAAAAACTTATTTCATAAATTTCTGACATCTCTTGGTCAATTTTTAGGCCCTCCGAATGATTTTTCTTTTTTTAAAAAAATTTATTTAAATCTGGGACAAATCCAGGATTCATCCCAGATTTTGGGATGAATTCCTTGATTTGTCCCAGATTTTGGGATGAATTCCTGGATCCGTCCCAGATTTTGGAACGAATCCAGAAATTCGTCCCAGATTTATAAAAATTAAACAAAAATTAATAAACTTTCGGAGGACCTAAAAATTGACGTAGGGATGTCGAAATTGCATGAAATAAGTTTCTATGAATTCCTAATTTTCTGGTGATCATAAAATAATCTTGATTTTTAACCTAATATATTTAGTTTCATGATTTTTTAAACACGAATATGACCTAATTTGGGGATAAAAAAATCACAAAACTAAATATATTAGGTTAAAATTTTGGATGAGGATATTTTTTTGATGAGGATAAAATTAGGAATCCATAGAAACTTATTTCATAAATTTCCGACATCTCTAGGTCAATTTTAGGCCCTCCGAATGATTTTTCATTTTTTTTATAAAATTTATTTAAATCTAGAACGAATCCAGGATTTGTCCCAGATGTTGGGACGAATTCCTGGATTCGTCCCGGATTTTGGGACGAATCCAGAAATTCATCCCAGATTTATAAAAATTAAACAAAAATTAACAAACTTTCGGAGGACCTTTGGGACGTCGGAATTTCATGAAATAAGTTTCTATGGATTCCTAATTTTCTGGTGATCATAAAAATATCCTAATCTCAATTTTTAACCTAATATATTTAGTTTCATGATTTTTTAAACATGAATATGACCTAATTTGGGGTTAAAAAATCACAAAACTAAATATATTAGGTTAAAATTTGGAATGAGGATATTTTTATGATGAGGATAAAATTAGGAATCCATAGAAACTTATTTCATAAATTTTTGATATCTCTAGGTCAATTTTTACGCCCTCCGAATGATTTTTCATTTTTTTTAAATTTATTTAAATCTGGGACGAATCCAGGATTCGTCCCATATTTGGGGATGAATTCCTGGATTCGTCCCAGATTTTGGGACGAATTCAAAAATTCATCCCAGATTTAACAAAATAAAAAAAATAATAAACATTCGGAGGACGTAAAAATTGACCTAGAGATGTCGGAATTTAATGAAACAAGTTTATATGGATTCCTAATTTTCAAATGATCTTAAAAATATATTTATTCTTAATTTTAACCTAATATATTTAGTGTTGTGATTTTTTAACCCTAATTACACCTAATTAAAGCTTAAAAAATCACTAAACTCAATATATTTGGTCAAAATTATGGATGAAGATATTTTTACGATTAGGAGAATGATATAACATCATAAACTCTTGTTTCATGAAATTTTGACATTAATAGATATATATTTTAAGTTTTAGGCACATATTCAAACATGCGTTGAACGTTAGCATACTTATTTCATACTAAACTATTTATGTTTCACTAAATATGGAATTAGAGATATCAAAATTTTATGAAGAAATTTTCTTTGCATTCGTATTTTTCTCATCATCATAAAAATATCGTAATCCTAAATTTTAACCTAATATATTGAGTGTAGTGATTTTTTTTTTAACATGAATTAGGCCACATTTGGAGGTACAAAAATTTGACCTAGGAATGTCGAAATTTTATTAAACAAGTTTCTATGAATTCTTAATTTTATCCTGATCATAAAAATATCCTAATCTCGATTTTTAACCTAATATATTTAGTTTCGTGATTTTTTTAAACATGGATATGACCTAATTTGGGGTTAAAAAATCACAAAACTAAATATATTAGGTTAAAATTCGGGATGAAGATAAAATTAGGGATCCATAGAAACTTATTTCATAAATTTCCGACATTTCTAGATCAATTTTTAGGCCCTCCGAATGATTTTATTTTATTTTTTAATTTATTTAAATCTGCCCAGATTTTGGGACGAATCCAAAATTCGTCCCAGATTTTGGGACGAATCCATAATTCGTTCCAGAATCTGGGACGAATTAAAAATTCGTCCCAGAATCTAGGACGAATTTTGAGACGAAAATAATTTTGTTCGGAATTTGTGACGAAAAGTTTTTGTTGCATATTTTGTTTCTAATTTGGGTCGAATTTGTTTTTTGTCGCCAAACTTGTTGCGATTTTGGGACGAAAATTATTCATCCCAAAATTTCATCCCTAAATTATTATTTTTTTGTAGTGCAAACCGAGGACTTTTCTCTTCTAAGTCTGAGTGGGCTTAGTCTTTTTTGATAAGATGTCGTCCTCCAACAAGCAAACTACTTCTCCTTCGTTCACTTTCTCGAGCAGCCAGATTTCCCGATCAACCGGCAGCTAGAAGTGCTGAACCCTCCGGAGCTCAAGAAGTACAAAAGTCAATCGAACTATCTCTATGCAACCTCCAGCTTGGCCGGTCAGAAGTACCATATTCATAAGTTGCTGCTAGAGGACACCCTCTGTGTGTTCGGCTTGAGTCTGATCCGCACGAAGCTCCCGTCCAACCTAGATATGCACTTTCTTCTCCCAACCTTTGAATCTAACTGATTTTTCCTCCTTTTGTGCAACTCGAATCATGTTGCTAGTGTGTCTGGCCGACAAGTGCAAGCTCACAGATGTAGAAATCAACGCTGCAGTAGTGATCGGGCTAGAGAGCCGCAATCTGCAGTCGGTCGGCTCCCACGAAGATCTGCTCGGTGATGATGAGGGAACACAAGTGTTGGGGAGTGGAGGGGGGAGCCAGCCAGCCAGCAGCCAGTGGAGTGGCAGCTACTGCTGACCTTCCACCCGAGCGATCATCGATTGTTCCGATCGTGGCCGCTTCATAGTCAGCTACCTTCGGCGAACCCTTGCGACTACGGAAGAGACGCTGAGCAGAAGGATCTTTTCGATCTGTGACTTCGGCCCTGCAGCCCCCAACATCGGCCGTATCCCGACCCTTCTCCGAGTGGAGTGAGATCTCGCTTCCACCTCTCGAGTAGGGAGTCGTAGAACTTCCTGCGTTCATATCATCCGGCCGGACACCTTTGCTGTCCGCGCTGCCACAAGGGACAATTTGTGCACTGGCGATCGCCTTCATGCCACCACCTTTGCAGGTGGCCCATGTGTCTAGTATTCGACCGGTTCCAGTGTCCCAGTCTTCGGGCCGGGCAACTTTAGATCCCTCTGGCCTGAGCAGCTAGAGACAAATAATGACAATCATTTATTTGCCGATGGATGAGTACCGCAGTGCGGACTGTTGGTTGCTACTCGGAAAACCTAGAGGTTCCACTGTACAAAAATTTTGTACAAAGGTCTGAACCTTTTTCCTAGCTACCATGTGTTCTTTTAAATTAAATTTTGGATCGCCTGCGGAACTTAACACGTTTGATCCAAAACTTAATCTATTTGTTCTTTTAGGTTTTAACTTGGATCTCCTGCGGAACTTAACACGTTCGACCCAAGTCTCCTTAAGTTATTAATTCCATTAAATACTAATTTCCATAAAAGGTTCCCAGTACTGACGTGGCGAGGCACATGGCCTTCTTGGATATGGGAGCAACCACCACCGACTAGACAAAACCTTTAATAGAAAGCTAATATTTAATTTCCTAAAATAACTTTAGGTTAACCAAAGAGAACAATCAAATCACAAGGAAAAGAAAGAAAACAAAAGAACACAACATCGAAAAACATATTCGAAATACTAGATCATAAGCCTCTTGTATTTGGTATTATTTCCATAAATAACTAGCATGATGCGGAAATAAAATTTACTAATTATACCTTGTAGAAAAACCTCTTGATCTTCTACCGTATTCCTCTTCTAACCTCGGACGTTGTGTGGGCAACGATCTACCAAGATGAGAAACCACCAACCACCTTCTTCTCCTCCAAGCAAGGTTCGCCACAAAGGAAGAACTTTACCAAAGAAGAAAATCAAAATACTAACCAAGCTCCAAGAGATGCTAACTTTCTCTCCTTCTTCTTCTTCTTCTCCAAGTAGTATCCGGCCACCACAAGAACTCCAAGAGAGATGAAGTATTCGGCCACCACAAGAGGAAGAGAGGGAGAGGGTAATGGCCGGCCACAACACCAAGGAAAAAGGGAGAGAAAACAATAGAGGTTGTGTCCCATGAAGGCACCCTCACCCCTTCTTTTATATTCCTTGGCCTAGGCAAATTAGGAAATTTAATTACAATAAATTTTCCTTAATTTCCTTGACTTGATTTAATTGAGAGAAATAAAATAAAATTTCCCAAATCAATTTCAAGTGGTCGGCCATATCATTGGAAAACAAAAGAGGACAAGTTTTAATCAACAATTAAAACTTCCTAATTTGTTTCCGGAAATTTTAAAAAATAAAATTTCTCTTTAAAATCTCTTCATGGTTAATAAAAGGAAATATCTATAATTTTAATTTTATTAACATGTGAATAATTTTAAAGAGAAAATAAAACATCTCTCCAATCTACAAATAAGGAAAGAGATCTAATCTCTTTCTTTAATCTTTTGTAAATCTTTTACAAGAGAGATATTTTAATTCTAATTCTCTTTAAATTATATCTTCCACATTATAATAAAAATTAAAATTAAATTTCTTTTTTAATTTATTTTGGCCGGCCCTACTAGCTTGGGTTCAAGTTAGGGCCGGCCACCCACCTAAGCCGGCCCTAGCTTGGTTCCCAAGCTAGCTTGGCCGGCCCCTATTGGGTGGGTATAGAAGGTGGGTATAGGTGGGTATAGAACTCTATAAATAAGAGGCTACGATAGGGACCGAGAGGAGGAATTGGTTTTGGTCTCCCGATAAAATTAAGCATCCCGTGTTCGCCCCGAACACACAACTTAATTTTATCAATGATAATTCATTCCACTAGAGAACTATCATTGAACTACCGCACCAATCCCAAATTACATTTTTGGGCTCCTTCTTATTATGAGTGTGTTAGTCTCCCTGTGTTTAAGATATCGAATGTCCACTAATTAAGTGAGTTACTGACAACTCATTTAATTAATATCTAAGTCCAAGAGTAGTACCACTCAACCTTATTGTCATGTCGGACTAAGTCCACCTGCAGGGTTTAACATGACAATCTTTATGAGCTCCTCTTGAGGACATTATCAACCTAGTATCTCTAGGACACAGTTTCCTTCTATAATCAACAACACACACTATAAGTAATACAATTTCCCAACTTATCGGGTTTATTGATTCAACGAACTAAATCTCACCCATTGATAAATTAAAGAAATAAATATCAAATATATGTACTTGTTATTATATTAGGATTAAGAGCACACACTTCCATAATAACTGAGGTCTTTGTTCCTTTATAAAGTCAGTATAAAAGAAACGACCTCAAATGGTCCTACTCAATACACTCTGAGTGTACTAGTGTAATTATATAGTCAAGATAAACTAATACCTAATTACACTACGACCTTCTAATGGTTTATTCCTTTTCCATTTTGGTCGTGAGCTACTGTTTATAATTTATAAGGTACTGATAACATCATCTTCTGTATGTGACACCACATACTATGTTATCTACAATATAAATTAAATGAACAACTACAAACAAATGTAGACAATTAGACCAAATGTGATTCTTTATTCATAATAAATGTTTACAAAGCTTAGGCTTTCAGTATACATTCCAACAATCTCCCACTTATACTAATGACTAAGCTGCCATATCTTCTACCATACATCTGATTCCCATTCCCTCCACATGCCGATCGAAAGCTTTCAGGGCCTTAGTGAAAGGATCTGCCAGGTTATCCGCTGATGCAATCTTGGCGATGACAACTTCTCCTCGCTTCACAATATCTCGTATCAGGTGGTACTTGCGCTCTATATGTTTACTTGCCTTATGAGCTCGTGGTTCCTTCGAGTTTGCAACTGCACCGCTATTATCACAATAAATTGTGATGATTTTGGGCAAACCAGGAATCACATCTAAGTCCATTAGAAAGCTCCCGAGCCATACCGCTTCTTTAGCCGCCTTAGAGGCTGCTACATATTCAGCTTCCATGGTTGAGTCCGAAACGCATTTCTGCTTAACACTCCTCCATGAAATGGCTCCACCTCCTAAAGTAAACACATAGCCTGATGTAGACTTACTGTTATCCCTATCTGATTGGAAATCTGAATCCGTGTAACCCACAGGGAGCAGATCGTTTGCTTGGTAAACTAGCATATAATCTCTAGTCCTTCTCAGGTACTTCAATATATGCTTTACCGCAGTCCAATGTCCTTGTCCAGGGTTACTCTGATATTTGCTGACCATGCCCACGACAAAATAGATATCAGGTCTCGTACATAGCATTGCATACATTAGGCTTCCTACAGCCGAAGCATAAGGAACTGCTTTCATGTCCTCTATCTCTTTTGATGTCTTTGGAGACATCTCTTTAGATAGAGCTACTCCATGTCTAAAAGGTAAGAAACCTTTCTTGGAATCCTGCATGCTAAAACGAGCAAGGATTGTATCTATATATGAAGCTTGGGATAGACACAACATTCTTTTCTTACGATCCCTTATAACTTTGATCCCAAGAATGTGTGCACATTCTCCTAAGTCCTTCATATCAAATTGTTTGGACAACCATACCCTTACGTTTGATAATACCTTGACATTGTTGCCAATTAACAAAATATCATCTACGTATAGTACAAGAAATACCACCACGTTTCCGTTATACTTCTTATATACACAAGACTCATCCAGACTTTGAATAAATCCATATGACTGGATTACTTCATTAAACCGGATGTTCCAAGACCTTGAAGCTTGCTTCAGTCCATAAATGGACCGATTGAGCTTGCACACTAGATGCTCTTTGCCTTTTTCAATGAACCCTTCTGGTTGCTTCATATGGATGTTCTCTTCAAGACTTCCATTAAGGAAAGCTGTCTTGACATCCATTTGCCAAATCTCATAATCCATATGAGCAGCAATGGATAAGAGTATCCGGATAGACTTAAGCATGGCTACCGGTGAAAAGGTCTCCTCATAATCGATTCCCTCTTTTTGAGTGTACCCTTTTGCAACAAGCCTAGCTTTGAAGGTTTCTACCTTCCCGTCTGTCCCTCTTTTCCTTTTGTAGATCCACTTGCATCCAACGGCTTTTACACCATCAGGTGGTTCTACAAGCTCCCAAACCTTATTAGAGTACATGGACTCTATTTGAATTCATTGCCTTTTGCCAAGATGTCGCATCTATATCTTGGAGTGCTTCATTATATGATGGGATCAGGTTCATGTTTACCCGGATCAAGTCCGCACTCTCCCAAAACATGAATCTTTCAGTCGCCTCACAAGCCTCCCACTACGACGAGGCACTATCTGGTTGTGTATCATGTGTGACACGTGTTGCGCTCTTGTGGTACTTCATCTTGTACTGTTGGTACTGAAGTAGACATGTCCTCTCTAAGTTCTTCTAAAACAACTTTACTACTGGGCTTGTGATCCATTATATAGTCTTCTTCTAAAAACTGGGCATTGGTGCTAACAATGACCTTCTGGTCTTTAGGACTATAAAATAAACCACCTTTCGTTCCTTTGGGATATCCTACAAACACGCGAACTTCTGTACGAGATTCTAACTTATCAGCATCTGGTTTCAGCACATGTGCTGGACTACCCCAAATCCGAATATGTCTTAGACTGGGTTTTCGCCCATTCCACAATTCTATGGGAGTAGAAGAAACTGATTTAGAAGGTACTAAGTTCAGAACGTATACTGCTGTTTCCAGAGCATATCCCCAAAACGAATTTGGTAATTCTGAATAACTCATCATCGATCTAACCATTTCCATAAGAGTCCTATTCCTTCGTTCTGCTACACCATTCTGTTGGGGTGTTCAGTGCATACAATTGGGATTGAATCCCACCCTCGATAAGTAATTCTAAACTCTCCTAAGAGGTATTCGCCACCACGATCGGATCAGTAGTGTCTTGATACTTTACCTAGTCGTTTCTCCACATCGACCTTGTATTCTTTGAACTTATCAAAGCACTCGGACTTACGATTAGGTAAATGTATCCATATCTTGAATAATCGCTCATGAAAGAGACAAAATATTCAAAACCTCCTCTTGCCCGGACAGACACACAAATCAGAGTGAACCAATTCTAACACTTCTTTGGCTCTATACCCCTTGGCCTTGAATGGCCTCTTGGTCATTTTACCTTCCAAGCAAGATTCACAAGTTGGAAAATTTTCCAACTCAAATGAACTCAAAAGTCCATCGGCTATAAGCCTCTGAATCCTACTTAAGTTAATATGACCAAGCCTTAGATGCCAAAGATATGCTTGGTTCATTTCCGAAGGTTCTTTTCTCTTATTAGAGTTAGAAGATGAGTTATAAATTTCCATGTTTTGCTTTGTGGAAGAAATTGGATTTAAAGTATACAAATTGCCAACTAATGCACCAGAACAGATAATCACTTTATTTCTTTTAATAACTACATCGTTACTGAAAGAAACTGAATATCCATCTAAAAACAGTTTAGAAACTGAAATTAAATTCTTTCTAAACTGGGTACATAAAGATAATTTCTTAAAATCAAATTTCTATTTCTACTAAAAGATAAGTAGACGTCTCCCACTGCAACAGCTGCCACCTTAGTAGCATTGCCCATGTAGACTGTAATTTCTCCTTCAGATAGTCGTCGGGTTTCCTGGAACCCCTGCAAGGAATTGCAGACATGATCAATGGCTCCGTACACACCAGGTGCTGGTAGATAACACCGCTAAACATGTTTCAACAACTAGAGTATGAGATATACCTTTGTTTTGGTTCCTACGAGGACATCCCGCCTTCCCTGCCCGCTTACAGATGAAGCACTTGCCCTTCTTCTTCTTCACTTTAAATCCCGTACACTGAGATTTATTCACTTTCTTTCTTGAACCACTTGTTTCTTCTTCTTCTTTCCTTCGGTTTAGAAGTAGAACCATTTTCAACATAGTGAATTTGAGCATTGTGACGAAATAATCCTTCTGCTGCTTGAAGTTCTGTCAGTAGTTCCGCTAATGAATAAACCCTCTTATTCATATTATAGTTCAGGACTGCCCAAAACTTCTAGGTAGCGTTGGAGGATCATATCGATCCGGGTTTCCCATCAATTTCTCCTCCAAGGATCTCTATCTCGTTCGGATAAGCCATCATCTTTAGGATATGATCCCTTACAGAGTACCCTCTTGCATGGTGGTCATTATCTTTCTCATGGCTTCTTGCCTAGAAGCCCTATCTTGATGACCAAAGAGTTCCTTGAGATTGTTCATAATATCATAGGTTGTTGGTAAATCTTGATGTTGCATTACATTTGACATTGAAGCCAAAATGTAACACCGCGCCATCTCATCTGCCTTTACCCATCTCTTATGATATTCAATCTCCTCTTGGGTAGATTCACCAGTGGGTGCATCAGGACAAGGTTCAGTCAGTACAAATTTATAGCTTTCAGCAGTCAGTCTATTTTGTTGAAGTATGATGGACAGTGGGTTGAAAGTCATCCTAAGAATCACAAATAACTTTTGGTCAGAACTCTAAATTTAGAATAATATTGATTCCTCAAACAATACTATTTTAAATTAACCAACACCTCATAACACCGTGAATTTTGTATGCCACGTTAGTGTGGACGTATACAAATTCAACATTTGTAAAGGAGGGTTTTAACCCATTAATTTTATTATCTTGTCAACCTAACTTTTGACAAATAAAATTAATAGTTGGTATTATTTGGTCACACAAATTAGGGTCGTTAGGGAGGATACTATTAGATGTGTCTAAGTGTATACCATTACTTGACACTAAGTCCATTAATAAGATTATGACCCTTCCGTTGGGGAAGATCACACGCTCTTAATTAACTTCCTATAGTCATCCAAAATGGAAGTCATTCTAGTGATCCACAAATAAGCTCATCCGTTATGGAGGAAGGCACTGAGCCAACGCAAGCTTGTTTGCATCACTTACAAACCAAGAATGGAGACCATGGGATTTATTTAAAATCCTCTCCCACTTAGTTATTTATAAATGAGGAATTTTAACTATGCTAGCCTACTTAAACTTGTAAACTAACATGCACACACAGCACAATATAAAAGCAATAAATAGAAAATTTAATTTTCAACTATTATGACTTTTATCTCTAATTGTCCTCCGTGTGTTGTCATCCCAAGCTGTTGCCATATTTGGCCACCGCCACCGGGTCTAGCTGTCGCATCCATCTTGCTCCTAGTTCCGCTGCGCCTCTGGTCCTTAGAAGGTTCCACGCTTTGCAAGATTCGATCCGCGACATAAATAGAATTTTACATTTTTGATCCTATATTCCATAAAAGGAATGTACATGTATCTAGATCAAAAATAAAATCCTAATAAAACCAAATACAGCTCCTGCTGTATTTTAATACAATCATGCACACACATATAAATTGCCCTTGACATGTCCAAGGGTCCAATCACACACATAATTAACTAAAAGCCATAATAGTTGGATCCTGCATCCACAAAATTAGCACATCCTACTATTATCCTGCCTAAATTATGTATGACATGTGCATAATTAAACTAAATACCAAATACACAGAGGCAAAACCCTAGCTCTGATACCAATTGTTGGTTGCTACTCGGAAAACCTAGAGGTTCCACTGTACAAAAATTTTGTACAAAGGTCTGAACCTTTTTCCTAGCTACCATGTGTTCTTTTAAATTAAATTTTGGATCGCCTGCGGAACTTAACACGTTTGATCCAAAACTTAATCTATTTGTTCTTTTAGGTTTTAACTTGGATCTCCTGCGAAACTTAACACGTTGACCCAAGTCTCCTTAAGTTATTAATTCCATTAAATACTAATTTCCATAAAAGTTTTCCAGTACTGACGTGGCGAGGCACATGGCCTTCTTGGATATGGGAGCAACCACCACCGACTAGACAAAACCTTTAATAGAAAGCTAATATTTAATTTCCTAAAATAACTTTAGGTTAACCAAAGAGAACAATCAAATCACAAGGAAAAGAAAGAAAACAAAAGAACACAACATCGAAAAACATATTCGAAATACTAGATCATAAGCCTCTTGTATTTGGTATTATTTCCATAAATAACTAGCATGATGCGGAAATAAAAATTACTAATTATACCTTGTAGAAAACCTCTTGATCTTCTACCGTATTCCTCTTCTAACCTCGGACGTTGTGTGGGCAACGATCTACCAAGATGAGAAACCACCAACCACCTTCTTCTCCTCCAAGCAAGGTTCGGCCACAAATGAAGAACTTTATCAAAGAAGAAAATCAAAATACTAACCAAGCTCCAAGAGATGCTAACTTTCTCTCCTTCTTCTTCTTCTTCTCCAAGTAGTATCCGGCCACCACAAGAACTCCAAGAGAGATGAAGTATTCGGCCACCACAAGAGGAAGAGAGGGAGAGGGTAATGGCCGGCCACAACACCAAGGGAAAAGGGAGAGAAAACAATAGAGGTTGTGTCCCATGAAGGCACCCTCACCCCTTCTTTTATATTCCTTGGCCTAGGCAAATTAGGAAATTTAATTACAATAAATTTTCCTTAATTTCCTTGACTTGATTTAATTGAGAGAAATAAAATAAAATTTCCCAAATCAATTTCAAGTGGCCGGCCATATCATTGGAAAACAAAGAAGACAAGTTTTAATCAACAATTAAAACTTCCTAATTTGTTTCCGAAATTTTAAAAATAAAATTTCTCTTTAAAAATCTCTTCATGGTTAATAAAGGAAATATCTATAATTTTAATTTTATTAACATGTGAATAATTTTAAAGAGAAAATAAAACATCTCTCAATCTACAAATAAGGAAAGAGATCTAATCTCTTTCTTTAATCTTTGTAAATCTTTTACAAGAGAGATATTTTAATTCTAATTCTCTTTAAATTATATCTTCCACATTATAATAAAAATTAAAATTAAATTTCTTTTTAAATTTATTTTGGCCGGCCCTACTAGCTTGGGTTCAAGCTAGGGCCGACCATTTTATACCTAGGCCGGCCCTAGCTTGGTTCCCAAGCTAGCTTGGCCGGCCCCTATTGGGTATAGAAGGTGGGTATAGGTGGGTATAGAACTCTATAAATAAGAGGCTATGATAGGGACCGAGAGGAGGAATTGGTTTTGGTCTCCGATAAAATTAAGCATCTCGTGTTCGCCCAACACACAACTTAATTTTATCAATGATAATTCATTCCACTAGAGAACTATCATTGAACTACCGCACCAATCCCAAATTACATTTTGGGCTCCTTCTTATTATGAGTGTGTTAGTCTCCTGTGTTTAAGATATCGAATGTCCACTAATTAAGTGAGTTCTTGACAACTCATTTAATTAATATCTAAGTCCAAGAGTAGTACCACTCAACCTTATTGTCATGTCGGACTAAGTCCACTTGCAGGGTTTAACATGACAATCTTTATGAGCTCCTCTTGAGGACATTATCAACCTAGTATCTCTAGGACACGTTTCCTTCTATAATCAACAACACACACTATAAGTAATACCATTTCCCAACTTATCGGGTTTATTGATTCAACGAACTAAATCTCACCCATTGATAAATTAAAGAAATAAATATCAAATATATGTGCTTGTTATTATATTAGGATTAAGAGCACACACTTCCATAATAACTGAGGTCTTTGTTCCTTTATAAAGTCAGTATAAAAGAAACGACCTCAAATGGTCCTACTCAATACACTCTGAGTGTACTAGTGTAATTATATAGTCAAGATAAACTAATACCTAATTACACTACGACCTTCTAATGGTTTATTCCTTTTCCATTTTGGTCGTGAGCTACTGTTTATAATTTATAAGGTACTGATAACATCATCTTCTGTATGTGACACCACATACTATGTTATCTACAATATAAATTAAATGAACAACTATAAACAAATGTAGACAATTAGACCAAATGTGATTCTTTATTCATAATAAATGTTTACAAAGCTTAGGCTTTCAGTATACATTCCAACACGGACGACCCAGCGTCCCTCACCCTCGTGCATCAAATAAAAATCCAAGGGTCGCTCGCACAGATATGGGCTAATGCACGAGCTCGTGCGGCAGTATCGCTCCAGGGGAACTCGCCAACAGTCACACATAGATGTCAACTGGTGTAAATGTTTTCTGTGTATTTGTTTATTTCCACTCTGCCTCTATAATTTCCTTGTTCATTGCAATATTGGGTAGAGAGCTTGACCATGTGCCACAGGTTCACATATCTGGAACATGAAGTCCAACAGCTGTGCTCCTCAAGCGGTCAGGAGGCGGCTTCTCAGGCACGCATGGAGCAGATGAGCGTCGAAATTGTCCAACTAAAGGCCGATCTAAATAAGAGCTCCGAGTTACTAGAGGCGGAGAAGGGCAAAAGTGCCGAGTAGACTACTCAATTGGCTCGGCTTAATAAATATGCCACCTCCTTTGAAGCGAAGATCCACTCGGCCAACACCAGGGAGCTCCGGGCTATCAAAGACTTGGAGATCAAAAACAAAAAGTTTCGGGTGTTGGCTCAGAACCTGAAGGAGGTGGAGGCCTCATTGAATGCTGAGCGGGAAGGCAGGTCGACTGATCAGTCTGCAGCGAAAGCCTAGCTTGACGCTAAGGGTGCTGAGCTGGCCACTCTTAAGGTGGATTTGATGTGTCTCGATCAGCACTAGAAGTTTACCAAAGCACGGAGTCCAGCCGGTTCGAGGTGTAGAAAAAGGCTTACCTCCGCTCGGACGCCTTTAACGACCAGCTCACCGATCGGACACTCCATCTTTTCAACCTTGCCATCGAGGGGACGCTTGACCAACTGAAGAGCGGTGGCTATATTCCAACCATCTTGACGAGCAAGGTTATCAGCCGGGATAAGATGATTGAGTCGTTGCCTGCTGACGCGATCGACCACTTTGAGTGAGCCAACCCCTGCGTACCTTCTTTTTTGTACTACCCTTCCGCCCTTGTAAAAACTATGCAAGTGTTAATGAATGGTCGCCCATTCAACGGACTTTTTTATTTGATGTCACTCCTTCATGCTGTGTTGTTCGACGCTTCCTTGTTTTATTCTCGATCATTTGTCCCTATGTTGTCGCTCAGGATCAAGTAGGACTATGAACCACTTACCATTTTGTGTAGTAAAAAACTTCGAAGTGTGGCTTCCTGGTCCACTGGTCGGCGTCGTACTACTCATTTGGGTAAGTCATTTTTCGTTGGTCTTGGGTTTATAGTCGCCGCTCGGCTGTTGAAGACACAAGCTTGGATTTAAGGTCGTTTATCAACCATTGATGAAGATCAAGGTTTAACATCGCTGCTCAACGTTTGACGTAGACCAGGATTTAAAGTCGCTACTCGACCGCTAATGACGATAGGGGTTTAAGGTCGCCGCTCGACCGTCGGTGAAGACCAGGGTTTAATGTCGCCGCTCGACAATTGGTGAAGATTAGGGTTTAACGTCGCCACTCGACGGTCGGTGAAGACTAGGGTTTAATGTTGCCTCTCGATGGTCGGTGAAGACTAGGGTTTAACGTCACCGCTCGACGATCAGTGAAAACTAGGGTTTAACGTCACCGCTTGACGATCGATGAAGACTAGAGTTTAACATCGCCGCTCGACGGTTGGTGAAGACTAGGGTTTACGTCGTTGCTCGACGATCGGTGAAGACTAGGGTTTAACGTCACCGCTCGACGATTGGTGAAGACTAGGGTTTAACGTCACCGCTCGACAGTCAGTGAAGACTAGGGTTTAATGTCGTCGCTCGACGGTCGGTGAAGACTTGGGTTTAACATTGCCGCTCGACAGTTGCAAGGCGTAGACAGGGGTTTATAGTCACCACTTGATTTTTAACTTGGCCGATCGACTCAAGAGTCTGGAACACATATAATTTTATTCATATTTTCCCTACATCCAAAAGACATACATGCACTTATACAGGTACATTTATATTTACTCACGCACCTCCTTGCTGCAGCCAATGGTGTGGATCCCGAGTCGCCGGACGTGTGCCTTGCTCGTTTGGAATCTTCATCGGTCGACCCACCAGTGATCATGCTATCTCTCTCCGAGCAGAGTTGCTCCTGTTCTCCTCCTCTCGATCTAAAGGTTTGCTCCGTTCGGCAGAGGCTTGGGCAAGACCCTGATCGTCCCTTCTTTGAGATTGATGATGGCGTGGTTCGACTGTCATCCTTTCTTCCTCCCTTCGCCCGGATGATTGGCTCCTGTGTCGCCGATCAGGAGATGGTGGTCGACAGTGATGTTCTCCCTGGGGCGGCCGACTATCTACCGGCGTCAGGTCATAGCAATCTCGGGTGTTGTGTGTTGGTGACTGGTGGATGGAGCAAAACACAGGCGTCCACATTCTGCCTCTTGCGGCCTTTGGATGACTTGCTACCACATGCTGCACGACATGCGTTCTAGGCTCGCGGTCTGGCTGTGATCCCCCGATCGGGGGTCCTTGGGTGGTTGATGGCTGCTAGGCGGTCGCCTCTCAGGCGCTGCTGCAGCCTCAATCGACACCTCCCTTCTTCTGGCCGCTTGTGCTTCCTTCAGGTTTATGTATTCTGTTGTCTTCCTTTGCAAGTGGGTGAAGTTCCTTAGCGGTTTCCGAATGAGTGATTAGAAGAACTCCCCTTTGGTGAGTCCTTGAGTGAAGACACTCACCAATACATCTGAGGAGACCGCTGGGATGTCCATGACCACCTGATTGAAGCACTGGATGTAGGCCCTCAGTGCCTCCCAGGGCCCTTGCTTCAATGAAAACAAGTTTACGCTCGTCTTCTGGTGGCGACAACTGTTGGCGAAATGGTGTAGAAATGTCATTCGAAAGTCCTTGAAGTGGTGGATTGATCCATCTGGCAATCTTTTGAACTAGCGTTGTGCTAATTCGGAGAGAGTGGTGAGAAAGATCCGACATTTAACCCCATCGGTGTACTGATGAAGTGTGGTTGCGTTGTCAAATTTAGCCAAGTGGTTGTCTGGGTCAGTGGTTCCATTGTACTCTACGATCACCAACGGAGTATAGTGTTTTGGCAAAGGGTCTTTCAAAATCCCCTCTAAAAATTGTTGATTGATCCACTCGAGCGAATCATCCTCCTCGGGTTCCTTCCCTTTCCTTGTATCCCGAATGAGTGCGTCGTTTGAGGAAGACCCCCGGTTCTTGTCCGCTCAACCCTGCTCCTCCGATGGGGTCCTAAATAACACTCGGTGAAAGGAGATAGGCACATTGGGTGCTTCCCCATACGTGCCAGTCGACTTCTTACTATTACCCTGAGCAGATACTCGGTCTGCTCGGTCACCCTGTTCAGCTCGTCGACCGGTGGATGATGCTGCGGGCTCCTGCGCTTGGCGTTTGGCCAATGATTGTTGTTGCTGTTGCTCCATTATCTTCGCCGCTCGGGCTTGTATCAGAATGTCGAGCTCCTCTTGCGTCAGCGTCACCGTTGTGAATCGTCTAACATCTTCCATCTTCTCATTCGGATGTAGGTTGCGTTCCCATAGACGACGCCAAAATGATCCTGTCCGAAAGCGTGAAGCTAGAATGCTGGGGAGGTGGCAGCTCTGCTGACCGACTGTGGACCTTGCTCCGCTTTCCAAAACAATTAACATCAGTGCCGAACCAGGGAAGAGATCCTCGGCGTTGGCCCTCCGACGCTCAAGTCAGTCACCGGAAAATATGGAGAAGTAGAGCAACAATAGCACTATGCACAAACAGTAGATAAAGTGTACCTCCGTCAGTGATGGACCCCCTTTACATAGAGCCCTGATGGACAGCGTGTGCGCTTCTCGAGGCATGGGCATGTTCTCCCATGTGTCCCATGAAAGGGTCTTGTCAGGGAAGTACCTCTGACACCATACCTTAATAGGGCATGCATACCCTTGACACAATAGTAGAAGCTTCTGCTGTACGATCCGCCTGTCGGTCATGCCTCGTGTCAGCGGCACTATCTCCCAAAAGAATGTTGAGAGATACTACAATGGTCTCATTGCTTGGCCGAGCGGGGTAGTCGCTCAACCGGGACTCCGCTCCGTCCATGGCCAGGTCCTGTTGCTTGGCCGAGTGGGGTAGCCGCTTAGCCGGGAGTCCTCCGCTCTGTCAGCCTTTGTGGTTCTTCTATGCGGTGACAGTGTAGTAACATATCCTCCCTCGTTCAGACTAGCTACGCGGTCTCTCTTGGTGTCCTGCTATTCCATATTGAGCGTCGGCTGTCTTGCGTATCATCCCGATCTGGAATAGGGTCTGCTTGGCCCCGTCTCCTGCCGGTCGAGGCCTGACTGCCGAACCGCCCGACCGGCCATTGTCATTGTCCTCCGTTCGGCCCTTTGACACTCAGAGATTGACCACCTTAACTTTAACCTCCATCCTGACATTTGACCCCGTGTCAAGTAGGCATCCCTCCATCGCTACATAATTTTATATGCGTTTAATTGTAACAACTATAAATTCTTAATTATTATATAATTATAACGACTATGATTTTAAAACTATCACAATATATATTTTTATTCTGATTGATTTAATAATTATCAGGCATAACAGTTACAATATGAATATTTTTATCTTTCATAATATTTTATTTTATAGCCAATAAGTAATTATATAATTATCACAATATAAATACTTTATATTAGTCAACATTAATCAATATTAATTAATTTCATATTGATTAATATTATATTATAATAATTATAAATGATATTTTATTTTTAATCGACACCAATTAATATTATATTAGTTATGATCTCATTGCAATTATAACTGTACACTTCTAATCGTTATAAAATTATAATTATTATAATTATATAATTATTCGTAATTATTATAGCTTAAAACTACTGCAAGAAATGCCAAAAGTAGAAGGAAGGACATTCCAAACTATTGATTCGAATAATACCCAAAAACATCGCTATTTTGATGAGTTCCGTCTTCTAAAATGATATATCAGTTTGTTACTTTCAATATTCCAGAACAAATGAATGAATCAGCGGTCACTATACATAATAATGGTTACATGTGATTATGATACGATGGGTAACCATGCCCACAACTGAATTACATTCTCATGCGCATATGCGTATGGTGAGTCTCTATAAGATTTAACAACAGGTAAAATATAATTTAGTAGGTAATTTATTTTTAAGATTTGTGCTGTTAACTACTATAACAACATTGATAAATATTATATTATAATAAATATAAAAGGTTGGAAAGATTAATTATTTTAGGATAGTTAATTATAGAAATATTTTAATATGAAAAATCTCTTACAATGAAAATCCTTTTATTTAGGAATATAATTTTTTATTTATTCTTTTCTATTTTTCAATTTCTATGTAAACCCAAAATACTATTAAGTTTTTTTTTTTTTTTTTTTTTTTTTTTTGCTTTGCTTAATAGATATTAGGTCTTTTAGTCAGTTAAGCTTCTTGCTTCCCCTCCGCCACCCATGAGGCTTCCTGCTTCCCCTTCGCCACCCATGAGGCGACGATCACACCGCTTCCACGCTTGGTTCGCCCCGATGCTACACTCCTACAGTCATGCTGGTCCCGTAATCCATGTCACTATAGTCGCAAGCTGCGAGCTCCACCTGAAGTGTCATAGTCCCAACTCCCAAACTCCCAACAATCATTCATCTTCTTTATCTTAAACCCTTTGAAATATGAAGGTTGGACACTGACTGAAATGAACGAATGAAGATTCATCAACCATCATCATCAATTCATTATTATCAACTGCTTTCTTACGAGTTAGATTTCTTGTCAATGGTTTTTTTTCAATTGCAAAAACCTTCTTCTAGCTCAACATTGGACATTTTAAGTTAATGAATACATTTAGCTAAATTGGCTTTTGAAAATTTCCATTTCCAGTGAATCATTCATACAAAGATATATTTATAGAGATTTGGTATTGTTTCACATAATACTTTTTATTTTTTATGTTTGTATTTCAAATCTTCTAATTATTAATCATTTTTCTATATAAGTTAGTAATCATAAATTTTCAAAGATTTTTAATAGGATCGTATATTTTTATGATCCTATCTTGATCGATCCAATCCTGACTCAAAATCAATCCTACGTAGGATCGTAATTCTATGAACCATGGTCTCTACTATCTCAATGTACCTACAACCAAGCATGTTTTCTCATAGTCTTACTTATTTGTTTTAAGTAATAATCTCATTTGGCATCAACATTTTCGTATTGGTCATCCTTCATTTACTATTTTAAAGACAATGTTTCCTTATTTAATAGTGTTAAAGTTGAAGATTTTCATTGTGAGGTATGTGAATTTGCCAAACACAAAAGGGGTTTCTTTCCAATTAGCAATAATAGAAATTCTCCTTTTTATTTAATTCACATTGATATATGGAGTCCCTCTAGAATTCCCAATATTATAGGAGCTGTTTGTTTCTTTTATAGAATCTCATGAATTTTTCTTCTTAAACATAAATATGATGTGACTTCTATCCTCCCAAACTTTATTGTCATGATATATAACTAATTTGGTGGCAAAGTAAAAAGGTTCCAATTGCCAAAATTATTTTAATCAATTTCTTTCATCATTTTTTCTATAAAAATGTATAATTCATGAGTCATCTTATATAGATACTCCCCAACAGAATGAGACTGTTGAGAGGAAAAATAGACACTTTCTTGCCACAACTCATTCTATGCTCTTTCAAAACCAAGTTCCAAATCATATTTTTTTTTGGAGGTGGATTCTTGGACAATCAAACTCCTATGCAAGCCATAAATAATCTTACTCCTCGAGTCTTTAGTTGTCCTACTTTTGTTCATGTGTCTAGTCATAGCAGAGGTAAATTAGATCCAAGAGCAATCAAGTGTGTGTTTGTCGGTTATTCTCCAACACAAAAAGGCTACAAGTGTTATCATCCACCTACACAAAAATTTTATATCTCTATTGATGTCATTTTTGAAGAAGGCTAGTCATTTTTTATCACCCTTATCTCTCAGGGGAATCTAGTTCTATTGAAGAAGATAAAGAAGAAAATTTGTATTCTTTCTTGATCTACCCAACTTAGGGTCCTATTCATCTCAATCAATATCACCTTCAGAGGAGCTGCTCTTACAATAAGAATTCTCTTCACAAGAACATGATCCTATGCAAGTCCAGAACTCAACTCCTACTCCTAAAAATAAGGTATGAACAAGCCCAATTTCTTCTCCTATTTCATGTTATTGTGATTTACCTATTGTCTTTAGAAAAGGAATAAAAGAGTGTACTAAATATCCAAGATATCCATTGCCCAAATCAGTACCCTTTCACAGATTTTCTCCATCTCATAGGAATTTATTAGCAAATTTAAATGTCATCTCAATTCCTAATATCTTATCTGAGGCTTTATCCAATGAGAAGTGGAGAGAAGCTATGAGAATAGAGATGGAGACATTTGAGAAGAACAAAACATCGAAAATTATGAAACTACTACAAAATAAAAGAGTAGTAACATGCAAATGGGTGTTTACTATGAAGTACAAGTCAAATGGGTCTCTAGAAAGATACAAGGCAAGGTTAGTTGCTAAGAGCTACACATAAACCTATTGTGTAGAGACTATCAAGAAACATTTGTACCAGTGGCAAAGATGAATATAGTGAGACTTCTATTATCCTTGGTCACAAATTTCAATTGGAATTTACAACAGTTTGATGTAAAGAATGTCTTCCTTCATGGTAACTTAGAGGAAGAGATATATATGGAGATTCCACCGGGCTTTGGAGGAGACATCAAAGGGAGCAAGGTCAGCAAATTTAAAAAGGCATTATATGAACTCAAGCAATCTCCAAGAGCTTGATTTGATAGGTTTACAAAGGTTATGCTTAATATTGGGTATAAATAAAGTCAAGGTGATCATACATTATTCATCAAACACATAGCTTCAGGAGGAGTTACTGCTCTATTAGTGTATGTTGATGACATAATTGTTACTAGAACGATGAAAAAGAAAAGGAGACCTTGAAAATTTTGTTGGCAAAAAATTTGAGATAAAAAACTTGGGGTGCTTAAAATACTTCCTAGGGATAGAGGTAGCTTAGTCTCAGCAAGGTATCTTCATTTCTCAACAAAAGTATATGATTGAGCTTTTGAAAGAAACTGATAAATTAGCATGTAAACCCACTTTAACTCCCATTGATCCCAATCACAAACTTGGATAGGTGAATCATAATAGGGCAGTAGATAAAGAAAGATTCCAAAAATTGGTTGGAAAACGAATATATTTAACACACACTCGGTCAGAAATTGCCTATGTTGTGAGTGTGTTTAGTTAGTTCATGCATAACCCTAAAGAAGTTCATCAACAAGCTGCAAAATGAATACTACACTATTTGAAAGCAAATCCAAGAAGAGGAATTTTATTCAAGAAAGGTGAGGGGTTGATTCTTGAATCTTATACTAGTGCAGACTATGCGAGATCTCTGATTGATAAACGTTCCACAACAGGTTATTGCACATTGCTAGGTGATAATCTGATCATGTGGAGGATTAAGAAACAAAATATGGTAGCTCGATCAAGTGCAGAAGCAGAGTTCAGAGCTATAACTTAAGCTGTGTGTGAACTACTATGGTTGAAGATCATCCTTAAAGATCTCAAAATAAAATGGGAGCCTATGAGACTATCTTGTGGCAATAAATCAACCATCAATATTGCTCATAATTCAATACAACATGATAGGACAAAACACATAGAGATCGATAGACACTTCATAAAGAAGAAGTTAGACAACAAGTTAATTTGTACTCCCTATGTGTCTACAAAGGAGCTACTTGCATATATGCTCACAAAGGACTTAATGGACATAACTTCTCAACGATTTTATCCAAATAAGGAATGGATGATATCTATTCATCAGTTTGAGGGGGAGTGCTAGAAAAATTAATTATTTTAGGATAGTTTATCATAGAAATATTTTAATATGGGAAATCTCTTATAATGAAAATTATGATATGGAAAATCCCTTTATATATATATATTTGTGTGAGGATTCGTGTGGACTTAACTCGGGGTGCTTGGAATTGATCTAGGTACTCATGGGTGACATCTAGGCACTGGAAATGAATCTAGGCACCTGGACTCATTCAATATTTTTTTAATTTTATTTTGGGGTATATTATATGTATTTAGGGTTCAAAATTTTAGAATTTAGGAGTTGAGTTATAATGAGTTTAAGCCAATAAAATTTTTCCTCTAGGGTTCAGACTTCCCTCTTAGGTTATAGTGTTCAAGATTAAAAATTTTAGATACTCACAAGGTATATTATATCTATTTAGGGTTTAAGATTTTAGAATTTAGGGGTTTAGTTATAATGAGTTTAAGTTAATAAGATTTTCCTCTAGGGTCTAGACTTCCCTCTTGGGCTATAGTATTCAAGATAAAAAAATTTTATGTACTCGCGGGGTATAATATATATATTTAGGATGTTTTGAGTTTAAGATTTAAGAATTTCTTTTATTTTTAAAAATTTTAAAAAAATTGAAGTGCCTGGATTTAATCTAGGCACCTTAATCAAAAATAAAAAAATAAAAACAAATCGAGGCACCTAAATTAATTCTAGGCGCCTCGAACAAATTGTCATGGACCATTCTGCAATGAATGGCCTGCAGGATATCATTACATTATATATATATATATATATATATATATATATATATATATATATATATATATATATATATATATATATATTCATTGTTATGCATAAGAAAATATAAGAGAGAATTTCATTCCATAATTATTGACATAAAACATAATTAATACAACATAAACACTATTAATATTGATCAAAATTATATTATAATAGTTAATTATATGATCCTGTTCGAAAGCTGTGAAGACGGTCAACTGGTAACGTGGCTCTATGGTTGACTGGAAGAAGACTCTGCGTCATCCTGTAAAATCAGGAGTGTTAGTGTTGGGCCAGGGAAGGGGTTCCCGATTGGCTCTTCGACACTCAAGTCAGCGATCCATGTATGAGGAGAAGAAGAACAGTAAAACAACTATAGCAATGAGCTTGTAGAACAATAAAGCATCGCATACCTCCATCTGTGGATGGAGACCCTCTTTTTATAGTGTCACTGTAGCGTCTGTGTACGCATCTCAAAGCATATACACATTTTTCAAAGCATCCTAGGAAAAGACAATTCAAAAAGTGTCACACATTTCCTTAAATGAGCATGTAAATCTCTAATGTGACAGCTAGGAGCTTCTAAAGTACTATTTACTTGCTGGGCATTCTCTATTATTGATGACACAAACTTTCAAAAAAGTACGATAAGATATGTAGGTGGGTCCCGCTATAGGCTGATCGAGGGCCGCTAGGCCGGGACGTCACCAACTCGGCCGTACTGAATGGAGCTATGAGCCTGTTCTTCACTCGACCTGGTTATTGTCAAAGAGGCACATTATGCCTGATCGAACCTAAGTTCTGATCGCCAAGGGCTGTGAGTCGAGTAACTTAGTATTTGACTTTGGATCTCGACTGCAAGTTGAGAAGGGTGACTGCTCGGATGGTTCGGTCGGTCTTTCACGTTCAACCAGCTTTAGAGGCCCGCTCAGCTACCCTTGGTTCGTGGTTTCGTCATCCACCTGACCTTGCGACTTTGACCGTTTGACTTTGACCTTCACGTCAGCCAGTCATCACTACTTTGACCCACTTTTGGAGGGGCCCATCTTTATCACCGTATCACAAGCCTTCCCCTTAAGTCTAGTTGAAGGAGGCTACAAGTTCGACTGACTGGACAATTAGTATTTTTCACAGCTCTTCTTCTCAACGAGGCATTCTAGGTTTTAGGGCTGCCACTCGGCCTTCGTAATCACTACTTTTACGACCTTCATGAAGATGATTTCTTCCAAATCGGAAGACTCTGAGATTGATGTCGCTCGGACCCGATGTGGATGACACTTAGCCATTTATTAGTTCTTTTTTGATTTCCTTCCTAAGAGGCTACCCATACTCAGTACCTTTTAATTGTTGCTGATATCACTATGATTTCTTGGAAATCGCTACAATCCTTTGCCATTAATGCAAAGCACGTCGTGCATGCTTAATCATATGCCTGCTGATTATTTTCATTCCTCATTAATTCCACCTATGATTGAATGCCACATGTCATGATCCTCTACAGCCGATTATTCGATGTGATAGGTGACTGTTGGGATTTGATGTGACAACCACTTTTTCAAATTTTGACAGTCCTGATCAAATTTCATTTTCCCAAGCCCTTGATCGGATGACTTGGGATAACTATTGACCAGGTTTTTAAACTCTTCCTTTCTCCTTTCATTATATCGCCTTCATCTTCTCTTCATTAGCTTCCTTTCTCTTTGCTTTCTGTTCCTTGCCGACGATTTTCTTTTAGTAAGTCGTTTCCTTTTTTTCCTTTCGATCTTTGATTTTCATCTTCTTTCACATGATGTGTTCTCCTTCTCTACCCTGGCTGTCCCTGGGTTGTAGTATACCTCCATTGAGTTAGACTTTAATGGAGATAAGGTGGATTAAATGAAAATGACTTATCACATTCTCGACGATCACCAAATTGCAATCCCTTCTGTCTACGATCGTCCCCAGATGTCTCCTGATGGTTTCCTTCCTTTCTTTAAGAACTAGTTATATATCGGTCTATGCTTTCCTTTCGATCCTTTCTTTTCTGAAGTTTGTAGGTATTTTCACATCCCGTTATCGCAGTTGATTCCTAATTCCTTCAGATTACTCTACGGGGTTGTGGTACTATTCCGTGTGTACGAGATTCCTCTCCTACCTCATATTTTCTACTATTTTTACTATCCCAAATTATCCGAGCTAAGCGTCTTCATCTTTCAAGGCTGAGTGGGCGTCGTTTATTTTGAAAAGATACCCATGTCCAATAAGGGTTGGAAGTCTCACTACTTCTATGTCCAACTTTTCGACCGGCCCACTTTTTCGACTAGCGGACAGATGGATATACCGAACTCCCCTAGGCTAGGAAGATACTGATGGGAGCCGACCTACCTCTGAGCAACCTAGTAGCTGGCTGATCTGAAATACCACATACACAAGCTACTATTGGAGGGTGTTGTGTATATGTTCGGGCTTAATCCCATCCGAACTTGGTTGTCTGGCTCTTATGGCAAACCCTTTTTCCTTCTATTATTTTTAAATCTAACTAATTTTGTTTTCTTTTTTGAAGCCCAAGTGATGCAGAGGTCAATGGCAGGGTGCAACTGAACTGGAGAGTTGTGGACTCTTGCCAATCGAGCCCCTTGAAGAGTAGACCGGCAAAGCAAAAGCGAGCTGGGTGACAGCCAGTGACGTCACATCTAACACAAGCAAGCTGCCTCTCGAGTGTCCTTCCATGGCACCCATGGCAGTTCCATTGGAATCAGCCACATCCGGTGAACCACTGATCCAATACCAACGCCGAAAAAGGCTCCGGTCGAAGGCTTCTTCCCGCTCGGAGGCCTCTATTCTGTAAACCTCTACGGCCATGTCAGCTCCACGACCCCATTTAGAGCAGGGTGAGAGTTCTTCATCTACAATCCCTGAGAGGGTGGCCGGTCTACTGACTCCTCCATCATCCGATCAGACTTCTTTTTTGTCCGAGTTGCTGGTTGAGGCGACCATAGCACAACCAATCTCCTACCTAAAGCCCCCATTGGCTGACCCAGCAACCCCTACCTCTATTATCCGTTCCACCCTTCTGTTCAAGTCCAAGAGCCAGGCTACTTTAGAGCCCACAAATTCGAGCGGGCACAGGCACATAACAGCAGTTATCAAACTGCCGACTGACGACTGGCACCATCCAGACGACGTCGAGCCGTGCTCCCCAGAACACAAGATTAAAATACAGGGGCCCTTGGCCCAGGCCTGGGTGGATGCCAAGGCTAGGGCGGTGACAATTCCATTTAGTGAGCTCGCTGACAACTTTAGCCAGAAATTTACTAGGGTAAGCTTCTCTAGGATTTCACGTTTATTTTTCTCAGTCGGTCATAATTGACTTCTTTTTCTATCTATATAGTTTTGGGTGGAAGGACTGGCTTTGTGTCAGAGACTGGCACACTTGGAACATGAAAATAAGCAATTATAGAACTCGATCAGGGAAACAAGAACCTCATGAGCTCTATCCTAGAAATTAACTGCCGAAGTTACTCAACTAAAGAACGACTTAGAGAGAACTTCTGAGCAACCATTGAACTTCGAGCGGGCTCTGGCCGTGGAAAAGGACAAAAACCACAACCAGGTTGTCGAGCTAGAAAAGCTTAGGAAGCAAGCCCACAATTTTATGGCGAAGATCAACTCAGTTAACGCTCGGAAACTTAGGGCTATTGATGATTTAGATATTAAGAATAAAGAGGCTTGGATCTTAGGAGGCTAAAGCCACCTTGGCCGTAGAGCAAGTCGGTCATACTACCAAGCAGGTGGGCCACGAACTCTAGCTTAGTGAGCACAAAAAATAATTGACGAAAAAGACATCGAGCTACGCTCACTAAAGGCCGAACTTGCTAAGTGTTGGTTAGTCCTAGGAAAACGTACCGGTTCCACTGTACAAAATTTTTTTGTACAAGTGTCGACCCTTTCCTTAAATAACCTATTGTGTTCTTTAGAAGTTAAATTAGGATTCACAGACGGAACTTAACATCATTGATTCCAAATTTAACTTATCTGTTCTTAATGGTTTAGATTTGAATTGCAAGCGGAACTTAACACTATTAATTCAAATCCACCAATGTTATTAATTCCATTAAATATTAATTTCCAAAATTGGCTTCCAGGACTGCATGGCGAGGCACATGGCCTTCTTGGATATGGGAGCAACCACCACCGCTTAGACAAAGCCTTTTAAGGAAAGCTAATATTTAATTTCCTTAAATAACCCTAAGTTAACCAAAAAGAACAATCGAATCACAAATTCGAAAAAGAAAAAAATACAAACTCGAAAAACTAATTCGAAAAACTAGATCTAATGCCTCTTGTGTTTGGTATTTCCAAAAATAACTATACAGAGAAAACTAGTATGATGCGGAAAATAATTACTAGATATACCTTTCTTTGTAAGCAAATAACCTCTTGATCTTTTACCGTATTCCTCTTCTTATCCTGGACGTTGTGTGGGCAACGATCTACCGAGATGAGAACCACCCAATCTCTTCTCCTTTCTTCCAAGTTTCGGCCACCTTCTTTTCTTCAAAGGATGAAGAACTTAGACCACCAACCAATCTCCAAGGGATGCTAGGAAACAAAGCCTCCTTCTTCTTCTTCTTCCTCAAGTAAAATCTGGCCACCAACTAAGCTCCTAGAGAAGTTGCCGCCAGCCACAAGAAGAAGAGAAGAGGGAGAAGCTAGGGCCGGTCACCATTGAGAAAAAGAGAGGAAGAATAGAATAGAGTCGTTAGTCATGAAGGCACCTCTACCCCCTCTTTTATAATCTTTGGTCTTGACAAATAAGGAAATTTAAATAAAAAACTTCCTTAATTCTTTTGCCATGAAAAGAAAATTTATTTAATTAAAAATAATTTTCTCTTCTCACATTACATGGCTGGCCACATTAAAGCTATAAACAAGGAGAGTTTTAATTAATTAAAACTTCCTAATTTGTCTCCGGAAATTTATAAAAAATTTCTCCAATAAATTTTCCCTTCATGGTGGATTATAAAAAGAAATTTTATAAATTAAAATCATTCTTTAAACATGTGGATAATTTCTAAAAAGGAAAGTTATCTTTAAAAAAATAAAAATCTCCTTTCAATCTACAAATAAGGAAAGATATCAAATCTTTTCTTAATCTCTTGTAGAAACTTATTAAAGAGATATTTAATTTTTAAACTCTCTTTTAAATCATGAACATGGTTAAAAAAGGAAAATTTTCTTAAAATTAAAATCTACCTTTCAATCTACAAATAAGGAAAGATTTCAAATCTTTTCTTAATCTTTTGTAGAAAGCTATAAAAGAAAAGATTTAAATTTCAAACTCTCTTTTAAAACTATGATATCCACATAAGAAATAATTTTAATAAAAATCCCTTTTTATTTTCTAGTGGTCGGCCACCTAAGCTTGGGACCCAAGCTTTTGCCGGCCACCTAAATCTAGCTTCACCATTAGCTTTAGCCGGCCCTAGCTTGGGCTCCAAGCTAGCTTGGCCGGCCACCTTAAGGTGGGTAGAAAGGTGGGTATAGGTGGGTATAATTCTCTATATACAAGAGGTTACGATAGGGACTGAGAGGAGGAATTGATTTTGGTCTCCCGATGAAATTAAGCTTCTCGTGTTCGCCTCGAACACACAACTTAACTTCATCACTAATAATTCATACCACTAAAGAATTATTATTAAACTACCGCACCAATCCTAAATTACATTTTGGGCTCCTTCTTATTATGAGTGTGTTAGTCTCCCTTTGTTTAAGATGTCGGATGTCCACTAATTAATTGAGTTACTGACAACTCAGTTTAATTAATATCTCAGTCCAAGAGTAGTACCACTCAACCTTATTGTCATATCGGACTAAGTCCACCTGCAGGGTTTAACATGACAATCTTTATGAGCTCCTCTTAGGGACATTATCAACCTAGATTTCTAGGACACAGTTTTCTTCTATAATCAACAAAACACACTATAAGTAACATCATTTCCCAACTTATCGGGCATTTTGATTTATCAAGCTAAATCTCACCCTTTGATAAGTAAAAGAAATAAATATTAAATATATGTGCTTGTTATTATATTAGGATTAAGAGCACACACTTCCATAATAACTAAGGACTTGTTCTTTTATTAAATCAGTATAAAAAGAATTTTCCTTAAATAGTCCTGCTCAATACACTTAGAGTGTACTAGTGTAATCTATTAGTCAAGATAAACTAATACCTAATTACACTACGACTATTCCAATGGTTTATTCCTTTCCATCTTAGTTGTGAGCTATTGTTTATAATTTATAAAAAACTGATAACACGATCTTCTGTGTGTGACACCACACACTATGTTATCTATAATATAAATTAATTGAACATCTACATTTGGTATATATAAATGTAGATACTTGGCCATTGTGATTCTTATAAATGTTTATATAAAAGCTAGGCTTTTAGTATACACTCCAACAATCTCCCACTTATACTAAAAGACTATGCTGCCATAAATGCTGCCATATATTTGATTCTCTTCCATTCAACATGTCCATCAAAAGCTCTTGCCTTAAGGACCTTAGTGAAAAGATCTACATGTTATCACTTGATGCAATATAGGCAGCAACAACTTCTCCTCGTTATACGATGTCTCGTATTGGGTGGTACTTGCGCTCTATTGTGTTTACTTGCCTTATGGACTCATGGTTTCTTCGAGTTTACTACTGTACCACTATTATTACAATAAATTGTAATAATCTTTGGACAAACCAGAAATCATATCTAAGTCCATCTTGAGGTTACTGAGTCACTCAGCTTCTATGGCTGCCTCTGAGGCTGCCACATACTCAACTTCCATAGTGGAATCTGAAAAGTACCTATGCTTAACACTCCTCCATAGTTATGGCTTTACCTCCTAAAGTAAATACAAAACTCCGAGGTCGACTTACTATTATCCCTATCTGATTGAAGGTCAAAATCCGTGTAACCCACAGGGATCAAATCATCTGCTTAGTAATCTAGCATATAATCCCTAGTCCTTCTCAGGTACTTCAATATATGCTTTACGACAGTCTAGTGTCCCGGTCCTGGGTTACTTCGATATCTGCTAACTATGCACTAGGCAAAATAGATATCCGATCTCGTGCATAGCATACATTAGGCTTTCCAACAGCCGAAGCATAAGGAACTTGCTTTCATGTCCTTTATCTGCTTTGATGTCTTTGGAAACATCTCTGATCCTGTCCGAACGCTGAATCAATGGACGCTGGGCACGTGGCACCCAATTTGATCTTGTCCGAACGCTGAATCGATGGACGCTGGGCACGTGGCGCTCTTCACTCCGATGACGTGGATCTCTGACCGGCCGTACGGATCTCTGGTGAACCTGCAAGGAAGTCGGGCCAGGAAGAGGTTCCCGGTGACGACCCTCCGACGTTCAAGTCAGGCAAGAGGAAACTATGAAGTGGCTTCTGATCTCAGAGAATGCGTGTATAATGCGTACCTCCGTCGAAGTCTGAGGGCTCTTATATAGAGTTGTGGGGAGGCTTGCGCACACTTACTGAGATGTACACGTGTCCTTTCCCATACCGTAGTATGGGCTTGCCAGAAAAGCATGCCTGACACCATACTGCTACAGTCCGAGCACCTCTATGATGGGACAGTAGAACCTTCCGTTATAGGCTTCTGCGTATGGCTTAGTCGTGGAACACGCTTGTTGTCAGAAGATGTTCCCAATGCCCCTTGTCCTTTTGTCTCTTCTATTCCTGCGCCGAACGTCCAGCCGCTCGGCAGGCTCATCACGTCCTACCGGACGTTATTATCAGTCCAACCGGGAAGATGCCCGGTCGCGTGCTCGGCTGAGACTGCTTCTTCACCGCCATGCTGTTTTATTCCTCTGCCGAGCGGGCTCCCCGTTCGGCTCGACGACCTTGTTCCCATGAGCGTCGGAAACCCGAGTCCGCGTCGGGTTGTCTTTGATTCCACCTATACCCCCTTCGGCGGTCGGTCCCCCCTCTCCGGTCGGCCGTTGACCTTTGACCTCCACGTGGCGTTGACCGCGTCCGTACCGGTGGATCACTTGCCTCCCCTTCAAGTCGAGTCGAAGGAGGCGATTAGTTTGACTGACTGGACCATCAGTCATGCCGAGCGGCGTTTATATGCAACTACCCCCGCTCGGCCCCCACGGGGGTAGCTATAACGTCAGTCAATGCCAACATTCCTCGGATCTCTTCGAAGTTTGCGTCAATCTCCATCATTAAGGCCGAGCACGCGCTCATTAAATGCGCTCCAGTATCTGCATGCCACGTGGTGATGCTGCCATCATCGTACGGCGGCGGCGTGGTGTCCGACGGGATCGAGGCGGTTTGAAATGGATGGTGCGATGCGTGCTCCGGTTCTCGCGACCTGCATCCGACGGTGGAGGCCGCTCGGGCTCAGCCCTATAAAGCCTTCGCCTTCTCCCCCTCCTCGCCGCATTTGCGTCTTCGCGTGTCCAGTAGCTTCCTTTGGGGTTTCGGTGCTCCGGTGATCTCGTTGCTACTTCTTCTAGCAACTCCGTGTTCCTCCTCGATCTTTATTTTTCTCTGTAAGGCTCTCCTTCTTTCCTATCTTTGGTTTTCTTTGCGTTTCTTTCCCGAGTTTTGGTCCTCTGGGCGCTATCTTGCTTGTCGTCCTCTTCTTTCTACCATCTGCCTTTTGTGGTTTCGTCCGTTCGGACAATGGCTAGCTCCTCTCAGCCTCAAGACCAAGCCCTCGGCCCATGGTATACTACCATGGAGTCGTGCTTCGATCGGCGCGACGCCGATATTCTGATGGACTCCTTTGAAATCCCTTCTGATTTTGAAATTATCTTACCCTCCCCCTCCGCTCGGCCGCACAAACCACCGCACGGAGCTTTCTGTGTTTTCCGCGACCAGTTCATAGCCAGTCTGCGCTTTCCAATCCATCCGTTCATCGTAGAAGTTTGCATTTTTTCGGCCTTATGCTCGGAAGCCTAGTCCCTAACACTTTCTGCCTTCTATGCGGCGTCGTCGTCTTGTTCAAAATCCACAACATCCCCCTCCGATCGGAGGTTTTCTATTATTTCTATTACCCTAAACAGTCCGAGCTGGGCACATACATGTTCCAGGCTCGACCCGGTTTAGTTTTCTTCAATAAACTGCCCTCTTCCAATAAGCATTGGAAAGAGTTCTACTTCTATCTTCGTATGCCCGAGCAGGCCTCTTTCCGAACTCAGTGGCAGGTCGGACCGCCCATCTCCCCAGAGCTCAAAAGGTTCAAGACCCGATCGGATTATCTGCACGCTGCCAACATGTTAGCCGGTCTGAAGTTTGACATCAATAAGTTCCTACTCGAAGGGGTGATGTACATATTCGGCTTGAGTCCGATCAGGACCCCCCTCCCGAGCAGCTTCGGTAAGAATTTTACTTGTGCATTCACTTTGATTGCTAACTGATTTTCTCTTTTTTCCTTTGCAGCGGACATTGTGATGGAGTCTGTGATGGCTGGCATTTTGAAGAGGAAAGCGGCGGCGCTCGAGGCCGCAGCTGTCAAGGAGATGGAAGCGCTTGGCATTGAGCCGGTCGGCTCACACGAAGAAGAGAGCGACACGAATGCGGGGGAGTCGGCCGCTCAGGCTTCTCTCCCGAAGCCGGCGGTTGGCATAACTTCCAGCCGAGGGCCTTCCGGCCGGGACGAAGGCTCCGCTCAAGAGGAGGAGCGCCCTCTTCGACAAAAGAGGCGCCGAGCCGAGACACCCCTTCTATCGGCAACTTTTGCTGTCCAGTCGTCGGAGCGGGCCACCGCTGATTCCCGCGGCAAAGCCCCAGCGGTGGAGGCGATTTCGTCCGATCGGACCCCATCTCAGCTGGATGCGTCTGCGGACCCTCTCGAGGCCGTGCCCGTCAGCGCCCTTCTGCCTGCTCCCCGCCAAGTCCAACGCTCGGCCATTTTATCCCAATTTTCTGCGTCGGCCTCCGATCCTTCCCCGGCTTCTGCCCAGATGACCCCCGGTCGGCACCGTACCATCCGGGTCTCAGTGCATCTCCCCACCGAAGATGCCTGAATCCGCTCGGGCAACCGCACCCGAGCACTTGATCACAATGAAGGGGCCTCTGGTCGAAATGTGGACCGACGCTCTTGCACGCGTCGCTATGATTCCTCTCAGCAATCTGGCCAATAGCCACATGCAGCAGGCTACTGGGGTAAGCATATTTTCTGAAGTCCCTTACACATTTTTTCCGATCGGCCATTAACAATCTTTCTTATTCCAGAGATGGGTGGAGGATATCGCTGTCTCCAATCGTCTGGCGATGGTGGACGAAGAATTAAAAAGGCTAAGGAGTTCGAGCGGCGCACCTTCCCAGGGTCCATCATACGCCGAGCTGCAGAGGGAACTCAAGAAGACCCAAAATCTGTTGGAGGCTGAACGGAAGAAGACGGCCGACCAGGCTCACACTCTGGCCGAACTTGATCGCCAGAACAAGTCACTGGATCGCAAAATAAGCCTGGCCACCGAGTGGAAGAAAACGGTTATCTCCGATATGGAGAAGAAGAATGTCGAGGCTCGGGGCTTGGAGCAACGGGTTAAGGAGCCGATGGATCAACTGGACGGCGAGAAGGCGAGCCGCTCGACCGAGGTAATCAAGCATAAGGATCAACTGAAAACTCTGCAGGAGTCCCTCGTAGCCTCCCAAGCGGCCTTCAAGGAATATCAAGAGACTGAGCCTGGCCGAGTCGCAGCACTGAGGCTGAATTACATCCGTTCGGACGAATTCTCGGAGAAAGTCTGCGAACGGATGTACACTGTCTTCGAGCTCGCTATGACTGCCACCACAACTTATTTGTGTTGGTTGCTACTCGGAAAACCTAATGGTTCCACCGTACAAAAATTTTGTACAAAGGTCTGAACCTTCTCCTAGCTACCATGTGTTCTTTTAAATTAAACTTGGATCACCTGCGGAACTTAACACATTTGATCCAAAGTTTAATCTATTTGTTCTTTTAGGTTTAGACTCGGATCTCCTGCGGAACTTAACACGTTCGATCCAAATCACCTAGGTTATTAATTTCATTAAATATTAGTTTCCAAAATTGGCTCCCAGTACTGACGTGACGAGGCACATGACCTTCTTGGATATGGGAACAACCACCACCGACTAGACAAAGCCTTTTAAGGAAAGTTAATATTTAATTTCCTTAAATAACTTTAGGTCAACCGAAAAGAACAATCAAATCACAAGGAAAAGAAAAAATAAAAGAACACAACATCGAAAACAAATTCGAAATACTAGAATCGTATGCCTCTTGTATTTGGTATTATTTCCAAAAATAACTAGTATGATGTGGAAAGGAAAAATACTAGTTATACTTTTTATAAAAACCTCTTGATCTTCTACCGTATGCCTCTTCTAACCTCGGACGTTGTGTGGGCAACGATCTTCCGAGATGAGAAACCACCAAAGCACCTTCTTCTCCTTTCTTCAAGTTTCGGCCAAGCACAAAGCTTCCAAAAGATGAAGATCTTTTTCCACCAACCAAGCTCCAAGGGATGCAAGAAACAAGACTCCTTTCTCTCCTTTTCTCCAAGCTAGATCCGGCCACTTCTATGCCTCCAAGAGATGATGAAGTCTCGGCCACAAGAAGGAGAAGAGAGAAGGAGAAGGGGAACCTCTAGGGGCCGGCCACACCAAGGAAGAAAAGAGAGGAAGAAAAAGAATAGAATTATTCCCCATGAAGCCTCCTCTGCCCCCTCTTTTATAATTCTTGGTTTTGGTAAATAAGGAAATTTAAATAAAAACTTCCTTAATTCTTTTGCCATGAAAAGGAAAATTTATTTAATTAAAAATAATTTTCTCTTCTCCAATTTATTTGGTCGGCCACCTCTTTACCCAAAACAAGGAGAGTTTTAATTAAAACAAAAATTAAAACTTCCTAATTTGTTTCTAGAAATTTATAAAAATTTCTCCAATAATTTTAATCCCTTCATGATTGGTTAATAAAAAGAAAATTTATAAATTAAAATCTTTCTTTTAAACATGTGGATAATTTCCAAAAAGGAAAGTTATCTCTAAAAATTAAAATCTCCTTTCAATCTACAAATAAGGAAAGATATTAAATCTTTTCTTAATCTTTTGTAGAAACTAATAAAAGAGAATTTTTAATTTTTAAACTTTCTTTTAAATCATGAACATAATTAAAAGGAAAGTTTTTACCAAAATTAAAATCAACCTTTTAATCTACAAATAAGGAAAGAGATTTTAACTCTTCTCTTAATCTTTTGTAGAATCTTATAAAAGGAAAGATTTAAATTTTTAAACTCTCTTTTAAATCATGTTATCCACATAAGAAAAATTTTAAAAATAAAAATCCTTTTATTTTAATTTGGGTCGGCCACACTAAGCTTGAACCCAAGCTAGGGCCGACCACCTTGAAGCACCCATGAACCAAACTTTGGCTGGCCCTAGCTTGGTCTCCAAGCTAGCTTGACCGGCCCTTATGGGATGGGTAAGAAGGTGGGTATAGGTGAGTATAGTACTCTATAATTAAGAGGTTACGATAGGGACCGAGAGGAGGAATTGGTTTTGGTCTCCCGATAAAATTAAGCATCCCGTGTTCGCCCCGAACACACAACTTAATTTTATCAATAATAATTCATTCCACTAGAGAACTATTATTGAACTACCGCACCAATCCCAAATTACATTTTGGGCTCCTTCTTATTATGAGTGTGTTAGTCTCCCTGTGTTTAAGATGTCGAATGTCCACTAATTAAGTGAGTTACTGACAACTCATTTAATTAACATCTTAGTCCAAGAGTAGTACCACTCAACTTCATCGTCATGTCGGACTAAGTCAACCTGCAGGGTTTAACATGACAATCCTTATGAGCTCCTCTTGGGGACATTCTCAACCTAGATCACTAGGACACAGTTTCCTTTTATAATCAACAACACACACTATAAGTGATATCATTTCCCAACTTATCGGGCTTATTGATTTATCGAACTAAATCTCACCCATTGATAAATTAAAGAAATAAATATCAAATATATGTTCTTGTTATTATATTAGGATTAAGAGGATACACTTCCATAATAACTGAGGTATTTGTTCCTTTATAAAGTCAGTATAAAAGAAACGACCTCTAATGGTCCTACTCAATACACTCTAAGTGTACTAGTGTAATTATATAGTTAAGATAAACTAATACCTAATTACACTATGACCTTCCAATGGTTTGTTCCTTTCCATCATGGTCGTGAGCTACTGTTTATAATTTATAAGGTACTGATAACATGATCCTCTGTGTGTGACACCACACACCATGTTATCTACAATATAAATTAATTGAACAACTACATTTATCATAAATGTAGACATTTGACCAATGTGATTCTTATTTCTAGATAAATGTTTATACCAAAAGCTAGGCTTTTAGTATACATCCTAACAATTTGAAATCCAAGGGTCATCTCACTGACTCCGTCCTTATCCCGACCCAAGACCAAGTGGCGCTCCTCGGCACCATCCCCCAGGACATTTATGATTTTCTTGAGTAGAAACTTTTATGTAATTAGGCCGCTCGGCCAAAAACTATCCTTTTATGCAGTTCGGTCGCTTGGCCTTAATTTCTTTAATGCTATCCTTCTGCTTTCTTTTTCTTTTGCTAATTAATACGCGTGCTATCCGCTCGGCTCACCAACTACCGTTCCTGTTCCCTCACTTCTCGTTATTCGCCTCTCATCCCACCTTTCTTGTGTTCGAAAGGGATTTTTTTACTAAGTAATTTACGTAGCTAGTCTGCTCGGCTGAATGTATCCTGTTTAGCAAATGGGATTTTCGCTAGATGTTCACGAAGTACTTTTGGTTACTTGACCGATCGGCCAAACGACTTAAAAGTCGACCTCTTTATTGTCTTCTTCCAGTCGGAGGGTTTATAGTCGCCGGTGCTACTCTCGATTTTTAACGTCGGAGCTCGACGGTCTTCCAACCGGAGAGTTTATAGTCGCCGGCGCAACTCTCGATTTTTAACGTCGGAGCTCGACGGTCTTCCGGCCGGAGGGTTTATAGTCGCCGACGCGACTCTCGATTTTTAATGTCAGAGCTCGACAGTCTTCCAGCCGGAGGGTTTATAGTCGCCGGCGCGACTCTCGATTTTTAATGTCGGAGCTCGACGGTCTTCCGACCGGAGGGTTTATAGTCGCCGGCGCGACTCTCGATTTTTAACGTCGGAGCTCGACGGTCTTTCGGCCGGAGGGTTTATAGTCGCCGGCGCGACTCTCGATTTTTAATGCCGGAGCTCGACAGTCTTCCGACTCGGCTGACGCTGCCCCATACTTGTGCTAATTTTCTGATTTTTTACTCCTGCATTTCAAATATACAGCCGAACGGAAAATATACAGCATACATTGCATTGGCGCACCTTTCACCCCGCCCGGTAAGGCTGGAGGTGGTTCGCGCTCCATGGCCGATCCAGTTGTCGTCCGTCTTCATCCTCCAGATAATAGGCGCCCGAGCGGAGCTTTTCGATGACTTTGAAGGGGCCAGCCCAAGGAGCCTCCAGCTTGCCAACATCCCCGACCGGCTTTACTTTCTTCCACACTAGGTCGCCGACCTGGAATGCTCTAGGGATCACGCGTCGGTTGTAATTCTGCTTCATCCTCTGCCGGTATGCCATAAGCCGGACGGATGCCTTGGCTCGCTCCTCGTCGATCAAGTCCAACTCCATGTTCCTCCGCTCGGCATTGTCATCATCATAGTTCTGGATCCGGACGGACTCCACGCCGACTTCAATGGGGATAACTGCTTCGCCGCCATACACTAAATGGAATGGCGTGACACCCGTTCCCTCCTTTGGGGTCGTGCAGATAGCCCATAGAACGCCCGGCAGCTCGTCCACCCAGTTTCCTCCTTCGTGGTCAAGTCGAGCCCGAAGAATTCTGAGGATTTCTCTGTTGGTTACCTCCGCTTGCCCGTTGCTCTGGGGGTACGCCACGGAAGTAAAGTGTTGTTCGATGCCATAACTTTTGCACCATTCTTCGAGCTGCTTCCCGGAAAACTGTCGCCCGTTATCTGATATGAGTCGGCGAGGAATACCGAACCGACAGATTATATGCTGCCAGATAAACTTTTTCACCATCTCCTCGGTGATCTTGGCCAGTGGCTCGACCTCCACCCATTTGGAAAAGTAGTCGACCGCCACTAGTAGAAACTTCCGCTGACCGGTCGCCATAGGGAACGGACCCACGATATCCATTCCCCACTGATCGAACGAACAGGATACCGTAGATGCTTTCATCTCCTCTGCCGGTCGGTGGGAGACGTTGTGGTACTTCTGGCAGGAGAGGCACGTCGCGACGGTCCGAGCGGCGTCTGCTTGCAGGGTTGGCCAGAAGTATCCGGCCAGCAGGATCTTCCTAGCCAGCGATCGTCCGGCCGGATGTCCTCCGGACGATCCTTGGTGTACTTCCTGGAGGATGTATGCCGCGTCTTCCGAGTTCACACACTTCAAAAGTGGACGGGAGAAAGCCTTCTTGTAGAGTTGGTCTCCGACGAGTGTGAACCGACTGGCTCTCCTCCTTAATAGCTGGGCTTCCTCCCGATAGGACGGTGTCGCACCCGATCGCAGAAACTCCATGATGGTTGTCCTCCAATCGCTCGGGAATGCGAGGCCCTCCATCCGATCGATGTGCGCCACCAAGGATACTTGCTCAATTGGCTGCTGGATGATGACCGGTGATATTGAACTTGCGAGCTTGGCTAACTCATCTGCCGACTGGTTCTCCGCTCGGGGTATCTTCTGGATAATGACTTCTCTGAAGTGGGCTTTGAGCTTTTCGAAGGCCTCAGCGTAGAGCTTGAGCCGAGTGTTGTTTATCTCAAAAGTGCCTGAGAGCTGCTGAGCGGCCAGCTGGGAGTCCAAATGGAGTGTCACCCGACCGGCGCCTACATGCCGAGCTGCCTGCAAGCCGGCTATGAGGGTCTCATACTCCGCTTCGTTATTTGTGGCCTTGTAGTCCAGCCGGACGGATAGGTGCATCCTTTCTTCTTGGGGTGAGAGTAATAGCACGTCAATCCCGCTCCCGAGCCGAGTGGACGATCCATCCACAAATATTTTCCACATAGCCTCGGGCTCGGGCTTTTGCACTTCGGTAACAAAATCTGCTAAGGACTGCGCCTTTATCGCCGAACGGGGTTGATACTGAATGTCAAATTCACTCAACTCCGTGGTCCATTTGATGAGCCGTCCGGACGCTTCTGGATTCAACAGCACTCTTCCCAAGGGGCTATTTGTCCGGACAATGATTGTATGTGCTAAGAAATAAGGACGAAGTCTCCGAGCGACGAGGACCAAAGCAAAAGCCAGCTTCTCGAGCCCAGTGTAGCGAGATTCAGCATCTTTTAGAATATGGCTCAAGAAGTACACGGGTTATTCTTCTCCGCTCGTCCTCACTAATGCCGAGCCTACTGCTTGCTCGGTTGAAGATAAATAAATACAGAGCGGCTCACCTACAGCTGGCTTGGCTAACACGGGCAAAGAGTTCAAGTATGTCTTCAGTTCTTCAAACGCCCGATCGTATTCCTCGTCCCAATGGAACTTAGTAGCTTTGTGTAGGATCTTGAAAAAGGGAGACTCCGGTCGGCGGTCTTAGAGATGAATCTGGATAAAGCGGTTATCCGCCCGGTCAGGCACTGTACTTCCCTCAGATTTCTTGGTGGCGACATATCTTGCAATGCTTTTACCTTGCTGGGATTTGCCTCGATGCCCCGCTCGGTCACTATATAGCCCAAGAAACACCCACCTTTTGCGCCGAACAAACATTTCTAAGGGTTCAGCTTGACTCCATACTTCCTCAACGTTCGGAAGGTCTCCTCCATGTCTTTAAAAAGATCAGCCGCTCGGACGAACTTGATGAGAATATCATCCACGTATACTTCTAAATTGCGTCCGATCTGCTCTTTGAATACCTTGTTCATCAAGTGCTGGTAGGTTGCGCCCGCGTTCTTCAGTCCGAACGGCATTACATTGTAACAGTAAGTGTCGTCGGCTGTGACGAAGCTGACCTTCTCTTAATCTTCTCGGGCGAGCGGCACCTGATGGTAGCCCTGATAGGCGTCCAACATGCATATCAGCTCGCACCCGGCTGTGGAGTCCACCAGCTGATCAATCCGGGGCAGAGGGTAGAAATCCTTTGGGCATGCTTTGTTGAGATCCCGGAAATCGATGCAAACCCTCCACTTGTTGCCCGGCTTGGAGACTAGCACGACATTTGCGAGCCAGATCGGAAACTGGACCTCCCTTATATGGCCGACCTCCAGGAGTTTCTCGACCTCCGCTCGGATGATAGTGTTTTGCTCGGCGTTGAAGTCCCTCTTCCTTTGCTTTACCGGCCGAGCGTCCGGTCGGACATGCAGCTCATGCTGTGCGATACTTGGTGAAATTCCCGGCAGCTCATGCGTTGACCAAACGAAGACATCACAGTTGCTCTGGAGACATTTGATCACCTCCTTTTTCTGGCTTGCCTCCAGATCGGCCGCAATAAATGTGGTGGCCTCCGATCGGGTCGGGTGGATCTGCTCCTCCTCTTTTTCTTCAAACACCAAAGAGGGTGGTTTTTCGGTTATGGCGTTTACCTCGATCCGTGGCGTCTTCCGAGCGGAATTAGCTTCAGCTCGGACCATCTCGACGTAGCATCGCCGAGCCGCCAGCTGATCTCCTCGCACTTCTCCTACTTTATCTTCAATCGGGAACTTAATTTTCTGGTAGAAGGTGGAGACAGCCGCTCGGAACTCACTGAGCACTAGTCGCCCCAAGATAACATTGTATGCTAAGGGAGAGTCGACCACGACGAAGTTTGTGGTCTGCGTCCTTCTGAGCGGCTCTTCTCCCAGCGAAATAGCCAGTCGGACCTGTCCGACCGGCAGGACTTCATTGCCCGTAAACCCGTAGAGGGGGATTGTCATGGGCAGCAACTTGGCTCGATCAATTTGCAGTTGGTCGAAGGCCTTTTTGAATATAATGTTGACCGAGCTTCCTGTATCGATGAAAATGCAGTGAATAGTATAATTAGCTATTACCACTTTGATGAGTAGGGCGTCGTCATGTGGCACTTCGACTCCCTCAAGGTCCCTGGGCCCAAAACTGATTTTGGGTCCGCTTGCCCGTTCTTGACTGCAGCCGACCGCATGGATTTGGAGCTGCCTGACACTCGCCTTCCTTGCTCTGTTGGAGTCACCTTCGGTCGGTCCGCCAGCGATGATGTTGATTTTGCCTCGGGATGTGTTGCTTCTATTTTCTTCCTCCCGTGCGGACGACCTAGGTCGTTCCTTGGACATCCGGGGATTGTCCTCGTGCCTCTGAGGGTGATGCCGCTCGGGAGACAGTTGCTGTCGCCTGTTGGATACCCGCTGATTGGCTTCATGGTGTCGCTGTCGCCTGTCGGATGATGGCGATCGGCGACGGCTACTCCAAGGAGCGGGATGGGCGATCAGGGTAAGGCTTCGGCAATCTCGTGTGTTATGCGTGTCGGTCCGGTGGAACGAGCAAAACATGGGGGTCCATACCTTCTTCTTTGGTTTGGGCCGCTCGGCAGCTACCTCTTGGATGGCATGGGACCTCGCATGGTGAGAGCGGACTGCTTCGGCCCGCAGTCCTCTGGGCGGCTGCTGTCGAGTGAAAACCTTCCGCTCGGAAGGGGCTAGCTGCTCAGTTGGAACTTCTTTTCTTCGGGCCGCCTGGGCTTCCTCCACATTAATGTACTCATTGGCCCGGTGTAACATATGATCGTAGTCTCGGGGCGGCTTCCGAATCAGTGAACGGAAGAAGTAACCATCCACGAGGCCTTGTGTGAAAGCATTCATCATCGTTTCTGAGGTGGTCGTTGGAATATCCATGGCCACTCGGTTGAATCGTTGGATGTAAGCTCTGAGCGGCTCCCTGGGCTCTTGCTTGATGGCGAATAGGCTGACACTAGTCTTCTGGTAACGCCAACTGCTTACAAAATGATGGAGAAAGGCGACGAAGAACTCTTTAAAGTTGGTGATGGATTCGTCCGGCAGCCTCCGGAACCACCGTTGTGCCGATCCCGAGAGGGTGGTAAGGAACACTCGGCATTTCACTCCATCTGTGTATTGATGTAGTGTAGCTGTGTTGTCAAACTTACCAAGATGGTCGTCCGGATCGGTAGTTCCGTTGTATTCCCCGATCGCCGGTGGCACATCATGTTTTGGCAGAGGGTCCCGCAGGATGGCCTCTGAGAATTGACGGTTGATCCGCTCGGGGGAGACGTCCGTTTGGGGAGCCTTGCCTTTTCTATTGTCTCGCATGGGCGCCTCGTCGGATGAAGATCCTCGATCACGGTTAACTATTGCGACTTCAGGAGGCGTACGGAATAGGGCCCGATGAAATGGAACCGTGGCTGGCGGTGCTTCCGCTCGACCTCCTGACACTGGCGTTGCTTGTTGCTCCATTCGCTCGGCTTGAGCCTTCTGTTTCTATTGCTCCACAAGCTTAGCTTCTCTTGCCTCGATCAGAGCGTCGAGCTCCTCCGTGGAGAGCATCACCGTATGCGGTCATCCAGCTTCGTCCATTGCTTCCGCTCGGATGCAGGTGCTTCCCACAGACGACGCCAATTCAATCTTGTCCGAACGCTGAATCGATGGACGCTGGGCACGTGGCGCTCTCCACTCCGATGACGTGGATCTCTGACCGGCCGTACGGATCTCCGGCGAACCTGCAAGGAAGTCGGGCAGGGAAGGGGTTCCCGGCGACGACCTTCCGACGCTCAAGTCAGGCAAGAGGAAACTATGAAGTGGCTTCTGATCTCAGAGAATGCGTGTATAATGCGTACCTCCGTCGAAGTCTGAGGGCTCTTATATAGAGCTGTGGGGAGGCTTGTGCACACTTACCGAGGTGTACACGTGTCCTTTCCCATACCGTAGTATGGGCTTGCCAGAAAAGTATGCCTGACACCATACTGCTACAGTCCGAGCACCTCTCTGATGGGACAGTAGAACCTTCCGTTATAGGCTTCTGCGTATGGCTTAGTCGTCGAACACGCTTGTTGTCAGAAGATGTTCCCAATGTCCCCTTGTCCTTTTGTCTCTTCTATTCCTGCGCCGAACGCCCAGCCGCTCGGCAGGCTCATCACGTCCGACCGGACGTTATTATCAGTCCGACCGGGAAGATGCCCGATCGCATGCTCGGCTGAGACTGCTTCTTCACCACCATGCTGTTTTATTCCTTTGCCGAGCGGGCTCCCCGTTCGGCTCGACAACCTTGTTCCCATGAGCGTCGGAAACCCGAGTCCGCGTCGGGTTGTCTTTGATTCCGCCTATACCCCCCTCGGCCGGTCGGTCCCCCCTCTCCTGTCGACCGTTGACCTTTGACCTCCACGTGGCGTTGACCGCGTCCGTACCGCCGGATCAATCTCTTTTAGATAAAGTTACTCCATGCCTGAAAGGTAGAAACCCTTTCTAGGAGTCTTGCATGCTAAAACGAGCTAGGATAGTATGACGCTTGGGATAAGCACAACATTCTTTTCTTGTGATCCCTTTGATCCCGAGAATATGTGCGCACTCTCCAAGTCCTTCATATTGAATTGTTTAGACAATCATACCCTTACTTCCGACAATACTTTGATATTGTTTCCAACTACCAAAAATGTCACTAAGTATAGTACAAGAAATATCACCACACTTCCATCATACTACTTGTATACACAAGGCTTATCTGGACACTGAATAAATCCATAGTTCTGGATTACTTCATTAAACCAGATGAACCAAGACCTTGAAGCTTTTCTTCAGTCCATAGACTGATTGAGCTTGCACACAAGATGCTCTTTACCCTTTGCGATGAACCCTTCTGGTTGCTTTATATGGATATTTTCTTCAAGACTTCCATTAAGGAAAGTTGTCTTGACATCCACTTACCAAATCTCATAGTCCATATAGATAAAAGAATCCGGATAGACTTAAGCATGGCTACAGGCAAAAAAGTTTCCTTTTTCAACAAGCCTTGCTTTGAAAGTTTCCACCTTCCTGTCTATCTCTCTTTTCCTATTGTAGACCTATTTACACCCAATGGCTTTTACACCATTTGGTGATTCTATAAGCTCCCAGACTCTATTAGAATACATATATTCTAATTTTGTATTCTTTGCAAAGATGCTGTATCTTTATCTTGGAGTGCTTTGTCATATATCCGGATATCAGGTTCATGTCCACCAGGGATCGAGTCCAAAGACTCTCCCAAAACATGAATCTTTTAGGTTGCCTAACAACCCTCTCACTATAATGAGGCACTTTCTGTAATTGTGTATCATTTGTGATACGTGTTGCAGTTTCTTGTGATATTTCATCTTGTACAGTTGGTACTAGGTTAGACGTGCCCTTTAATTTCTTTAAGAACAATTTTTACTCATGGGCTTGTGGTTCATAGTATAGTTCTTTTCTAAAATCGGGCATTGGTGCCAGCAATGACCTTCCGATTTTAATGACTATAAACCTCTTTTCGTTTTTCTAGGATAACTCACAAACAAGTGCACTCATGTCCAACTTATCAGTGTCTCTCACGTGCTAGACCACCCAAATCCGAATATGCTTCAGACTAGGCTTATGCCCATTCTGCAATTCTGTGGGAGTAGAGAGTTCTGTCTTAGAAGGTACTATGTTCACTTCCGTTTCCAGTGTATATCCTTAAAACGAATTTGGTAATTTTCTGAATAACTCATCATCGATCTAATTATTCCATAAGAGCCTTATACCTTCTTTCTACTACACCATTCTGTTGGGGTGTACCAGGTGCAGTTAGTTGGGATTGAATCCCGATTTCTGATAAGTGGCTCCTAAACTCTCTTGAGAGGTATTTGTTACTATGATTTCACCGTAGTGTCTTGATACTTTTACTTTGATGTTACTCCACATCAGCCTAGTACTCTCTGAAGTAATCAAAGCACTTAGACTTGTGATGTGTCAAGTAAATATTTCCTTATCTCAAATAGTTATCTAAAAGAGACGAAATATTCAAAACCACCTCTTGTCTGGATAGTCATAGGATCACACAAATCAGAATGAACCAATTTCAACATATCTTTGGCTCTATACCCCTTATACTTAAAAGCTTCTTGGTTATTTTTCCTTCCAAGTAAGACTCGCAGGTTGGAAAGATTTCCACTACCAAAGAACCCAAGAGTTCATGGTTATTATCCTTTGAATCCTACTCAAGTTAATATAACCTAGCCTTAGATGCCAAAGATATGATTGGTTTATTTCCGAAGGTTGCTTTCTCTTATTCAAGTTAGAAGATGTGTCATTAATTTCCATTTATTGCATCGTGAGAGTTATTGGATTATAAATTGTCAACCAACATACCAGAACAGATAACTTCCCTCTTTATCTTGATAACAACTTTGTTATTAAAAGAGGCAGAATATCAAGTTCTTTGAATAGTTTAGAAACTGAAAACTAGTTCTTTCTAAACTTAGTACGTAAAGACAATTTCTCAAAAATCCATGTTTTATTCCTATCGAAGGATAAACATCTCCCACTGCAACAACTACTACTTTTACAGCAGTGCCCATGTGGACGGTGATTTATATAGTTGTCGGGTTTCCTGGAACCCCTGCAATAAATTGCAGACATGATCAGTGGTTCCTGTATCTACACACCAGGTACCGGTAGATAATACCACTAAACATGTTTCAACAACTAATGAATAAAATACACCTATATTGTTCTTAGTTCTGAGAGGACAACCCACCTTAATGTCCAAGTCTTATTTCCAATCATTATAATTTGGACAACTAAGTCCATTCTATAGTATAACAACTAGGGGATTGACTAACATTTGAAACCCTAAGAATCACAAAAAAATATTTGGTCAAGACCAACATCTCAAAATCCCCATGAATTTTGTATGCCACGATAGTGTGGACATATACAAATTCTAAAAGGAGATTTTATCCATTAATTTTATTATCTTGTCAACTTATGACAAATAAAATTAATAGTTGGTCTGTCTTTAATCAAATATTTCGTCAAGACTCTAAATTTAAAATAATATTGATTCCTCTAACAATACTATTTAAATTTACCAACACCTCAAAACACCGTGAATTTTGCATGCCACGTTAGTGTGGACGTATACAAAATCAATATTTGTAAGAGGAGGGTTTTACCCATTAATTATCTTGTTAACCTAATTTTATGACAAATAAAATTATCTCAAACACCGTTAATTTTGTATGCCACGTTAGTGTGGACGTATACAAAATCAATCATTTGTAAGAGAGGTTTTAACCCATTAATTTTATTATCTTGTCAACCTAGTTTTATGACAAATTAATAGTTGGTTTCCTTTTGGTCACACAAGTAATAGCAGTGACTCCGTTGGGGAGGATACTATTAGATGCATCTAAGTGTATACCATTACTTTGATACTAAGTTCATTAAATAGAATTGTGCCCCTTCAGTTGGAGAAGATCACACACATCCTAAATAATTTCCTATAACCATCCATTAAGAAAGTTTGATCTAGTGATCCGCAAACAAACTCATCCATTGTGGAGGGAAGCACTCAGATCCAACACGCAAGCTTGTTGCATCACTTACAAACCAGTAATGGAGACTGTGAGATTTATATACTAATCCCTCTCCCACTTAGTTATTTAAAATGAGGAATTTTAACCGATACTAGCATATAACACATGCACACACACAGTAAATAAAAGCAATAAATTTGGAAATTAATTTTCCAACTATTATGGCATTTTCATCACTGTCCTTCGTGTGCTCCAACCCTAGCTACTGCCATCTTTAGCCACCGTCATCGGGTCGAGACGTCACATCCATCTTGCTTCTTATTCTGCTGCGCCTTTGGTGCTTCAAAAGTACCACGTCTCGCAAGCATCCGATCCGCGACAAAAATAGAATTTTACATGTATCGATCCTATATTCCACGAGGGAATGTACATGAAATATAGATCGAAAATAAAATTCTAAAATCCTAGGGCTAATACAGCTTTTGCTGTATTAATTACATACAATCATGCACACAAAATAATGCCATTGACATATCCAAGGGTCCAATCATGCACAATATCTATATGCCATAATAGTTAAAGCCTGCAACCAAAGAGTTAGCACATCCTACTATTATCCTGCCTAAATTATGTATGACATATGCATAATCTATTTGAAAACCAAACACACATAGGCAAACCCTAGCTCTGATACTAATTGTTGGTTAGTCCTAAGAAAACGTACCGGTTCCACTGTACAAAATATTTTTGTACAAGTGTCGAACCTTTTCTTAAATAACCTATTGTGTTCTTTAGAAGTTAAAATAGAAATCGCAGACGGAACTTAACATCATTGATTCCAAATTTAACTTATCTGTTCTTAATGGTTTAGATTTGAATTGCAAGCGAAACTTAACACTATTGATTCAAATCCACCTATGTTATTAATTTCATTAAATATTAATTTCCAAAATTACTTTCCAGGACTGCATGGCGAGGCACATGGCCTTCTTGGATATGGGAGCAACCACCACCGCCTAGACAAAGCTTTTTAAGGAAAGCTAATATTTAATTTTCTTAAATAACTCTAGGTTAACCAAAAAGAATTATCGAATCACAAATTCGAAAACGAAGAAAACACAAACTCGAAAAAATAATTCGAAAAACTAGATCTAATGCCTCTTGTGTTTGTTATTTCCAAAAATAACTATACAAAGAAAACTAGTATGATGCGGAAAACAATTACTAGATATACCTTTCTTTGTAAGCAAATAACCTCTTGATCTTCTACCGTATTCCTCTTCTTGTCCCGGACGTTGTGTGGGCAACGATCTACCGAGATGAGAACCACCCAAGCCCTTCTCCTTTCTTCCAAGTTTCGGCCACCTTCTTTTCTTCAAAGGATGAAGAACTTAAACCACCAACCAATCTCCAAGGGATGCTAGGAAACAAAGCCTCCTCCTTCTTCTTCTTCCTCAAGTAAAATCTGGCCACCAACCAAGCTCCTAGAGAAGTTGCCTCCGGCCACAAGAATAAGAGAAGAGGGAGAAGCTAGGGTCGGTCACCAAGGAGAAAAAGAGAAGAAGAATAGAATATAGTCGTTAGCCATGAAGACACCTCTACCCCCTCTTTTATAATCCTTGGTCTTGACAAATAAGAAAATTTAAATAAAAAACTTCCTTAATTCTTTTGCCATGAAAAGAAAATTTATTTAATTAAAAATAATTTTCTCTTCTCACATTACATGGTCGGCCACATTAAAGCTATAAACAAGGAGAGTTTTAATTAATTAAAACTTCCTAATTTGTCTCCGGAAATTTATAAAAAATTTCTCCAATATTTTTCCCTTCATGGTGGATTATAAAAAGAAATTTTATAAATTAAAATCATTCTTTAAACATGTGGATAATTTCTAAAAAGGAAAGTTATCTTTAAAAAATTAAAATCTCCTTTCAATCTACAAATAAGGAAAGATATCAAATCTTTTCTTAATCTCTTGTAGAAACTTATTAAAGAGATATTTAATTTTTAAACTCTCTTTTAAATCATGAACATGGTTAAAAAAAGGAAAGTTTTCTTAAAATTAAAATCCACCTTTCAATCTACAAATAAGGAAAGATTTCAAATCTTTTTGTAATCTTTTGTAGAAAGCTATAAAAGGAAAGATTTAAATTTCAAACTCTCTTTTAAAACCTTGATATCCACATAAGAAATAATTTTAATAAAAATCCCTTTTTATTTTTTAGTGGCCGGCCACCTAAGCTTGGGACCCAAGCTTTGGCCGGCCACCTAAATCTAGCTTCACCATTAGCTTTGGTCGACCCTAGCTTGGGCTCCAAGTTAGCTTGGTCGGCCACCTTAAGGTGGGTATAGGTGGGTATAATTCTCTATATACAAGAGGCTACGATAGGGACTGAGAGGAGGAATTGGTTTTGGTCTCCCGATAAAATTAAGCTTCCCGTGTTCGCCCCAAACACATAACTTAACTTCATCAATAATAATTCATATGACTAAAGAATTATTATTGAACTACCGCACCAATCCCAAATTACATTTTGGGCTTCTTCTTATTATGAGTGTGTTAGTCTCCCTGTATTTAAGATGTCAGATGTCTACTAATTAATTGAGTTACTGACAACTCATTTTAATTAATATCTCAGTCCAAGAGTAATACCACTCAACTTTATTGTCATATCAGACTAAGTCCACCTGTGGGGTTTAACATGACAATCTTTATGAGCTCCTCTTGGGGACATTATCAACCTAGATTTCTAGGACACAGTTTTCTTCTATAATTAACAAGACACACTATAAGTAACATCATTTCCCAACTTATCGGGCATTTTGATTTATCGAGCTAAATCTCACCCTTTGATAAGTCAAAGAAATAAATATTAAATATATGTGCTTGTTATTATATTAGGATTAAGAGCACACACTTCCATAATAATTAAGGGCTTGTTCTTTTATTAAATCAGTATAAAAAGAACTTTCCTTAAATAGTCCTGCTCAATACACTTAGAGTGTACTAGTGTAATCTATTAGTCAAGATAAACTAATACCTAATTACACTACGACTATTCCAATAGTTTGTTCCTTTCCATCTTAGTCGTGAGCTACTGTTTATAATTTATAAAGAACTGATAACACGATCTTCTGTGTGTGACACCACACACTATGTTATCTACAAGATAAATTAATTGAACATCTACATTTGGTATATATAAATGTAGATATTTGGCCAATGTGATTCTTATAAATGTTTATACAAAAGCTAGGCTTTTAGTGTACACTCCAACACTAAGTACAAGGAGGAGGAGGCCGACCGGTTGTAAATCTACATGGTGGAGTACCTTCGCTTCAAGGATTTCAACTAGATGTTGACTGATCGGACCCTCCGGCTATTCGAGTATGACATTGATAGGACCATTCAGTAGCTAAAGGAGGGTAGCTTTCTTTCAGCGGAGGTCTCGACGGCGTTCATCAAGAGGGAGAAGATTGTGGAAATGCTCCCAGACGACGTAGTTGTTGATTTGACATAGTTTTCTTTTAAGTTTGTTGACCATTTCTTGTAACAACTAAGTGCTCTTTGCAAAATTTTCTAAGTTTGGTTCAATGCATGCCCGTCCTACGCTTTAAGTTCTCACTCTATAGATGTGCTAACTTATAGCTTACTTCTAGTATTTGAGACTTAGCTTTTTTGGTCTACCCGAGCAATATGTAGTGCCAGAGCTAAGCTTTCTCAAAACTCGATCAAACAGCACGAGAGTCTAGGATACATGATGCGAGGGCTTTGCTCGCTTATAACTCAGCTGAACGATGTGAGAGTCTGGAAGTGTGAGAGCTCACCTCACTTATAACTCGGCCGAACGACACGAGAGTCTCGGACACTTAGCGCGAGGGCTTTGCTCGGTTATAACTCAGTCGAACGGTATGAGAGTCTAGAAGCATGAGAGCTCAGCTCACTTATAACTCGGCCGAACGATATGAGCGTTTGGGACACTTAGTGTGAGGGCTTTGCTCGCTTATAACTCAGCCGAACGACATGAGAGTTTGAATGCGTGAGAGTATGCTCACTTATAACTCGGTCGAATGACACAAGAGTTTGGGACACTTAGTGTTGGTGTTGCAAGGTTGCAAACATAGTCCCACATTAAAAACACATAGGAAAGATCATGAGTTTATAAAGAGAAAAATATCTCCATTGTAATGAGGTCTTTTGGGGAGAGCCCAAGAGCAAAGCCATGAGGGCCTAGGCCCAAAGTGGACAATATCATACCATTGTGAAAATATCTAAATTATTTTCAATCCTATAATTGGTATCAGAGTTAGGACTACCAGAAGGTTTAACTGTCGACTGTGCACAAGAGCTATGGTCTGATCGAGCCATGTGGGTACAATATTGACCTCGAACAAAGAAAGTGGGGGCTCCTATGTTCAGATCAAGAGGACTAGACACCAGGCAGGAAGTCCTAGTTGCGGCTATGCAAGGAAGTCCTAGTTGGTCGGGTGGACCGAGGGATAAGAAGACCTGGTGGGTCGAGGATCGGACATGGAAAGTCTGTGGTCCTTTGTTTGAGGGGGGATTGTTAGTGTTGCAAGGTTGCAAACATAGTCCCATATTGAAAACACATGGGAAAGATCATGAGTTTGTAAAGAGAAAGATATCTTCATTGGAATGAGGCCTTTTGTGGAGAGCCCAAGAGCAAAGCCATGAGGGTCTAGACCTAAAGTGGACAATATCATACCATTGTGGAGATATCTAAATTCTTTTCGATCCTACACTTAGCGCGAGGGCTTTGCTCACTTATAACTCAACCAAAAGACATGAGAGTTTGGAAGCATGAGAGTATGCTCACTTATAACTCGGCCGAATGACACAAGAGTCTAGGACACTTAGCGTGAGGGCTTTGCTCGCTTATAACTCGGCTGAATGACATAAGAGTCTGGAAGCGTGAGAGCATGCTCATTTATAATTTGGCCGAACGACAAAAGAGTCTGGAACACTTAGCGTGAGGGCTTTGTTGGCTTATAACTCGGCCTAATGGCACGAGAGTCTGGGACACTTTGGCGTGAGGGTTTTGTTCGCTTATAACCCGGAATGGCATGAGAGTCTGGGACATTTTAGAGCGAGGACTTTGCTCTCTTATAACTCGGACGAATGACATGAGAGTCAGGAAGCGTGAGAGATCAGGTCACTTATAATTCGACCGGTCGGTGTTACAATTCCGCAAGTGCACGGATTCATCGTTAGTAATAAAGATTATCGATCCCACAAGGACTGGTTATAAGCACTAGCGATGACACACTTAGGATTAGCTACACTATCGATGGTTGTAAGTAATCTAAGAAAAGAGATTGGTAAGAGGAAATGAGAATTAGCAACTAGAAGCAATCAACTTGGTTTATGAAGAGTTCTAGAAGTTCGATTTCATTGTGGTGGTATTGATGTATCACATACTATCCTATACTCATTGTCCATCAGCATGTATTCATCGCAAGCTAAAGTAATTATCCTTAAGTACCAAACAAACACGATCCCTATGAAATCTTATTATGGTTAACCCCTGTCACTAGGGCGCCTCGGTAGATCACAAGGACACAACTCTAATTGATGCTACCAAGGATAGAATTAAGGAGCTTAGTTTGGTCTCTTACTTCATTGTGGAGGAGTCGCCTCTCCTTTCAAGGAAGTACCCTAGATGTCCGTGAATGGGTTACCCCTGTCACTAGGGCCCCTCGAGCGTACAATCTAAGATATTCTCTCTACGAGGTTGGCAATTCCTACACAATCAATCAACACGATATAGAGATCGAGTAGTCGAAACAAAGCAAGCGAAATCATCTAATGAATATAAGCATAATACGAGTCTTACATCAAAACCAATCCATAATTACTCCCTTATCCTAAAACAAGGACTCTACTTCATAGATGCCGGAGAAAAACTCGAAGAAATAGTGTATTTAAACATACAATCCTCAAACACGAAGAGAGAAAGAAGAAGTATGCTTATCCAACGACGACGAGTGATCTTCGGATCCAATCCTTTGCTTTTGGAGTTGATGTGGTGATGAAAGATCGCTGGACTGATGTCCTGGACGGTGTGAAACAGCACCAAAGTGATTCTCCTTTTGACGGCTCGCTTCCCGGCTCTCTCCCCTTTGAGGAAAAGGGTTAAAACCCTTTTCTAGGCTAGGGCACGGCTAGGGCGCTACGACGGCGGCACGACCGTGTAAGGATGGCACGACCATGTCCTTTCTGGTCTCTGGCTGTGCTGCACAGCCGTGCCAATTGGCACGACCGTGTGAACTCTTGGCTCGGCTCCTGGGACACGGTCGTGCAGGATTGCACGACCGTGTGCTACTTGGTTGCGGTCATTGGGGGGGGCACGGCCGTGTCGGGTTGCACGACCATTCCTTGCTTGGTTGCTGGTTGTGAGGCACGACCATGCAGGATTGCACGACCGTGATCTGACCCCTCTCTAGATTGGCCACACGGTCGTGCAAGGTTGCACGGTCATGCTCTCTGCTTTGTTCCGGTGCATCGATAATCACCGTTTTCGCTCCAAAAGTTATCCCTGTCAACACAAAACCAAACAAAGAGTAGATATCTGAACAAAAGAGTATATATAATGAATACATGATAAAAGAGGCAATCATGCAAGGAATATATACATATATAGTAAGTAAATGTGTGTTAAAATGTGCATAAACGATCATAATATTTACGCACATCAGTCGGCTCGAGAGTTTGGGACACTTTGGCGCGAGAGCTTTCCTTGGTTATAACTTGATCGAATGGTATGAGAGTCTAGAAGTGTGAGAGCTTAGCTCCCTTATAACTCGGCCAAATGACGTGAGAGTTTGGGACACTTTGTCGCGAGGGTTTTGGTCGCTTATAACTCGGTCAAACAGTGTGAGAGTCTGGAATACTTAGTAATTTTTCATTTAAATCTTCCTGCATTCATAGAACAAATATTTTGACAATTTATGTAAATTCAAATGTAAACTTACTACCCATCCCAATAGGGCTATAGATGGTTTGTGCTCCAAGATCGGTCCAGATTCCTTCCATTTTCATCTTGCAGATAATAAGATTCCGAGCTGAGCTTCTGTATCACTTTATATGGTCCACCCTATGGAGCCTCTAGATTGGTGATGTCGTGGATTGGTTTGATTCTCTTCCATACTAAATCACCGACCTAGAAAGACCTTGGGATGACCCTCCTGTTGTAATTTCGCTTCATTCTCTATCGATATGCTATCAGCCAAGCAGATTCTTTATCTCTGATTTTTTCTATTAAGTCCAACTTCATAAGATGTCGATTGAAGTTTTCTTTGCCATATAGTTGCCTCTGATCGGACTCCACTCCTATTTCTACCAGTATTACTGCTTCTCCTCCATACATCAAGTGGAATGGAGTTATGTCGATGTCTTCTTGAGGAGTGATGTGGTACACCCACAGTACACTTGGAAGTTTATCGACCTACCTTCCTTCAAGGTGGTCGAGCCGAGTTATGATTCCTCTGATGATTTTTCTGTTGGTGACCTTTGCCTGGCCATTGCTTTAGGGATACACTACTGAAGTGAAGGCCTGCAGAATACTGTAGCTAGCGCACTATTCTTTAAGCCTCTGTCCTTGAAATTGCCTTCCGTTGTCAGAGACGAGCTTGTGAAGAACGCCGAACCGATACACGATATTTTTCCATAAGAATTTGATAACCATCTACTTGGTTATCTTAGTAAGCAGTTCAATCTCCACCCATTTAGAAAAGTAGTCCATAGCTATAAGAAGAAATTTTCTATGATTGGTTGCCATGGGGAAAGGTCCAATAATATACATGTCCCACTGGTCGAACCAGCAAGAGACAATGGATGTCTTCAGCTCTTTAGTAGTTCTGTGTGATATATTCTAGTGTCCTCGACATGATAGGCAAGTTGCTACTATTTGAGCGGCATCTGCTTGCAAGGTAAGCTAAAAATATCTAGCTAATAAGATTTCCTGAGATAGTGATCGGCTACCCGGATAACTGCCACAAGAGCCTTGGTGTACTTCTTGCAAGATGTATTGAACATCTTCTGATTTGATGAATTTGAGCAATGACCTTGAGAAAGCTCTCTTGTATAAGTGATCTTCTATTAATGTGAACTGCCTGGCTCTCTTTTTTATCAACCGAGCCTGCTCCTGGTAAGTCGGCGCGTTGCTTGATAAGATGAATTTAATCAAAGGTGTCCTCCAATCACTTGGTGCTCCTATTTTGGTTGCTCTCTCGATATGAGCTACCAACATCATCTGCTCAATCATCTTGTCCAGTGCTACCAAGCTCAAAGAACTTGCTAGCTTGGCCAGCTCATTTGCATATTGGTTGTCCGTCGGAGGGATCTTTTGCATGATTACCTTTTGGAATCTTGCCTTTAACTTTTCGAAAGTCTCGGCATATAATTTTAGTCTGACATTATTTATTTTAAATGTACCTAAAAGTTGCTAGGTTGCCAGTTGGGAATCCGAGTGGATAAGAACCTGTGTGGCTCCCACATACATGGTTGCTTGCATGTAGACCGACGATCAGAGCCTCGTATTCTGCCTCATTATTTATATCCCTGTAGTCCAGTCGAACGGACAGTTGCATCCTGTCTTCACGTGGGATATCAAGAGTATTCCCACTCCATTGCCTTGCCGAGTGGACGATCCATCCACATATACTTTTCAGGTTTCCTCTAGCCCGAAGTTATATATTTCAATCATAAAATCAGCTAAGGCTTGTGCCTTAATCGTTGATCTGGGCTGGTACTGTATATCAAATTCACTTAGCTCTGTAGTACACTTGATTAGCCTTCCAGACACCTCTGGGTTGAGGAGGACTCTGTTGAAACCCCAAAGTTATTTTTGGTATGATCAACCAAGTTAAGTTAGGTCATGTTATGTCTTGATCCCTGTGTTTAAGTGTCAGGAGCTTAGGAGCACAGGAAGTCGAGCGGAAGACGCAGCTAGCGAGAAGGACGACATGGGAGAGAGTCGACGGGCTCAGTGCATCTGAGGGACGAGGTGGTGCGGAAGAGTACACTGGTGGACGAGAAGGACACGCGTAGTGGTCCAAGGGACGAGAAGCCGAGGAGGAAGGCTGCTCGAGGAGAAGACCAGAAATTATGTTCGGGTGAGACCTATTCCATTGGCCGAAATCACCCAGGAGATTGTAGCAGCAAGTAGCGAAATGGGGTTGCAAGTGCTGCTGGAGGTGCCTTCAAAGGCTGTTGATGGCGCCTCCACGAAGGCGCCTTCCATGGCTGGAAGGCGCCTTCGATGAACAGTGCGAAGGCGCCTTCCATAGCCATGGAGGGCGCCTTCGACCAGGCAATTTTGGCCGTTGCGGAAAGGATAAAGTTTTATCCTTTAACCTCACTGGAGGCGCCTTCCAACGTTATGGAAGGCGCCTTCAGCCTGCGGATAAGTTTTTTCAGGGTCTATAAAAAGACACTTGGACCTAGGAAAGAGGTAACAACTTCAGTATTCAGTTGCCTAGTTATTTCTGAGCTTTCACTGTGTGTAAAAGGCTTCTTCGCTTTCAGCGAAGGAGATTTTTAGTGAGCTTTCAACAGTTTTGGATTAACAACCATCTAGGTTGTAACTAAGTAAATAATGTCCTTTTACTTATTTCTTTTAAAGTTGTTAATTCTGTTTTAATTGCTTTATTAATCTGAGTTGAAAGTCGAGAAAGGTGCTTGTTTTAGTGTTTCAGGCAACTCAATCCTCTCCAGCTGGCCTACCCGGACCAACAAGTAGTATCAGAGTATAACAACTTCAGGAGGACTAACCACTGAACGAAGCACATGAGATGGCTGGATCAAGCATCCATCCACCAAAGTTCGAGGAGGATTTTGCCAACTGAAAAAAGAAGATGGAGGTATTTTTCAAAACTGATTTTGATTTACTTTTAATAATGGAATTTAGTTTTGTAACACCCGAAGGCAAAAAAAAATACCACTGGACCAAAAAGGAGCAGGTTGATTTCGTGGCAAACAGTAAAATAGAGTTTCATCTACTAAGCGTTCTACCGCCACAAGAAGTCAACCGGATCGGAGCCTACGAGTCTGCGAAGGAGCTCTGGGAGAAATTCCTGGAACTACTCGAAGGAACCTCAAAGGTAAAACTCGCGAGATGGGATTTGCTCAAAAACCAAATCAGCAACATCAAACTAGAACAAGGTGAATCTGTTGCACACCTTCATTCAAGGATTAATGAGCTCATCACTGGACTCACGAATTTTAGAGAAAAGGTAAGTAACCGAGATTTGTTAAGGTACACACTTAACGTATTCCCTAGAAATACCAAATGGGTATCATTAGTAGATGCTTATTACATATCTAAGGATTTAGATTCTACTACTTTAGAAGAATTATTTTATACTTTTGAAGTCCATGAAACGAGATGTGTGTATTCAAAGAAGGAGCTAAAGCACAACATTGCCTATACGACAACGATGGACATATAAGATTCAAAATCCTCTCTTGATGATAACAAAATGGTAATGATGGTAAGACCATTTAAAAAATTATTTAAATATAGAAATCTAACCATCTGCAGGGTAGAAAAAAAAACAATCAGATGCTACCACTGTAATGAAGAAGGGTATGTAAAAGATAACTGCCCTAAATTGAAGAACAAGGACAAAGGCAAGGACAAGAAGTACGTCCAAATAAACAAATACAAGACCCTTAAGGCGACATGGGATGAAACGTCGTCTGAATCAGAGGTCGAAGTCTTTTCCGGACTTGCGTTGATGGCAAGTCATCAAGAAGATGAACACGAAACAAGCTCGGCCGAAATGAGCATCGAGAGCATTGATGAAGGACGAGCTACATCAGAAGAAAACAACAGTTAAGGGGGAGCTACAGATGACAGGATCAACAAGGTAAGTCAGGTACGATCTCTTCCACCTGATAAGTTATTCAAATTTGTAAAATTCCTATCAAAAAAATATTGCAAGTTAGAAAAAGAAATTATAGATTTGAAAATATGGTTATCTAAAGCATGTCCATTAGAATTATGTGATAATTTGAAAATAGAAAATGACAAATTGAAAACAGAGATAGAATATTTGAAAAATCATGCATGGTCATATAAAAAAAATATTAGGAAATATAATAATTTGAACTGGTATTTTAATTACCACAAGGGGTAAATTAGGAAAAAAATTTAGAAAAATATTCCAAAAAGATTTTTAATTAATCCAGTTAGAAGGAACCAATATTGAGTTCCAAAATATTTTATAAATTAAACTTTAATTAGACTCAGGGCTTGCAGTAAGAAAATTAAATATTTAATTTCCTTAAAAGGCTTTGTCTAGAAAGTGGTTGTTGCTCCAATAACCAAGAGGACCTAGTGCCTCGCCATAGCCTAGACGCCAATTAATGAAATAAAGTATTTAATTTTTTGGTGCAACATCCCTCAGGTCAAGGTTGACCTGGTTGACCAAGCTTGAGTCTTGGTTTGTGTTTCGATGTTTGACAATACAAGGTTGATTGAAGAAGAGTCAAGTAGGTCAAGGTTGACCGGATATTTGACTGGGAAGTCCTAACTAGGATGTTAGGCAGGAGGAAAGACCTGGTGAGTGAAGCCAGGCAGAAGAAAGTCCTGGTGAGTGAAGCCAGGCAGAAGAAAATCCTGGTGAGTGAAGCTAGGTGAAAATCCTAGTGAGTGAAGCTAGGTGAAAGACCTGGTGAGTGAAGCCAGGCAGAAGAAAGACCTGGTGAGTGAAGCCAGACAGAAGAAAGTCCTGGTGAGTGAAGCTAGGCAGATTGGAAGTCCTGGTGAGTGAAGCCAGGCACAGGGAAAATCCAGATGGATCAAGGATGATCGGACATCTGGTGTTGGGAAGTCCAAGTAGGTCAAAGGATTGACTGGATACTTGGCATGAGGAAGTCCAGATGGGTTAAGGTTGACCAGACATCTGGTGGAAGTCCAAGTAGGTCAAGGGAGTGACCGGATACTTGGCACGAAGAGAAAAGTCCAAGTGGGTAAAAGGGATTGACCGGACACTTGGTGGGGAGACCTGGCAGGTCAAGGGAGTGACCAGATGCTAGGCATGATGTACCAACAGGTCAAGGTTGACCGAATGTTGGTTTGAGAGGCTTGGGACTTGGTTTTGGGCAAAAACCAAGAGCTGGATCGATCAGTGGATCGATCCAGGCTTTTCCCCAGTGAACAGAAAGCCTCTGGATCGATCAGTGGATCGATCCAGGCCTTTCCCAGCGAACAGAGAGCCTCTGGATCGATCAGTGGATCGATCCAGAGGTCCCAATCGATCAGTCGATCGATTGGGACACTACTGGTTCACGCGATAAGCGCTGGATCGATCCGTGGATCGATCCAGGCGTTTTCCCAGAGCACAGAGGCGCTCTGGATCGATCCGTGGATCGATCCAAAGCCTCCCCGATCGATTGGGAGCTTTCCAATCGATCGGGATTCGACCGTTAGCGTCGATTTAAGCCGTAGGCATTCATTTCCTTCGGCATCGCTTCCACGACAAAGCTCAGATCTTCACCAGCGACTCCACAGAACTCTCCACGCCAATTCTTGAAGTTCTTGGAGGTTCTTCCAAGTCAAGAGGCGAATCTATTGCAAGAAGAAGAAAGCTAGGGTTAGGGTTTTCTTGTACTCATTGTAAGCTTTGTGCTTGTATTTTGTATCCTTTCCCCTTCTTCTTGTAGTGTGAACTTGTAGGGCTTCTCCGCCTTCGGTAGTTACCGAAAAGGAGGGTTTTATTAGTGGAGGGTGCGTGAGTAGGTGTGGATCCTTGGACTAGTCACCTCTTGTGAGGTGGATACCAAGTAAACCAACCTTGTTAGCGTTGTATGCTTTTGTTTCTTATATTTCTGCTGCATATCTCTGAAGAAACGAGCAACGCCGACGACGAGCACGCGAAGAGCTATTCACTCCCACCCCCTCTAGCTACTTTTCGGTCCCAACATAATTGACTAACTTTTAAGTATTTATAAATGCATTAAAATTATTTTTCAGTTAGAATTTTTTTAATAGTTAAAAGAATCCCAATTTTAATGTGATCAAAAGGGGAGTAGGGAAGAACAAGTTTGACTTGACTTACAAATTTCACTTAGAAATTTCTTTTTACTTGCAAGTCTCACTTAGAAAATTAAGTCTTTTTGTTAAAACTTATTATTTTTGCCCTTATATTTTTTTTGGTACCCCATTTTTTATGTGATCAAAGGGGGAAAAAGGAAGATTAAGTCTAAGGGGAGGTAGTAGTTCAATTCAAATTTTAAATTTTAAAATCTTTTTGTACTTTATTGCATAATTGCATTAGTAGTTCAATTCAAATTTTAAATTTAAATTTGAAAATCGTTTTTCACTTTATTACATAATTGTAATTTTATTATCTTTACTTTATGATTGGTTTACCCTAACTTAACTTGGGTTGCTCATATCAAAAAAGGGAGAGATTGTTGAAACCCTAAGGTTATTTTTGGTGTGATCAATCAAGTTAGGTTAGGTCCTATTATATTTTGATCCCTGTGTCTAAGTGTGCAAGAACTTAGGAGCACAGGAAGTCGAGCGGAAGACGCAGCTAGGGAAAATGACGACACGGGAGAGAGCTGACGAGCTCGGTGTGTCTAAAGGACGAGGTGCTGCGGAAGAGTACACTAGTGGACGAGAAGGACGCGCACGGCGGTCTGAGGGACGAGAAGCCGGGGAGGAAGGCTGCTCGAGAAGAAGGCCAGAAATTAGGTTCGGGTGAGCCCTATTTCGTTGGCTGAAATCACCTAGGAGATTGTAGCAGTAAAGGAGTGAAATAGGGTTGCAAGTGCTGCTGGAGGCACCTTCAAAGACTGTTGAAGGTGCCTCCGTGCCTTCTGTGGAAGGTGCCTTCCATGGCTGGAAGGCGCCTTCGATGAACAGTGCGAAGACACCTTCCATAGCCAAAGAGGGCACCTTCAACCAGGCAATTTTGGTCATTGTGGAAAGAATAAAGTTTTATCCTTTGACCTCGCTAGAGGCACCTTCCAGCCCTATGGAAGGTACCTTCAGCTTGCAGATAAGTTTTTCCTTGGTCTATAAAAAGATCCCTGAACCTAGTAAAGAGATAACAACTTTGGTATTCAGTTTCCTAGTCATTTCTGACCTTTCATTGTGTGTAAAAAGCTTCTCCGCCTTCAACTAATGAGATTCTTAGTGAGCTTTTAACTGCCTTGGATTAACAACCATGTAGGTTGTAACTAAGTAAATAGTGGCCTTTTACTTATTTCTTTTAAAGTCGTTAATTTTGTTTTAATTACTTTATTAATCTGAGTTGAAAGTCGAGAAAGGTGCTTGTTTTAGTGTTTTAGGCAACTCAACCCTCTCCAGCCGGTCTACCTGGACCAACAGACTCTCCCTAGTATGTTGTTAGTTAACACGATTATAGGATGCAAAAGAAAATAAGGGCATAATTTTTGAGTGGCCAGGACTAGCTCATACGCCAGTTTCTCAAGATATGTATAACGGTATTCGACATCTTTCAATAAATGCTCAAGAAGTACATCGATTGTTGTTTATTGTCATTCTGTCGTACCAACGCCGATCTGACCGCTCACTCTGTGGAATACAAGTATATCTAGAGCATCTCACTGGCGATGGGCTTTGCAAGTACAGGTAAAGAAATAAATAATTCTTGAGTTCTTCAAGTGCCTCGTCGCATTCAGCATCCCATTGAAACTTGATAACTCGGCATAGAATTTTGAAAAATGGTAAGCTCCGATCGGGCGACTTAGAAATAAATCTTGACAGAGCCATAATTCGTTTGGTCAGCCGCTGAGCTTCCTTCAAGTTACAAGGTGGGAGCATGTCTTGCAATGCTTTCACTTTGCCAGGATTAGCTTTGATCCCCTTTACATTACTCGGTCACAGTGTAACTAAGGAAGCACCCGCTTCTTGCTCCGAACAAGCACTTGTTGGGGTTGAGCTTGACTCTATATTTCCTCAAGGTCCAATATGTTTCTTCTATATCTGCACACAAGTCAGCAACTTAGAGGAATTTTATCAATATGTTATCGACGTATACCTCAATATTTTTGCCGATCTGTAGCCAGAACACCTTGTTCATCAATCTCTGATAGGCGGCCCCAACATTCTTCAGCCCGAATGACATGACATTGTAGAAGAAGGTACCGTCTGCCATGATGAAGCTGACCTTATTTTGATCTTCCTTGGTGAGTAGAACTTGATCGTAGCCCTGATATACGTCCAGCATGATATCAACTCGCTAACCCACTGTGGAGTCAATCATCTGATCGATGTGTGATAAAGGGTAGTAGTCCTTCGAGCATGCATTGTTTAGATTCTTGAAGTCGATGTAGACTCGCCACTTGTTAGCTAGCTTGGAGATCATCACCACATTGGCAGCCATCTAGGGAACTGTACTTTTCGGATGTGCCCTACATACAACAGCTTCTCCACCTCCGCTCGGATAATCTGATTTTGTTCCGAGCTAAAATCTCTTTTCTTCTACTTTACTGGTCGAGCATCTAGTCGGACGTGCAACTCATGCTGCATTATTGTCGGTAAGATACCTGGGAACTCATGAGTCACCCACGTGAACACATCATAATTTTACCTTAGACAGACAACTAGTTCGGCCTTCTTTTTTGTGCTTAGATTGGCTGCAATAAAGGTAGTTGCCTCCGGTTGGCTAGGGTGCACTTGCACCTCCTCTTTTTCTTCGTAAACCAGCGCAGGGGTTCCTCTAGAATTGTATTGACTTCCGACCATTGGGCTTTCCAAGCGGCTCGCGACTCAGTTGGCCTAATATAACATTATAAGAGGACGGAGCATCCACTACAATGAAATTTGTCATCCTCGTCCTCATGAGTGGTTCTTCTCAGAGTGATATGGCCAACCGAGCATGGCTGATCGGCAACACCTCATTACCAGTGAAGCCATATAACAGAGTTGTCATGGGCCGAAGTTCGCTCTAATTGATCTATAGCTGATCAAACACCTTTTTGAATATAATATTCACCGAGCTGCCTTTATCGACAAAAAGTGCAATGAATGTTATAGCTAGCAATTACTGTCTTGATGATCAAGTTGTCATCGCGAGGGACTTCTACCCCCTTCAAATCTCGAGGACAAAAACTAATTTATTGTTAGAGTGTATACTGAAAGCCTAAGCTTTTGTAAACATTTATTTTGAATAAAGAATCACATTTGGTCAAATTGTCTACATTTAGTTGTAGTTGTTCAAATAATTTATATTGTAGATAACATAGTATGTGGTGCCACATACAGAAGATGATGTTATCATTACCTTATAAATTATAAACAGTAGCTCACGACCAAAATGGAAAGGAACAAACCATTGGAAGGTCGTAGTGTAATTAGGAATTAGTTTATCTTAACTATATAATTACACTAGTACACTTAGAGTGTATTGAGTAGGACCATTAGAGGTCGTTTCTTTTATACTGACTTTATAAAGAAACAAATATCTCAGTTATTATGGAAGTGTGTGCTCTTAATCCTAATATAATAACAAGCACATATATTTGATATTTATTTCTTTAATTTATCAATGGGTGAGATTTAGTTCGATGAATCAATAAGTCCGATAAGTTGGGAAATGATATCACTTATAGTGTGTGTTGTTGATTATAGAAGGAAACTATGTCCTAGTAATCTAGGTTGATAATGTCCCCAAGATGAGCTCATAAAGATTGTCATGTTAAACCCTGCAGGTGGACTTAGTCCGACATGACGATAAGGTTGAGTGGTACTATTCTTGAATGAATATATTAATTAAATGAGTTGTCAGTAACTCACTTAATTAGTGGACATTTGACATCTTAAACACAGGGAGACTAACACACTCATAATAAGAAGGAGCCCAAAAATGTAATTTGGGATTAGTGCGGTAGTTCAATAATAGTTCTATAGTGGAATGAATTATTATTGATAAAATTAAGTTGTGTGTTCGGGGCGAACACGGGATGCTTAATTTTATCGGGAGACCAAAACCAATTCCTCCTCTCGGTCCCTATCGTAGCCTCTTATTTATAGAGTACTATACCCACCTTCGTACCCATGATGTAGGGGTCGGCCAAGCTAGCTTGTGGTTCAAGCTAGGGTCGGCCAAGCCTTGGTTCATGGGTGGCCGACCCTAGCTTGAACCCAAGCTTAGGTGGTCGACCCCCATTAAATTAAAAAGAATTTTAATTTTAAAATTTTCTTATGTGAGAGATATAATTTATTGGAGAGATTTAAAATTAAAATATCTTTTAAAAAGGATCTACAAAAGATTAAAGAAAGAGATTAGACCTCTTTCCTTATTTGTAGATTGGAAAGATATTTTATTTTTCTTCTTTATAAATTATTCACATGTAGAAAAATTAAAATTATAGAAATTTATTTTTATCTACCATGAAGGGATTGTAAAGAGAAATTTTATTTTTTAAAATTTCCGAAGACAAATAAGGAATTTTTAATTGTTGATTGAAAATTATCTTATTTGCTCTCCATGAGGTGGCCGGCCATATACAATTGATTAGGAAATTTTATTTAATTTTTCTTAATTAATTGTTATCAAGGAAAGTTAAGGAAATTTTATTGTAATTAAATTTCCTTATTTACCAAAGCTAAGGAATATAAAAGAGGGGGTTGGGGTGCCTTCATGAGATACAACCTCTATTATTCTCTCCCTCTTTTCCTTGGTGTTGTGGTCAGCCATCCTCTCTCCATCTCTTCCTCTTTGTGGTGGCCGAAACCCTCTCTTGCTTGGAGTTCTTGTGGTGGCCGGATACTACTTGGAGAAGAAGAAGAAGAAGGAGAGAAAGCTTTCATCTCTTGGAGTTTGATTGGTGTTTTTCTTCATCCTTGGTGAAGCTTTTGATTTGGCCGAACCTAGCAAGGAGGAGAAGAAGGTGCTTTGGTGGTCCTCATCTTGGAAGATCGTTGCCCACACAACGTTCGAGGTTAGAAGAGGAATACGGTAGAAGATCAAGAGGTCTTTCAAGAAGGTATAACTAGTATTTTTCCTTTCTGCATCATACTAGTTGTTTTTGGAAATAATACCAAATACAAGAGGCATACGATTTTAGTGTTTCGAATTTGTTTTCGATGTAGTGTTCTTTTGTTTTTCTTTTCCTTGTGATTTGATTGTTCTTTTCGGTTGACCTAAAGTTATTTAAGGAAATTAAATATTAACTTTCCTTAAAAGGCTTTGTTTAGTCGGTGGTGGTTGTTCCCATATCCAAGAAGGCCATGTGCCTCGCCACGTCAGTACTGGGAGCCAATTTTGGAAACTAATATTTAATGAAATTAATAACCTAGGTGATTTGGATCGAACGTGTTAAGTTCCGCAGGAGATCCGAGTCTAAACCTAAAAGAATAAATAGATTAAACTTTGGATCAAACGTGTTAAGTTCCGCAGGCGATCCAAGTTTAATTTAAAAGAACACATGGTAGCTAGGAAAAGGTTCAGACCTTTGTACAAAATTTTTGTACAGTGGAACCATTAGGTTTTTCGAGTAGCAACCAACAATTGGTATCAGAGCTAGGGTTTTGCCTCTGTGTATTTGGTATTAGTTTAATTATGCACATGTCATACATAATTTAGGCAGGTTAATAGTAGGATGTGCTAACTTTGTGGATGCAGGATCCAACTATTATGGCTTTTAGTTATTATGTGTGTGATTGGACCCTTGGACATGTCAAGGGCATTTATATGTGTGTGCATGATTGTATTGTAAAATACAGCAGGAGCTATATTTAGTTTTAATAGGATTTTATTTTTGATCTAGTTACATGTACATTCCTTTTATGGAATATAGGATCGATGGATGTAAATTTTTATTTTATGATCGATCTAGTTTACATGTTCATTCCTTCGAGGAATATAGGATCGAAAAATGTAAAATTCTATTTGTGTCGCGGATCAAATCTTGCAAGGCGTGGAACCTTTTAAGGACCAGAGGCACAACGGAACAAGGAGCAAGATGGATGCGACAGCTAGAGCCGGTGGCGGTGGCCAAATATGGCTGCAGCTTGGGATGACAACACACGGAGGACAACCATAGATAAAAGCCATAATAGTTGAAAATTAGATTTTCTATTTATTGCTTTTATATTGTGCTGTGTGTGCATGTTAGTATACATGTTTAGTAAGCTATCATAGTTAAAATTCCTCATTTATAAATAATTAAGTGGGAGAGGGATTTTAAATTAATTCCACGGTTTCCATTACTGGTTTTTAAGTGATGCAAACAAGCTTGCGCGTTGGCTCTGAGTGCCTTCCTCCATATCGGATGAGCTTGTTTGTGGATCACTAGAACAAACTTCCATTTTGGATGACTATAGGAAGTTAATTAAGAGTGTGTGATCTTCCCCATCGGAAGGGGCACAATCTTATTAATGGACTTAGTGTCAAGTAATGGTATACACTTAGGCACAACTAATAGTATCCTCCCCATCGGAGTCACTGCTATTATTTGTGTGACCAAAGGATACCAACTATTAATTTTATTTGTCAAAAAGTTAGGTTGACAAGATAATAAAATTAATGGGTTAAAACTCTCCTTTTACAAATGTTGAATTTGTATACGTCCACACTATCGTGGCATACAAAATTCACGGTGTTTTGATGTGTTGGTTAATTTAAAATAGTATTGTTTGAGGAATCAATATTATTCTAAATTTAGAGTTCTGACCAAAAGTTATTTGTGATTCTTATGATGACTTTCAACCCACTGTCCATCATACTACAACAGAATAGACTTACTGGTCCCAACTACATAGATTGGAAAAGGAACCTGGACATTATTCTTACTGTTGAAAGCTATAAGTTTGTACTGACTGAGCCTTGTCTTGATGCACCCACTGGTGAATCTACCCAAGAGGAGATTGAATATCATAAGAAATGGGTAAAGGCAGATGAGATGGTGCGGTGTTATATTTTGGCTTCAATGTCAAATATATTGCAACATCAGCATTAAGATTTACAAACAGCTTATGATATTATGAACAATCTCAAGGAACTCTTTGGTCATCAGGATCGGGCTTATAGACAAGAAGCCATGAGAAAGATAATGACAACCACCATGCAAGAGGGTACTCCTGTGAGGGATCATATCCTAAAGATGATGGCTTATCTGAACGAAATACAGATCCTTGGAGGAGAAATTGATGGGGAAACCCAGATCGATATGATTCTTCAAACACTACCTAGAAGTTTTGAGCAATTTTACTTGAATTACAATATGAACAAAAGGGTATATTCATTGGCGGAACTACTGACAGAACTTCAGGCAGCAGAAGGATTGTTTTGTCACAATTCTCATATTCACTATACTAAAAATGGTTCTACTTCTAAACCGAAAGGAAAGAAGAAGAAGAAACAAGTTGGTTCAGCAAAGAAAGTGAATAAATCTCAGAGTACAGGACCTAAAGATGGAATGAAGAAGCCGAAGGGCAAGTGCTTCATCTACAAGCAGTCAGGGCATTGGAAGGCAGACTGTCCTCGTAGGAATCAGAACAACAAAGGTATATCTCATGCTCTAGTTGTTGAAACATGTTTAGCGGTGTTATCTACCAGCACCTGGTGTGTAGATACGGGAGCCACTGATCATGTCTGCAATTCCTTGCAGGGGTTCCAGGAAACCCGACGACTAACTGAAGGAGAGATTACCGTCTACATGGGCAATGCTACTAAGGTGGCGGTTGTTGCAGTGGGAGACATCTACTTATCTTTTAATAGAAATAGAAATTTGGTTTTAGGAAATTGTCTTTATGTACCCAATTTTAGAAAGAATTTAATTTCAGTTTCTAAACTATTTTTGGATGGATATTCAGTTTCTTTTAGTAATGATGTAATTATTAAGAGAAATAAAGTGATTATATGTTCTGGTTCATTAGTTGGCAATTTGTATACTTTAAATCCAATTTCTCCTACAAAGCAAAACATGGAAATTTATAACTCATCTTCTAACTCTAATAAGAGAAAAGAACCTTCAGAAATGAACCAAGCATATCTTTGACATCTAAGGCTTGGTCATATTAACTTAAGTAGGATTCAGAGGCTTATGGCCGATGGACTGTTGGGTTCATTAGAGTTGGAAAATTTTTCAACTTGTGAATCTTGCTTAGAAGGTAAAATGACCAAGAGGCCTTTTAAGGCCAAGGGGTATAGAGCCAAAGAAGTGTTAGAATTGGTTCACTCTGATTTGTGTGGTCCTATGTCTGTCCAGGCAAGAGGAGGTTTTGAATATTTTGTCTCTTTTATAGACGATTATTCAAGATACGGATACATTTACCTAATGCGTCGCAAGTCCGAGTGCTTTGATAAGTTCAAAGAGTACAAGGCTGATGTGGAGAAACGACTAGATAAAAGTATCAAGACACTACGGTCTGATCGTGGTGGCGAATACCTCTTAGGAGAGTTTAGAAATTACTTATCAGAAGCCGGGATTCAATCCCAACTGTCTGCACCTGGTACACCCCAACAGAATGGTGTGGCAGAACGAAGGAATAGGACTCTTATGGAAATGGTTAGATCGATGATGAGTTATTCAGAATTACCAAATTCATTTTGGGGATACGCTCTGGAAACAGCAGTGTACATTCTGAACTTAGTACCTTCTAAATCAGTTTCTTCTACTCCCACAGAATTGTGGAATGGGCGAAAGCCCAGTCTAAGACATATTCGGATTTGGGGTAGTCCAGCACATGTGCTGAAACCATATGCTGATAAGTTAGAATCTCGTACAGAAGTTCGCGTGTTTGTGGGGTATCCTAGAGGAATGAAAGGTGGTTTATTTTATAGTCCTAAAGACCAGAAGGTCATTGTTAGCACCAATGCCCAGTTTTTAGAAGAAGACTATATAATGGATCACACGCCCAGTAGCAAAGTTATTTTAGAAGAACTTAGAGAGGACACGTCTACTTCAGTACCAACAGTACAATATGAAGTACCACAAGAGACTACAACACGTGTCACACATGATACACAACCACAGATAGTGCCTCGTCGTAGTGGGAGGGTTGTAAGGCAGCCAGATAGATTCATATTTTTGGGAGAGTCTTCGGACTTGATCCCGGGTAAACATGAACCTGATCCTCGAACATATGACGAAGCACTCCAAGATATAGATGCAGCATCTTGGCAAAAGGCAATGAATTCTGAAATAGAGTCTATGTACTCTAATAAGGTCTGGGAGCTTGTAGAACCACCTGATGGTGTAAAAGTCGTTGGATGCAAGTGGATCTACAAAAGGAAAAGAGGGACAGACGGGAAGGTAGAAACCTTCAAAGCTAGGCTTGTTGCGAAAGGGTATACTCAAAAAGAGGGAATCGACTATGAGGAGACCTTTTCGCCGGTAGCCATGCTTAAATCTATCCGGATACTCTTATCCATTGCTGCTCATATGGATTATGAGATTTGGCAAATGGATGTCAAGACAGCTTTCCTTAATGGAAGTCTTGAAGAGAACATCCATATGAAGCAACCAAAAGGGTTTATTGAAAAAGGCAAAGAGCATCTAGTGTGCAAGCTCAATCGGTCCATTTATGGACTGAAGCAAGCTTCAAAGTCTTGGAACATCCAGTTTAATGAAGTAATCCAGTCATATGGATTTATTCAGTGTTCGGATGAGTCTTGTGTATACAAGAAGTGTAACGGAAACGTGGTGGTATTTCTTGTACTATACGTAGATGATATTTTGTTAATTGGCAACAATGTCAAGGTATTATCGGACGTAAGGGTATGATTGTCCAAACAATTTGATATGAAGGACTTAGGAGATTGTGCACACATTCTTGGGATCAAAGTTATAAGGGATCGCAAGAAAAGAATGTTGTGTCTGTCCCAAACTTCATATATAGATACAATCCTTGCTCGTTTTAGCATGCAGGATTCCAAGAAAGGTTTCTTACCTTTTAGGCATGGAGTAGCTCTATCTAAAGAGATGTCTCCGAAGACATCAAAGGAGATAGAGGACATGAAAGCAATTCCTTATGCTTCGGTTGTAGGAAGCCTAATGTATGCAATGTTATGTACGAGACCTGATATCTATTTTGTCATAGGCATGGTTAGCAGATATCAGAGTAACCCTGAACAAGGACATTGGACTGCGGTAAAACATATATTAAAGTACCTGAGAAGGACTAGAGATTATATGCTAGTTTACCAAGCAGACGATTTGCTCCCAGTGGGTTACACGGATTCAGATTTCCAATCAGATAGGGACAACAGTAAGTCTAAATTAGACGATGTGTTTACTTTAGGAGGTGGAGCCATTGCATGGAGGAGTGTTAAGCAGAAATGCGTTTCAGACTCAACCATGGAAGCAGAGTATGTAGCAGCCTCTGAGGCAGCTAAAAAAGCAGTTTGACTCAGGAACTTTCTAATAGACTTAGATGTGATTCTTGGTTTCCCCAAAATCATCATAATTTATTGTGATAATAGCGGTGCAGTTGCAAACTCGAAGGAACCACGAGCCCATAAGGCAAGTAAACATATAGAGCGCAAGTACCACCTGATACGAGATATCGTGATGCGAGGAGAAGTTGTCATCGCCAAGATTGCATCAGCAGATAACCTAGCAGATCCTTTCACTAAGGCCCTTCTAGCAAAAGCTTTCGATCAGCATGTGCAGGGAATGGGAATAAGATGTATGGTAGAAGATATAACAGCTTAGTCATTAGTATAAGTGGGAGATTGTTAGAGTGTATACTGAAAGCCTAAGCTTTTGTAAACATTTATTTTGAATAAAGAATCACATTTGATCAAATTGTCTACATTTAGTTGTAGTTGTTCAAATAATTTATATTGTAGATAACATAGTATGTGGTGCCGCATACAGAAGATGATGTTATCAGTACCTTATAAATTATAAACAGTAGCTCACGACCAAAATGGAAAGGAACAAACCATTGGAAGGTCATAGTGTAATTAGGAATTAATTTATCTTGACTATATAATTACACTAGTACACTTAGAGTGTATTGAGTAGGACCATTAGAGGTTGTTTCTTTTATACTGACTTTATAAAGAAACAAATACCTCAGTTATTATGGAAGTGTGTGCTCTTAATCCTAATATAATAACAAGCACATATATTTGATATTTATATCTTTAATTTATCAATGGGTGAGATTTAGTTCGATGAATCAATAAGTCCGATAAGTTGGGAAATGATATCACTTATAGTGTGTGTTGTTGATTATAGAAGGAAACTGTGTCCTAGTAATCTAGGTTGATAATGTCCCCAAGATGAGCTCATAAAGATTGTCATGTTAAACCCTGCAGGTGGACTTAGTCCGACATGACGATAAGGTTGAGTGGTACTATTCTTGGATGAAGATATTAATTAAATGAGTTATCAGTAACTCACTTAATTAGTGGACATTTGACATCTTAAACACAGGGAGACTAACACACTCATAATAAGAAGGAGCCCAAAAATGTAATTTGGGATTGGTGCGGTAGTTCAATAATAGTTCTATAGTGGAATGAATTATTATTGATAAAATTAAGTTGTGTGTTCGGGGCGAACACGGGATGCTTAATTTTATCGGGAGACCAAAACCAATTCCTCCTCTCGGTCCCTATCGTAGCCTCTTATTTATAGAGTACTATACCCACCTATACCCACCTTCATACCCATGATGTAAGGGCCGGCCAAGCTAGCTTGTGGTTCAAGCTAGGGCCGGCCAAGCCCGTGGGTGGCCCTAGCTTGAACCCAAGCTTAGGTGGCCGGCCCCCATTAAATTAAAAAGAATTTTAATTTTAAAATTTTCTTATGTGAGAGATATAATTTATTGGAGAGATTTAAAATTAAAATATCTTTTAAAAAGGATCTACAAAAGATTAAAGAAAGAGATTAGATCTCTTTCCTTATTTGTAGATTGGAAAGATATTTTATTTTTCTTCTTTATAAATTATTCACATGTAGAAAAAATAAAATTATAGAAATTTCTTTTTATCTACCATGAAGGGATTGTAAAGAGAAATTTTATTTTTTAAAATTTCTTAAGACAAATAAGGAATTTTTAATTGTTGATTGAAAGTTATCTTATTTGCTCTCCATGAGGTGGCCGGCCATATACAATTGATTAGGAAATTTTATTTAATTTTTCTTAATTAATTGTTATCAAGGAAAGTTAAGAAAATTTTATTGTAATTAAATTTCCTTATTTACCAAAGCTAAGGAATATAAAAGAGGGGGTTGGGGTGCCTTCATGAGATACAACCTCTATTATTCTCTCCCTCTTTTCCTTGGTGTTGTGGCCGGCCATCCTCTCTCCATCTCTTCCTCTTTGTGGTGACCGAAACCCTCTCTTGCTTGGAGCTCTTGTGGTGGCCGGATACTACTTGGAGAAGAAGAAGAAGAAGAAGGAGAGAAAGCTTTCATCCCTTGGAGTTTGGTTGGTGTTTTTCTTCATCCTTGGTGAAGCTTTTGATTTGGCCGAACCTAGCAAGGAGGAGAAGAAGGTGTTTTGGTGGTCCTCATCTTGGAAGATCGTTGCCCACACAACGTCCGAGGTTAGAAGAGGAATACGGTAGAAGATCAAGAGGTCTTTCTAGAAGGTATAACTAGTATTTTTCCTTTCCGCATCATACTAGTTATTTTTGGAAATAATACCAAATACAAGAGGCATACGATTTTAGTGTTTCTAATTTGTTTTCGATGTAATGTTCTTTTGTTTTTCTTTTCCTTGTGATTTGATTGTTCTTTTCGGTTGACCTAAAGTTATTTAAGGAAATTAAATATTAACTTTCCTTGAAAGGCTTTGTCTAGTCGGTGGTGGTTGTTCCCATATCCAAGAAGGCCATGTGCCTCGCCATGTCAGTACTGGGAGCCAATTTTGGAAACTAATATTTAATGAAATTAATAACCTAGGTGATTTGGATCGAACGTGTTAAGTTCCGCAGGAGATCCGAGTCTAAACCTAAAAGAACAAATAGATTAAACTTTGGATCAAACGTGTTAAGTTCCGCAGGCGATCCAAGTTTAATTTAAAAGAACACATGGTAGCTAGGAAAAGGTTCAGACCTTTGTACAAAATTTTTGTACAGTGGAACCATTAGGTTTTTCGAGTAGCAACCAACATTTATGCCCCCGTGCTTTTTCTTGGTTGCATCATACTACGTGGATCTTTAACCACTTGCATGTGACTTCCTAGCCTCATTGAAATCACCATCAGTCGAGCCTCTTATTATCATGATGATGTCGCCCTGAGTGGCATTATCGTGATTTTCTTCCTCCCGGGCTGATAGGCATGGCCGATCGATTGATACCCGAGCAGGCCTCTAGTTATCTCTTTGCTAGGACTGTGGTCAATGCTGCTCTACAGGTGCATGGTCTTGATCATATTGTCTGCCTGATCGGCGGTAATGGTGGCGATCAAGAGAGGGCAATCGACAATGAATTCCTTGGGGAGTTGGTCGACGTGACTTTGGGTTGAGATGGTAACAATCCTTTGTATTATGAGTTACCGAGCGGTGATAAGAGAAGAAGAGCGGCACCCACTATCAGGGCTTGATGAATTTTGCCCGCTCGGCCTCCATATGCTGGACTGCATGGGCTCGGGGCTCTTGATATTGCTATGTTGCGCCTGCTCGGGGTCCTTTTGGTTGTGGATGGGTGTGGGCCGCTTGGTGCTCTAGAACAGTTGCTGACTCGGGAACGACTTTCTTTTTTCGAGTTGACTGAGCCTTTTTGACGTTGATGTACTTCATAGCCTATTCGAGAAGATGGTTGAAGTCTCTTGGAGGCTTCCTGATAAGTGAGCGAAAGAAGTCATTATCTGTAACTTATGAAAAGGTACTTACCAAGATTTCCTGAGTAGTTGATGGGACGTCCATGACCACTTGATTAAATATTTTAATGCAGACTCGTAATTCTTCCTAAGGCCCTTGTTTACATGTGAATAGGTTCATGTTCGTCTTTTGATAACAACGACTGCTAGCAAAATGTTGAAGAAAAGCTGCTCGGAAGTCCTTGAAGTTGCAGATGGAGTCGATCGACAAGTGTTTGAATCACCTCTGCACTGATCCAAAGAGTGTGGTGAGGAGCACTCGGCACTTGACTCCGTTGGTGTATTGATGGAGCGTGGCTATGTTATCAGATTTGAGCAAATGGTCCTCGGGGTCAGTCGACCTTGTGTACTCTCCGATCATCAAATGCCTGAAGTGAGGTGGCAACTGATCATCTAGGATTTCTTAGGAGAATTGTCTGTTGATCTGCTCAGGAGAGTCGTTGAGTCGGGGTGCTTTGCCTATTGCATATCCCTAACAGGCACATTCTCCGAAGATGACCCTTGCATCCTTTTGGTTCGACCATGCTCTTCCAGTTGGCCCCCTTGCGGCCGACAAGAGGGGAGGGGTGAATTGCCCGTAAATTAAAAATGGGAAAACCCCTTCTTGTTCTTTCAACGTAGATTAGCAGCACAATAGCAATTATAATAACAATAAATGAACAACTAATAAAATAAAGAATAGATAAAAGGCCAAAGGTTTATTTGGTTATAACTTAGGTGGTTGTTAATCTAAGACACCTTTTACACACTATGAACGCTTAGAAAGTTGCTAGGAAATGAATACCAAAGTTGTTGCATATTTCCTAACTCCAAGAGCCTTTTTATAGCTTGAAGGCATCTCCAAAGAGGTCTAAGGTACCTTCCATCAGATAAACTTTATCTGCTAAGGATAAAGCTTATCTGCGGCTAACGACTATCGGAAGGCGCCTTCAAAGGCTAGAAGGCGCCTTCGTACTATTCATCAAAGGCGCCTTCCCGCCATGGAAGGCGCCTTACACAGAGAAGCATGGAGGCGCCTTTAACTCTATTGAAGGTGCCTCTAGCAGCTCTTACAACACTTCCATAGTTCTTTTGCTACTCCGATCGTTTGGGTGATTTCGTCCATCCAGAATTGGGCTCACCTGTACCCATCTTTTGGTCTTCTCCTCGAGTAGGCTTCCTCCCCGGCTTCTCGTCCCTGGAATATTGCTCACGTCCTTCTTGTCCACCAGTGTACTCTTTCACAACATCTCATCCCTCGAACACATCGAGCCCCTTAGCTCTCCCTCGTGTCGTTATTCTTGCTAGATGTGTCTTCTGCTCGACTTCTTATGTTCCTAAGCTCCTGCATACTTAAACACAAGGATCAAATACAGCAGGACCTAACTAAACTTAGTTGACCACATCAAAACTATCCCGGTATTCTAACAATCTCTCTCTTTTTGATGTGTATCAACCCAAATTCAAGTTAGGATTAAAAAAATACAATAACATAAGTAAATTGCAAACAATAATTACAATACAATGAATTAAAGAATTAAAAAAAACTACAAATATCCAAACTCCCCCTGAACTTATACTAATTTCTCACCCTTTGATTACATCAAAAATAAAGTGAGAAAGGAAAAGTTAGATAAAGAATTAAAATTTTCTAAGGGTTAAGGAAAAATTTTCTTAAGGGTCAACAGAATTTAAATTTGTCAACAATAATTTTCAAGATTTTTCAGTTTTAAAAATAAAGTTTTCAGCAAATGATCCATAGAAAATTCATTATTTATCAAAAATTTATAAAAATATATTTTCGAGTATTGAAAAAAAAAATCTGAAAATAGGAGTTGAATATATATAAGGTAGATATAAAATTTTGCACAAAGGAGTTAACTTAAACAGAAAATAAAAAAAACTTTAATTTAAAAACTACCTTTTTAACAAAAAAAAATTATAACAGTTAACTATTTAGCAGTTAATCTATCAAACATTCATTTTAATAATTGACTTTCAGGTTGTGACAAGACACTAGACCTTCTTGGATATTGGAACAACAACCACTTCTAGGCAAAGTCTTTTAAAGAAATTAAATATTTAATTTTCTTTCTGCAAGTTGTAACTTTTTTTAAAAAAATTTAATTTACTCTAAGCAGGATTTGGGAACCCAATGTAAGTTTCTTCCTACTAGATTGATTAAATATCTTTTAAGAACATATTTTGGTGATAACTTTCTAATTTGTCCCTTATGGTATCTAAAAAACCAATTTAGACTTTTATCATTTTTCTAGATATTTTGATTAAGACATGTAGAATTTCTAGATTTTTCAATTTGGCCCTTTAATTGTTTATTTTCTTCCTTTAACTTAGGATTTAGTAAGTAATTTAATAAATTAAAATGACTCTTTAGGAGTTAAGGCGTGTTCTGATATTTCCTCTTCATGGCAGCTTTTTTCTGATGATCCTCCCCCTTCATGATGTTCATCTCTAAGCTGCTTTCATCTTCTCCTTGGTGGTTGGCCAGTAGGGTTAGTCCGGCGTAGGCCTCGATCTCAGATTCGGAGGATGAAGATTCATCCCATGTTGCCTTTAACTGTTGGGTTCTTCGGGCCGCGAAAACCGCTTTTCGCGTCGCGGAAACCCCGAATCGCCCAAGCCACGGATCTCGTGCAAGGAAAACCAAACGAAAAATACGAGTACGAGTTTCATAATTTTAGATCTACTCCTAGATCTATATGTTAAGAGTTTACCCTTGAAGCGTGCCCTTCGTTTAGTCCCGCTCGTCCAAGGAAGCGTTGGATCTCGAGAGTGTCAATGTAGACACTCCTCTAGTGATATCCACACGAACAAGGAGTGGTCTTCTACCACTCAAAGATGGAGAAGAGAGCCCCAAGTGTGCTAGCATTTTTCTAGAGCTCTCGGATGGGAACAAAAAGGAGAAAAGAGAGAAATAGAAGAGAGAATCACATACACTCCTTTAGTACCCTCCTTTATGACCTTCACTTTCCCTTGTGCTCTTGGAAACAACTCAACATCTTCTCCTCACCATGATAGCCACGACCACAGCAACTCAAGAGGAGAGGAGAACCCAAGGAAGAAGAAGGAATAATGACACCACATCAATACCCAAAACAAAAACCTCCACACCATCTAATGTGTGGCCGGCCACACCATAAAGCCCCTCATTAATGTGGCCGGCCACATTAAAAACCAATTGGATATGTAACCTCCAATGAGGTGGCATACCATTATGAGGTGGTGATGTGGCTAATGATGTGTCTAGGTTGGTCATGCCAAGTAGGATGAGTCAACCTTCATGATGATGTGGCAAGACATCAAGTCAAACTTGATGTTTCAACTTCCATTTGGTCAAGTCAAACTTGACCAATTCTCTTCCTTGTTGAGTTAAATCCAACCTTTGATTCAAGTCAATTTTAATTTAATGAATCTAATTCATTAATATAAATTGACTCAATGAATCAAATTTAAATTAGACTCATTCAACATTTGAATCTAATTGAGTCTAACTCAATAAGTCTAATTTTGAATCCAAACTTTGGTGCATCATATGAACCTAATCCAATTGGTTCATCATATGAACCTAATCTCCATCCACATGTTCTTTGTGTGTGACCCAATAGGTTCTTGTAACGTTGGCAATGTTTCTAAACTCTTTTAGAAACATAAGCAATGAGCGGCATCTAGCAATACATCATTGCTACCCAAGTTACAAGAAATGTTAAGATCCAACATCACCTTGTGACTACTAATTGTGACTCCTCACAATATGTGACATTGTCCTTCTATCCTAGACATCTAGATTGATCAATATGAGGCATAGACCGTGTCATCCTCTAATCAATCTAAATCTTGAACTCCAAGTAGACTCACTCGATCAAATGAGCTCAACATCTAATGTTGACTCATTTGGGCATGGCCATGCACTTAGTGGTCTCACTCTATCAAGAATATTGATGTCGCTCCCGTCATATGGGAGGGATAGATCCCATCTACATCACTCACATCCCTCTGCATAATTTGTTACATACCCGGTAATCGCCTTTATAGTCCACCCAGTTATGGGTGACGTTTGACGAAACCAAAGTACATAACTCCTTATGTAGGGATCCATGGTGACTTCAGGTCAAAGGACTAATAGTCATACTAATAGCCACATGAGAAAGTATATGACACTCATATAACGATCCATGATACTTTCTCATGGCGGGTCATTCAGTATACATTCTCTAATGCATACCCATGTGTCAGCTTGATATCTCTATATCCATGACTTGTGAGATCAAGTCATCGAGCTGACCTACATGCTAGTCTTATTGCATTAACATTGTCCCTGAATGTTAATACTCGACTAGGAATGATTTAGAGTAGTGTTCCCTATATCATCTCACTATCGATTGAACTAATCGATTGATATAGGTATGAACGTTCTACTCAAGGACGTTACTATACTTATTTTATCTGACACTAATACAAATAAGCATAATAACCAAAAACCAATGCCTTTATTAAGAATATGATATACATGAGTCCATACAATTATCAAATGATTGGCTCTAGGGCTCTAACTAACATTAACTTCTTGAGTTTCCCTCTTGTTGGTCTTTTGCCCTTGTCTTTCTTTAGTTTAGGGCAGTCATCTTTGATGTGCCCTTCTTCTTGACAATTGTAACATCGAATCTTCCTTTTACTTCTTAAGTCCTTTTTCATCTGCAACTTTAATTTTTTAGATTGAATAAATTTTATTACCAATAATGCTACTTCATTTGCGTCAATGGATGCTTCGGAGTCTGACTCTAGTTCGCTATTCTGGGCTTGTAGTGCTAGGTTCTGACTTGGCCCCTTTTTTGTCCTATACATCGAGACTCGTGTAATTCGAAAGTGGAATAAAAGGCTTTCTAATGTACTTACCTTGAGGTCTTTAGAGATACAGTAGGAGTCTACTATAGATGCCCATTCCAGTGTCCTCGGGAACGCATTTAAAGTATACCTTTGCGCGTTCCGATTAGTTACCGTTTCTCCGAGATTTTTTAATCCGATGATTAGCTCTTTGATTCTTCCGTATAGATGAGAAACTGATTCGCCTTCTTCTATCCGGAGGTTGCTGATTGGTTTCGAAGCATATTTCGTCTCGTGAGTTTGACTTTGGAGGTACCTTCGTGTAATTCCAAGAACTTCTCCCAAAGTTCCTTTGCTGATTTGTAGGCGCCGATTCTGTTGACTTTTTGCAAAGGTAACACGCTTAGTAGATGGAATTCGGCTCGTCCATTTGCCACAAAATATGCTTGCTTCTTATTGGTCCATTGATACTCCTCTTTATCTTTCGGTGCTACAAATCCATATTTTAATATTAACAATAACTCAAAATCAATTTTAAAAAGGACCTCCATTTTTATTTTCCATATCGCGAACTCCCCCTCAAACTTAGGCAGGTAGATACTGGGTTCGGCCATCGTCTTTGTACTTCAGTTGGCGGTTAGTCCTTCTGAAACAGTTGGGTCCTGATATCACTTGATGACTCCCGTGCGGCCGACAAGAGGGGCGAGGAGTGAATTGCTTGTAGATTACAAATGGAAAAACCCTTCTCATTCTTACAATGTAAATTAGCAACATGATATCAATTATAATAACAATAAATGAACAACTAATAAAATAAAGAATAGGTAAAAGGCCAAAGGTTTACTTAGTTACAATCTAGGTGCTTGTTAATCCAAGGCGTTGGAAAAAACATTGCAGATCTCCTTCGTTTAAGGCAGAGAAACCTTTTACACACTTTGAACACTCAGAAAGTTATTAGGAAATGAATACTGAAGTTGTCGTATATTTCCTAACTTCAGGATCCTTTTTATAGCTCCTGGAAAATCCTATTCGTATCTTAAAGGCGCCTCCAAAGAGGTCCAAGGCACCTTCCATTAGATAAGCATTATCCGTTGAGGATAAAGCATATCCGCGGCTAACGACTATCGGAAGGCGCCTTCAAAGGTTGGAAGGCACCTTCGTACTATTCATCGAAGGCACCTTCTAGCCATGGAAGACGCCTTCCACAAAGAAGCGCGAGGGTACCTTCAACTCTATTGAAGGTGCCTCCAGCAGCTCTTACAGCACTCCCTTTGCTCTTTTGCCACTCCGATCGTTTGGGTGATTTTGTCCATCCGGAATTGAGCTCACCTATACCCATCTTTCGGCCTTCTCCTCGAGTAGGCTTCCTCCCCGGCTTCTTGTCCCTCGAACGTTTTACACGTCCTTCTCATCCACTAGTGTACTCTTCCGCAGTACCTCGTCCCTTGAACGCACCGAGTCCGTCGGCTCTCCCCTGTGCTGTCCTTCTCGCTAGCTGCGTCTTCTGCTCAACTTCTTGTGCTCTTAGGCTCCTACACACTTAGACACAAGGATCAAATACCAAAGGACCTAATTGAACTTGGTTGATCACATCAAAACTACCCTGGGGTTCTAACACTTCCGAGGATGTGCGAAATAAAGCCCTGTGATATGGGATTGACGTGTTCGGTACTTCCTAGAAGGCGCCCTTCAGCCGGTGGTTTGGCTTGCGATCGGGTCTTCCGTTCGGGTTCTATGGTCAGCTCGTTGACCTATTGCCGATACAGTTGAGTCGTTCGGCGCTCGGCAGTTGGCTGCTATCTCCTGTTGCTATTGCACCATCTTGGCAGCTCAAGCATTTATTAGCATTTCTAGCTTTTCTTGCTGTAGTGAGTCGTCTAGTATCTTCCATTATCACGTCTCAGATGCAGGTGTAGTTCCCACAGATGGCGCCAAATATGATCCTGTCCGAAAGCTGAGAAGACGGTTTGCTGGGAATGTGGCTCTGCGGTTGACTGGAAGAAGACTCTGTGTTGTCCTGCAAAACCAGGAGCGTTAGTGTCGGTCTAGAGAAGGAGTGATCCGTGTATAAGGAGAAGAACAGTGAAAAATTGTAGCAATGAGCGTTTAGAACAATGAAGCATCACATACCTCTGCTTGTGGATGGAGACTCTATTTTATAGTGTTACGTAACATCTGTGCACGTATCTCAAACATCCTTAAACGATCACGTAAATATCTAATATGACATGCTAGAAGCTTCTAAAGTACTATTTGCTTGCTGAATATTCTTTGTTGTCGACGGCGTAAACTTCTAAAAGAGTATGGTAAGATATGTAGATGAATCCTGCTATAGGCTGACCGGAGCCGCTAGGCCGGGACATCACCAACTTGGCTGTACTGAATGGAGCTATGAGTCTATTCTTCACTTGGCCTTGCTGTTATCGAAGAGGCACATTATGCCCGATCGGACCTTAGGTCTGATGGGTAAGAATGGTAGACTGGGTAACTTAGTATTTGGTTTTGGACCTCGGTTGCAAGTTACAAAGGGTCAACTGCTCGAATGGTCCGATCGACCTTTCAAGTCCGACCAGCTCTAGAGGCCCACTCGGCCACCCTTGGTCTGTGGTTTCGTTGTCCGCTCAACCCTACGATTTTGACCATTTGACTTTAACATCCACGTCAGTCGATCTATACTGCTTTAATCCACTTTTAGAGGATCTATCTTTATCACCATATAGCTATATAACAATTATGATCAGTAATTCTTATTATTATATTTAATTGTTTATAATAAAGTAATTAAGGTAAAAATTGTTAGGGTGTATACTAAAAGGCTAGCTTTTGATATAAACATTTATCTAGTAATAAGAATCACATTGGTCAAATGTCTACATTTATGATAAATGTAGTTGTTCAATTAATTATATTGTAGATAACATGGTGTGTGGTGTCACACACAGAGGATCATGTTATCAGTACCTTATAAATTATAAACAGTAGCTCACGACCAAAATGGAAAGGAACAAACCATTAGAAGGTCGTAGTGTAATTAGGTATCAGTTTATCTTGACTGTATAATTACACTAGTACACTTAGAGTGTATTGAGTAGGACCATTTGAGGTCGTTTCTTTTATACTGATTTTATAAAGAAACAAAGATCTCGGTTATTATGGAAGTGTGTGCTCTTAATCCTAATATAATAACAAGCACATATATTTGATATTTATTTCTTTAATTTATCAATGGGTGAGATTTAGTTCGATGAATCAATAAGCCCGATAAGTTGGGAAATGGTATCACTTATAGTGTGTGTTGTTGATTATAGAAGGAAACTGTGTCCTAGAAATACTAGGTTGATAATGTCCTCAAGAGGAGCTCATAAGGATTGTCATGTTAAACCCTGCAGGTGGACCTAGTCCGACATGATGATTAGGTTGAGTGGTACTACTCTTGGACTAAGATATTAATTAAATGAGTTGTCAGTAACTCACTTAATTAGTGGACATTCGATATCTTAAACACAGGGAGACTAACACACTCATGATAAAAAGGAGCCCAAAATGTAATTTGGGATTGGTGCGGTAGTTCAATAATAGTTCTCTAGTGGAATGAATTATTATTGATAAAATTAAGTTGTGTGTTCGGGGCGAGCACGGGATGCTTAATTTTATCGGGAGACCAAAACCAATTCCTCCTCCCGGTCCCTATCGTAGCCTCTTGTATATAGAGATTTATACCCACCACATACCCACCTTCTTACCCAACCAATAGGGGCCGGCCAAGCTAAGCTTGAAGCTCAAGCTTAGGGCCGGCCAAGGTTGGCCTTAAGGTGGCCGGCCAATAGCTTGAAGCCCAAGCTTAGGTGGCCGGCCACATCATATTAAAAAGGATTTTTTATTAAAATTATTTCTTATGTGGATATCATAGTTTTAAAAGAGAGTTTAAAAATTAAATCTTTCCTTTTAGAAGCTTTCTACAAAAGATTAAGAAAAGATTTGAAATCTTTCCTTATTTGTAGATTGAAAGGAGATTTTATTTTTAAGAAAACTTTCCTTTTTAACCATGATAATAATTTAAAGAGAAGTTTAAAATTAAATATTCTCTTTTATTAGTTTCTACAAAAGATTAAGAAAAGATTTGATATCTTTCCTTATTTGTAGATTGAAAAGAGATTTTAATTTTTAGAGATAACTTTCCTTTTTAGAAATTATCCACATGTTTAAAAGAAAGTTTTTAATTTATAAAATTTCCTTTTACTAACCAATCATGAAGGGATAAAATTATTGGAGAAATTTTTATAAATTTCTGGAGACAAATTAGGAAGTTTTAATTAATTAAAACTCTCCTTGTTTATAGCTTGATGGTGGCCGGCCATGTAAATTGAGAATAGGAAAATTGTTTTTAATTAAATAAAATTTTCTTTTCCATGGCAAAAGAATTAAGGAAGTTTTTAATTAAATTTCCTTATTTGCCAAGACCAAGGATTATAAAAGAGGGGGTAGAGGTGCCTTCATGGGTGATCAACTCTATTATTCTTCTCCTCTCTTTTTCTCCTTGGTGGCCGGCCCTAGCTTCTTCCTCTTCTCTTCTTCTTATGGTCGGCGGCAACCTCTCTTTTGGAGCTCTTGATGGTGGCCGGTTCTAGCTAGGAGAAGAAGGAGAGAAATGTGGTTTTGTTTCTTGCATCCCTTGGAGCTTGGTGGTGGTGGCCGGACCTCTACTTCTCTTGGAGAATTGTGGTGGCCGAAACTTGTAAGGAAGAAGAAGGTGCTTGGTGGTTCTCATCTCGGAAGATCGTTGTCCACACAACGTCCGAGGTTAGAAGAGGAATACGGTAGAAGATCAAGAGGTCTTTTAGAAGGTATAACTAGTAATTTTTCCTTTCCGCATCATGCTAGTTATTTATGGAAATAATACCAAATACAAGAGGCTTACGATTCTAGAATTTCGAATATGTTTTTCGATGTTGTGTTCTTTTATTTTTTTTTTCCTTGTGATTTGATTGTTCTTTTCGGTTAACCTAAAGTTATTTTAGGTAATTAAATATTACCTTTCTATAAAAGGTTTTGTATAGTCGGTGGTGGTTGCTTCCATATCCAAGAAGGCCATGTGCCTCGCCACGTCGGAACCAATTATGGAAATTAATATTTAATGGAATTAATAACTTAGGTGATTTGGATCAAACGTGTTAAGTTCCGCAGGAGATCCAAGTCTAAACCTTAAAGAACAAATAGATTAAGTTTTGGATCAAACGTGTTAAGTTCCGCAGGAGATCCAAAATTTAATTTAAAAGAACACATGGTAGCTAGGAAAAGGTTCAGACCTTTGTACAAAATTTTTGTACAGTGGAACCTCTAGGTTTTCCGAGTAGCAACCAACAATTGGTATCAGAGCTAGGGTTTTGCCTCTGTGTATTTGGTATTAGTTTAATTATGCACATGTCATACATAATTTAGGCAGGATAATAGTAGGATGTGCTAACTTTGTGGATGCAGGATCCAACTATTATGGCTTATAGTTTTATGTGTGTGATTGGACCCTTGGACATGTCAAGGGCATTTATATGTGTGTGCATGATTGTATTATAAAATACAGCAGGAGCTGTATTTAGTTTTATTAGGATTTTATTTTTGATCTAGATACATGTACATTCCTTTTATGGAATATAGGATCAAAATTGTAAAATTCTATTTATGTCGCGGATCGAATCTTGCAAAGCGTGGAACCTTCTAAGGACCAGAGGCGCAGCAGAACAAGGAGCAAGATGGATGCGACAGCTAGACTCGGTGGCGGTGGCCAAATATGGCAGCAGCTTGGGATGACAACACACGGAGGACAACTAGAGATAAAAGTCATAATAGTTTAAAATTAGATTTTCTATTTATTGCTTTTATATTGTGCTGTGTGTGCATGTTAGTTTACAAGTTTAGTAGGCTAGCATAGTTAAAATTCCTCATCAATAAATAACTAAGTGGGAGAGGGATTTTTAAGTAAATCCCATGGTCTCCATTACTGGTTTGTAAGTGATGCAAACAATCTTTGTTTCTGGTGTGCCCTTCCATCATCATCATCATCTCACTCACTTCCATTTTGTGGTGACTGAAGTTATAAAGGCGTGTGATCTTCCCCAACGGAAGGGGCATAATCTTATTAATGGACTTAGTGTCAAGTAATGGTATACACTTAGATACATCTAATAGTATCCTCCCCATCGGAGTCACTTCTATTATTTGTGTGATCAAATGAAACCAACTATTAATTTGTCATAAAACTAGGTTGACAAGATAATAAAATTAAAGGGTTAAAACCCCTCTTACAAATGATTGATTTTGTATACGTCCACACTAACGTGGCATACAAAATTAACGGTGTTTGAGATAATTTTATTTGTCATAAAGTTACGTTGACAAGATAGTTAATGGGTAAAACCCTCCTCTTACAAATGTTGATTTTGTATACGTCCACACTAACGTGGCATGCAAAATTCACGGTGTTTTGAGGTGTTGGTAAATTTAAATAGTATTGTTAGAGGAATCAATATTATTTTAAATTTAGAGTCTTGACCAAATATTTGATTAAAGATAGACCAACTATTAATTTTATTTGTCATAAAGTAAGGTTGATGAGATAATAAAATTAAATAAAATTTCCTCTTTGAAATTGTATACGTCCACACTAACGTGGCATACAAAATTCATGGGGATTTTTAAGGAGTTGGTCTTAACCAAATATTTTTGTGATTCTTAGGAAGATGGTCAATCCCTAGCTGATATACTTTAGGATAGACTTAGTGGTCCCAATTATAATTGATTGGAAATAGAATTTGGACATTAAGGTAGACTGTCCTCTTAGAACTAAGAATAATATAGGTGTATTTTATTCATTAGTTGATACATGTTTAGTGGAGTTATCTACCGGTACCTGGTGTGTAGATATGGGAGCCACTGATCATGTCTGCAATTCATTGCAGGGTTCCAGGATACCCGACAACTAAATGAAAGGTAAATCACCGTCCACATGGGCACTACTGCAAAAGTAGCAGCTGTTGCAGTGGGAGAGGTTTATTCTCTAATAGGAATAAAATTTGGATTATTAGGAATTGTCTTTACATACTAAGTTTAGAAAGAACCTGATTTCAGTTTCTAAACTATTATAGAATAGATATTGTGTCTATTTTGATAACAAAGTTGTTATCAAGAAAAATAGGCAAGTTATCTATTCTGGTATGATTGGTTGACAATTTATAATCCAATAACTCCCATGATGCAACAAATGGAAATTAATAACACATCTTCTAACTTAAGAGAAAGCAACCTTCGAAAATGAACCAATTATATCTTTGACATCTAAGGCTAGGTTATATTAACTTAAGTAGGATTCATTGGTAGCTGATGAACTTTTGGGTTCATTAGTAGTGGAAATCTTTTCAACCTGCGAGTCTTACTTGGAAGGAAAATAACCAAGAAGCTTTTAAGTCCAAGGGGTATGGAGTTAAAGATATGTTGAAATCGGTTCATTCTGATTTGTGTGATCCTATGACTATCCAGACAAGAGGTAGTATTGAATATTTCATCTATTTTATAGACAACTATTCAAGATACAAATAAATTTACTTAATGTACCGCAAGACTAAGTACTTTGATTAGTTCAAAGAGTACAAGGCTGATGCGGAGAAATGTTAAAGTAAATGTCACTATGGTAAGATCGTAGTGGCAAGTACCTCTTGGGAGAATTTAGGAGTCACTTATCAAAAGTAGGGATTCAATCCCAACTAACTGCACCTGGTACACCCAACAGAATGATGTAGTAGAAAGAAGGTAAAGGACTCTTATGAAATAATTAGATAGATGATGAGTTATTTAGAAAATTACTAAATTTGTTTTAAGGATAAACTCTGATAACGAAAGTGAACATAGTACCTTCCAAGTTAGAACTCTCTACTCATATAGAATTGCTGAATAGGTGAAAACCTATTTTGAAGCATATTCGGATTCGGGTAATCCAGCACATATATTAAAGAGAGACAATGATAAGTTGGATAGGAGTTCACTTGTTTGTAAGTTATCCTAGATAAACAAAAGTAAGTTTATAGTCTTAAAAATCAGAAGGTCATTGTTAGCATCAATGACTGATTTTTTAGAAAAGGACTATATAATGAACCACGTGCTCATAAGTAAATTTGTTCTTAAGGAAATAATAAAGGACATGTCTAACCTAGTACCAACTGTACAAGATGAGATACCACAAGAAAACTGCAACTCGTATCACAAATTGATACACAATTACAGAAAGTGTCTTATTGTAGTGGGAGGGTTGTTATGCAACCTAAATAGGTTCATGTTTTGGGAGAGTTTTTGGACTCGATCCCTGGAGGGCATGAACCTGATCTCCGGTCATATGATGAAGCACTCCAAGATAAAGATGCAGCATCTTGGCAAAGAGTAATGAATAAAAGAATTAGAATATATGTATTCTAATAAAATCTGGAAGCTTGTAGAATCACCAAATGGTGTAAAAGCCGTTGGGTATAAAAAGGTCTATAATAGGAAAAGAGAGATAGACATGAAGGTAGTAACTTTCAAAGCAAGGCTTGATGAAAAAGGAAACTTTTTCACTGGTAGTCATGCTTAAGTCTATCCGGATTCTTTTATCTATTTGGCAAGAGGATGTCAAGACAGCATTCCTTAATGGAAGTTTTGAAGAAATCATCCATATAAAACAACCAGAAGGGTTCATTGCAAAGGGCTAAGAGCATCTTGTGTAAGCTCAATCAGTCTATGGACTGAGGCAAAGCTTCAAGGTCTTGGAACATCCGGTTTATCAAAGTAATCCAGATCTATGGATTTATTTAGTAACTGGATAAGTCTTGTGTATACAAAAGGTGTGATGGAAGCGTGGTGGTATTTCTTGTACTATACGTAGATAACATTTTTGGTAGTTGAAAACAATATCAAAATATTGTCAGAAGTAAGGGTATGGTTGTCCAAATAATTCGATATAAAGGACTTGGGAGAATGTATATATTTTTGAGATCAAAATAATAAGGGATCGAAAGAAAAATATATTTTACTTATCCCAAGCTTGATACATCGGAAAATCCTTGCTCGTTTTAAGCATGCAAAACTCCTCGAAAGGTTTCTTACTTTTTAAGGATGGAGTAACTTTATCTAAAGATATGTCTCTGTAGACATCAAAGGAGATAAAGAAAATAAAGGCAGTTCTTTATGCTACGGCTGTTAGAAGCCTAATGTATGCTATATACGAGATCAGAAATCTGTTTTGCCAAAGGCATAGTTAGCAGATATCAAAGTAACCCTGGACAAGGACAGTGGACTGCAGTAAAGCATATATTGTAGTACCTTAGAGGCACTAGAGATTATATGCTAGCTTACAAGACAGTTATTTTGGTCCTTGTGGGTTGCATGGAATTTGACTTCCAATCGGATAGGGACAATAATAAGTCAACCTCGGGGTTTTGTGTTTACTTTAGGAGGTAAAGTCATAACTATGGAAGAGTGATAAGCATAGGTGTTTTTCTGGACTCCACCATAGAAACTTAGTATATGGCAAGCCTCTGAGGTAGCTATAAAAGCTGAATGACTCAATAATCTCAAGATAGACTTAGATATGATTTCTGGTTTGTCCAAAGATTATTATAATTTATTGTAATAATGTTGGTACAGTAGCAAACTCGAAGAAACCATAAGTCTATAAAGGCAAGTAAACACAATAGAGCGCAAGTACCACCCAATACGAGAAATCGTATAAACGAGGAGAAGTTGTTGCTTGCATCAGGTGATGACCTATAGATCCTTCCACCGAGGTCCTTAAGGCAAGAGCTTTTGATGGACATGTTGAAGGGTTAGGAATCAGATGTATGGCAGCAGATATGGCAGCTTAGTCTTTTAGTATAAGTGGGAGATTGTTAGGGTGTATACTAAAAGGCTAGCTTTCGGTATAAACATTTATCTTGTAATAAGAATCACATTGGTCAAATGTCTACATTTATGATAAATGTAGTTGTTCAATTAATTATATTGTAGATAACATGGTGTGTGGTGTCACACACAGAGGATCATGTTATCAGTACCTTATAAATTATAAACAGTAGCTCACGACCAAAATGGAAAGGAACAAACCATTAGAAGGTCGTAGTGTAATTAGGTATCAGTTTATCTTGACTGTATAATTACACTAGTACACTTAGAGTGTATTGAGTAGGACCATTTGAGGTCGTTTCTTTTATACTGATTTTATAAAGAAACAAAGACCTCGGTTATTATGGAAGTGTGTGCTCTTAATCCTAATATAATAACAAGCACATATATTTGATATTTATTTCTTTAATTTATCAATGGGTGAGATTTAGTTCGATGAATCAATAAGCCCGATAAGTTGGGAAATGGTATCACTTATAGTGTGTGTTGTTGATTATAGAAGGAAACTATGTCCTAGAGATACTAGGTTGATAATGTCCTCAAGAGGAGCTCATAAGGATTGTCATGTTAAACCCTGCAGGTGGACTTAGTCCGACATGATGATAAGGTTGAGTGGTACTACTCTTGGACTAAGATATTAATTAAATGAGTTGTCAGTAACTCACTTAATTAGTGGACATTCGATATCTTAAACACAGGGAGACTAACACACTCATGATAAGAAGGAGCCCAAAATGTAATTTGGGATTGGTGCGGTAGTTCAATAATAGTTCTCTAGTGGAATGAATTATTATTGATAAAATTAAGTTGTGTGTTCGGGGTGAGCACGGGATGCTTAATTTTATCGGGAGACCAAAACCAATTCCTCCTCTCGGTCCCTATCGTAGCCTCTTGTATATAGAGATTTATACCCACCACATACCCACCTTCTTACCCAACCAATGGGGCCGGCCAAGCTTGAAGCTTAGGGTCGGCCAAGCCTAAAGGTTGGCCTTTAAGTGGCCGGCCAATAGCTTGAAGCCCAAGCTTAGGTGGCCGCCACATCATATTAAAAGGATTTTTATTAAAATTATTTCTTATGTGAATATCATAGTTTTAAAGAGAGTTTAAAATTAAATCTTTCCTTTTAAAAGCTTTCTACAAAGATTAAGAAAAGATTTGAAATCTTTCCTTATTTGTAGATTGAAAGGAGATTTTATTTTAAGAAAACTTTCCTTTTAACCATGATAATAATTTAAAGAGAAGTTTAAAAATTAAATATTCTCTTTTATTAGTTTCTAAAAGATTAAGAAAAGATTTGATATCTTTCCTTATTTGTAGATTGAAAAGGGATTTTAATTTTAAGAGATAACTTTCCTTTTGGAAATTATCCACATGTTTAAAAGAAGAATTTTAATTTATAAAATTTTCTTTTTATTAACCACCATGAAGGGAAAATTATTGGAGAAATTTTTTATAAATTTCTGGAGACAAATTAGGAAGTTTTAATTAATTAAAACTCTCCTTGTTTATAGCTTGATGGTGGCCGGCCATGTAAATTGAGAATAGGAAAATTGTTTTTAATTAAATAAAATTTTCTTTTTCATGGCAAAAGAATTAAGGAAGTTTTTAATTAAATTTCCTTATTTGCCAAGACCAAGGATTATAAAAGAGGGGGTAGAGGTGCCTTCATGGGTGATCAACTCTATTATTCTTCTCCTCTCTTTTCCTCCTTGGTGGCCGGCCCTAGCTTCTTCCTCTTCTCTTCTTCTTATGGCCGGCGGCAACCTCTCTTGGAGCTCTTGATGGTGGCCGGTTCTAGCTAGGAGAAGAAGGAGAGAAAGGTGGTTTTGTTTCTTGCATCCCTTGGAGCTTGGTGGTGGTGGTCGGACCTCTACTTCTCTTGGAGAATTGTGGTGGCCGAAACTTGTAAGGAAGAAGAAGGTGCTTGGTGGTTCTCATCTCGGAAGATCGTTGTCCACACAACGTCCGAGGTTAGAAGAGGAATACGGTAGAAAATCAAGAGGTCTTTTAGAAGGTATAACTAGTAATTTTTCCTTTCCGCATCATGCTAGTTATTTATGGAAATAATACCAAATACAAGAGGCTTACGATTCTAGAATTTCGAATATGTTTTTCGATGTTGTGTTCTTTTGTTTTTTCTTTTCCTTGTGATTTGATTGTTCTTTTCGGTTAACCTAAAGTTATTTTAGGAAATTAAATATTACCTTTCTATAAAAGGTTTTGTCTAGTCGGTGGTAGTTGCTCCCATATCCAAGAAGGTCATGTGCCTCGCCACGTCAGTACTGGGAATCAATTATGGAAATTAATATTTAATGGAATTAATAACTTAGGTGATTTGGATCAAACGTGTTAAGTTCCGCAGGAGATCCAAGTCTAAACCTTAAAGAACAAATAGATTAAGTTTTGGATCAAACGTGTTAAGTTCCGCAGGAGATCCAAAATTTAATTTAAAAGAACACATGGTAGCTAGGAAAAGGTTCAGACCTTTGTCAAAATTTTTGTACAGCGGAACCTCTAAATTTTCTGAGTAGCAACCAACAAAAATTAGTAGGACATCTCAAATTAATATAAACACCATATTAACGTGAAAAAACAAAAATCCAAATGAGCGCTCTTATAGAAATGAACGCCCCTCATTTTAAAAATATCTGTGCATTTAGTATTATAAAACTACCTGTTAATTTTTAGCATATATAGAAACTACCTGTTAATTTTTAAAATTATATGCTAACTTCTGTAAATTGGATCATAATTAAATTATGTTTATTTAAAACATAGTGAATGTCATAAAGTTTTTATCATTTAGTTAAATTTGTTCGTTGAAATATTATTTTAATTATGTTCACTCATAAAATTAAAATTAAAATAATATAAAATATGGTTGTAAAAACTAACTACTAGGTTTTACAATTATAAAAGCTAGCAACCTATTTCTACACGATCAAATGATAATATAATATATTGTAGAAGCTAGTAATTAATTTACACACGTTATAGAAATTAAATGTTAGTTTTTATAATTATAAAAATTAATTACTAATTTTTATAGGGCCGAATCATCAGATAATATAATAATAATTTTTTTTTGGATAGATCACTTTTAGAAAACAAAAGCACAGAGAGACACTTATTTGAATTTAATCAGAAAATAAGATGATGTAAACAAAAGCACAGAGAGACACTTATTTGAATTTAATCAGAAAATAAGATCATCATCTGATAAAAACGCAATTGATAGACGTTCATCTTATTTTTAGCCAAGTAATTATTGTTATTGAATGCCGACTTATCTTGTGCGCGTGCATGCAAACCCCTTCGATGCCTTATCTCAAATTGCAGTAGCAGAATCATTCGTGCATCTTGCAAACCCTCTCCTCTAGACACAAAGACCCCAATATACGGCAGACCTTCGACGCTGGTGCTGTCTTTGTGCGCCAGCCCTTCCACTATCCATTTTCAAAGCATCTATCCACATTCTCAATCAATCACCAACCATCACTATCACCATCACCATCACCATCACCATTTTGGGCCCAAAACAAGCACCACCAGCGTGCAATCACAAGCCAGTGTATCTGGCCGCACTTGAGGTGGCTGAGTGGCTCCGCCCCACCACCACCACAGCCATCCACCGCTGCCCATGCGAAATCCTTCTCTCCACATTACGTGAACTCCCACACAACTTCGGCCTCCCCACTTTCCCAAGGAATCCGGCACTGACATTCTGTGCATCTCTGTTTCTGTATAAATACCACTGCCTACTTCACCCTCGATAATACAGCGTAAGCCAATGGCGAGGAGGCCCGTTGCCAGCGTTTTCTCCGCCGCCGACGCCGCCTCGTGGTACGTCGCTTTGGTCCTCGGGGCGCTCGTCCTGGCCAGCTCGCTGCGTGAAGGCGGCTCAGCGGAGGCGACGGTGCAGCTGGACGAGCCGGCCGGCGGCGGGCGGCTAGTGGCACGGCCGTGCGACGAGATCTACGTGGTGGGCGAGGGGGAGACGCTGCACAGCATCAGCGACAAGTGCGGCGACCCTTTCATCGTGGAGCGCAACCCGCACATACACGACCCCGACGACGTCTTCCCGGGCCTCGTCATCTTGATCACCCCGTCCAAGCCTCCTATGTAGTGTAGCCACCAGAAACATATACAAAATGGCGAGGATTAACTATTAATCATGATCTGTAAATATATATGGATGAAGATTGTTGAAACCCAAATTAAAGGAATCAAAATTACAAATAAAAAATATTTGCTTCTTGGATGATTTCCTCTATCAATAAAACAGATAATTAACTCGTACATGGCTTTTTCTTCTCTTCTTCATTCTGAATGTGGATCAAGGGCTTAACCATAATCAAGCATCATTTGCAAACTTATTGTTCAATGAGTAGATGAACTGGCAGAGCAAATTGAACGAACGAACTTAGGAGGCACGTGTCTTCTGATTTGGCTGGAAAACATACTCGATGAGCGACTCCTTAATTGGGAGGAGCTCTGGGAACTCATTTTTCAGTTTGGTGGTATCCAATTCGTTGTTGCTCCGCTGGGCAACGATCACCTTCGCTTGCTCTTCGAGTGTGAAATTCTTCAATGTGAATTTTGGATCGACGTAGTCTCTGTACATCTCCAGGATCTCGTTGTGGCTCACCATGCCTGGGTTGGTGAAGTTTCATATACCAGTAAGATTATGCTTTGCCACCAGAATGGTCATGGAGTTGGGTATGTTGACGACCTTGTCATAGCGGGAGATTTTGGTGATGAAATTGCGAGTTTCCCAGGTCCGATGAGATTGGCGTTCAAACGCGGAGGGTGCAAACGTTCTTGTAGTTTTTCAGCAGCTCTTCGACATGCCAAAAGGGGATAGACAGGGGGTCTTAAACGAAATGGTATGTTAAATTGACAACATAGTTTGCATGGATGTATTTGAAAACCAAAAGAATGCGCAATCACATATTTAATAGATGCAAGGGTTAACTCATAGCATAAGTATAGTAGGTTTATTGCTCTGATGACTATGTTATGTTCACTAAGGATTAAAATAAAACATCTTCTTCTACAAGTGAAGGTATGAATTATTTTACAGCATGAATGTATCCTAAAACATCAGAGTATCCGTAAGTTGCTTTACGATGTAGCAACAACTTAACCAAAGAGGGATCTTGTTGCTAAAATCTCCTTTCTCATAAAGAAACTTCACAGCAAAATTCAAATGTCCAAATATCCCCGTTCTCAAAATCAAACTAGAATTCCCCCCAAAAATTATTAATAAGATTCCAAACCTTTTCTACCATCAGAGGCATCTAGGCATCCTGTTCTTTTAAGGTTCCAAATACTTTCTAGGATCAGAGGGACCTACAAACCATCTCCAAAATGTCAGCATGAGAGTTTACAATAGCAAGAAAAAAAAACAGCAGAGTAATATAGGTAAACTCTCCCCTCTATCTTACAGTACTTCACTGCCTTAATTCTTAAATTTAACTATGATAAGGCTTTTGATTGTGTGACTAAGGTGGCACTTGAGATGATTTTTGACACTCCCAGATTGTCCACAAATGGGTTTCTTGGATTATGAATATTGTTGAACTTGGTTTAGATGTGGCAGAGAGCTCTATCAAGGTAATTTCCTGCAGCTCTTTTTAGTCATCCTTTTAACTAACTCTCTCCACAAGATCTTCAAGCGTAGTCAAGCGATGGGACTAACTAGTGTCTCACTGAGGTGATCCATGACATAAAGCTTTCTTATCTATAGGGGGAAGGCTCATTCCAGTAAATATATTTTTTTCCTCCATGAATCTCTACATAGTATACCGAATTTTCAGTTATCTATAATACTGACAGGGTAGAAGAGTCAATACTTGTGGTTTGGACATGACCAGCAAGTCTCCAATCAAATGCTTAGCTGCTTCAGGTAGGATCTTTGGTAGAATATGATGTAGGAAATTTGGACATAATTAGAAGAATCAACAATCTCGTCTTCTTATCCAAATGATGACGGTTGTTCAGGGAGAATCTGGTAGAATATATGATGTAGGTACCACCGTTCTTGGCCAATTTAAGGTGATTTGATATTGCCAACTTTTGGACAACCAAATTCTTAGACAATAACAGATTGACCTTTGGAATTTGGATTGGAGAAATGCAAATTGGGTGCTACATTTCTATCTATGGTGTTGAACGATGAACATAAATCATGGTTCAACAATAATAATCTACAATAATCAAGGCGAAAAACAAAGAAGTAAGATTTCTCATTATTTCAGAGATAGCCTATATTTTGTATGATCTAGAGATGCTGTATAAAAGTCTCATTGATAAAGTTAGAGCTGATATAATTGGCCATATGTGATTAGGTTGAAATATTGTACATAATGGTCCTGTTCTTGGCTAATGTAGGCTGACTTGACATTTCGAACTTGGATGACCAAATTCTATAACAGATTGGCCTTTGGAATCTGGATCGAAGTTATACAAATTAGGTGCTATATTTCTATGTTGTTGAACAATGTGGATATAGTACACATAAATCATGGATCAACAGTAAGAATGTATAATAATCAAGGAGGAAAATGAGGAATGAGAAGTGAGAGCAAAACTTTCTGTTGGTACGGGAAACATCCGATGATCGAACTCAAGTTTTGATAATGGCAAAGGGATTCAAAGTTAAGTTTAATTATTATCTAATGTGGATGATTGAGTGTTTCAGGAAAGTCCCAGCTGCGGTTAGGCAAAGGGAAAACCCTAGAGGATGGTAACCCTAGGTCATAGGGGGTGGTAACCCTATGCGGAAAGTCTTGGCAGGTCGGAGCTTCGGGCAAAAGTCCTAGGGGGCGGTAACCCTAGGTTGAAATCCTGATGTCGCAAACTGGGTGGAAGACTGGACGGGTCAAGGACCGGACGTCCAGCATGAAGACCGGAAGCATCTGACCGGAGGCTGAGCAACAGGTAAATCTCTTGAGTGGAGTAGGTGAGGACGCATTCCCCGTAGAGAGAACAGTAGGCGTCGGGTCGACCTAGGGTTTTCCGGTTGGAAATCCGAAGTCAGACCCGGATGGTCTGGAGACTGTCAAATTTATTTCTACATATTATCATTTGTGTACTAACTCTGTTTTGTAGGAAACTAATACTTTTATGCAGGGTTAGGTCTAACCGGGATCGGTCGACCGAATATTGGGATCGATCAACCGAACCCCCAAGCCAGCAGATCAAACTTCCAGAGATTGGACGAGGCTCGACCAGAGGATCGGTCGACCGAACCTTGGGATCGGTCGACCGAACCAAGGATCAGCGTCGACTGGATCAGACTAGGTTGATCGGGTCAGAGGAGTTGATCGGTCGATCGAACAAGGGGATCGATCGACCGAACCGAGGATGAGACTTGACCGGATCGAGGCGGAGTGAGCGGATCAGATGAGGTGGAGGTCATCTGATCGGTCGACCGAACCGGTGATCGGTCGACCGATCCTCCTCGAGTCAAACTTGATCCCAAGCCTTGGGGATTTGGATCAGTTTTTGCAAAGCTATAAAAGGGAGCCTCGGGGTGCAGCTTAAAGACAGAACTCGAATAGAAAAACCTGTGCTCTTCCGTGTGCTGCTCCAAACGCTTCTGCAACGCTCTGCTACTCCGACAGTCAGCGACTACGTCGACATCTCTTGTACTGTCAGTATATTTTCATCAGTGCACTTATTGTAATAATCAATTGTAAAAGATTTGCGATATTATAGTTGTTGCCTACCGAAAGCGATCAACGATCACGGGCCTTGGAGTAGGAGTCACCCTAGGCTCCAAACCAAGTAAATCTTGGAGTCTTCTGTGTGCTTGTTATTTTATCTATTTCCGCTGCTACTTTTTCGAGTGTTTTACGAATCTGAAACGAGTGAAAGCCACAAGCGCTATTCACCCCCCCTCTAGCACGTCTCGATCCAACAATTGGTATCAGAGCGGGGTCGCTTCGATTTGGTGCAACCACCAGTCAAGCAAATTTTTCGTGGTATTTTCAAATTTTTCGGAGTCGATCGGAATTAGTATAATTACTATATTTCGATCTAGTTTTTCGTTCGAATTGATTTTTGCTCGAAGTTGGTGCAACACCACTCGAGCTCTCTTTTATTTTTTAATTTCATACTGCACTACTAATCCATGATCAAGTCCTGGGATATTCTGTTTTCGTATTCTCTGTGTGCAAGGTTTAAAATGACCCTCCAAGAAGGCTTTAGCACAGTCCGCCCGCCACTCTTCTCCGGCGAGGATTTTGCTTATTGGAAGAACCGGATGGAATACCACCTCAAGACGCAAGTCGAGATGTGGATTATCATCTAGACCGGTCTCGAACTTCCACGTGACGGTGCGGGAGAACTAGTCTCATGCATCAACTGGGACGCTAGTATAAAGAAGAAGGTTGAAGTCGATGCCAAAGCAACCTGCATGCTACAATGCGGGCTAACAAAGGAGGAACTCAACAGAGTAGGACCCTTCTCAAGCGCCAAAGAGCTATGGGAGAAGCTGATCGAACTACACGAGGGTACCTCCGACGCTAAGGTAAGTAAGAGGGACTTAATTTTCAATAAATTATATAATATTAAAATGCAGGAAGGTGAGTCGGCTAGCCAGCTTCATGCCCGGATACAAGACCTTCTCAACGGTCTACATGCAATCGGACAAAAAATTGAGAACCGAGACATCGTGAGGTATGCTTTAAACTCCTTCCCTAGGAATACCTTGTGGGCATCCATGGTAGATGCGTACAAGGTATCCAAGGACTTATCTTCGATTAAGTTAGATGAATTATTTGCAGAGTTTTGTTACACGAACAGGTTAACTCACGTCCGACCGAGAAAGGTGTTACCTTGGTTGCAGGTACCAGCAGAACGCGTGAACCGACGTTGAGGCGCAAAACCAAACTCAAGTCCAAAGATGAATCAGATGCAGAAGACGACGACGAGGTTATTTCCGAACTGGTAAAGCTTGTGCGGAAGATATGTAAATTGAAAAAGGCGACTCAAACAACCAAGGAGGACAAGACCGGAGTCACCTGCTACGGCTGTAACCAAAAGGGGTACTACAAGCCAGATTGTCCAAACAAGAAGAAAAGAAGAAAGGTATTGAAGGCAACTTGGTCCGAGTCATCAGATGAATCCGAGACTGACGAAGAAGAACCGATGAGCTTCCTCACGTTACCAGTGCTAGCGAACATTGTCGACACAGAGTCCGAGTTCGAATCCGAACTGGAGAGCGAGTCAGAAACCGAGTCCACGAATCCGCATTCGTTTCCGAAGGACCAAACCCCACTGTAAGTACCTTACTTGCCGAAACTCAATTAGATGATTTGCAAAAGTTAATTCCTTACTTGCTTAAGAAATTAGCTAAATCCAATGTTTGGGTCAAGTCACTCCAAAAGGAGGTAATATCCCTTAAGGAAGCGACTGACTTGAGTTCTTTAATTGAGCCAGTTCAAATTGGAAGTTCAACTCAAGTCCAACAACTTGAGAAAGAAAATTCCAATTTGAAAACTCAAATTAAAGAACTCAAGGACACGTTGGAACGGTTCACCTTGGGTTCCAAGAATCTGGATCTGATTCTTGGAAAATAGCGAGTCATTTACAACAAATCCGGACTTGGATTTAAGACCAAAACAAAGTACAAATCATATCTGTCGTTAGTAAATAGAAATAATAGAAACATAATTCAAGCATGGGCCCCCAAGTCAAACTTGGTTAATCAAGTTAGACTTGGACAATATTGGGTCCTCAAGGATCAGATTCATTACCTTGATAGACCATATCGAGGCTATGATCCAAGGGGAGCCAATAGAAAGACCATCTTTACCAATAGATAGAACTAATTGATGCTTGTTTATTTATTTTCCTTGCAATATACATGCTTAGACTAGGATAACTTAAGGATCTAGGCGTAATTTACACTTGCTAGTTAAATCTAGGAGTTTCAAAAAGAAAATTAAATATATATTTCTTTGAGCGATTCTGTCTAGGAAGGGGTGGATGATCTCATACCCAAGAAGGCCTAGAGCCTCGCCTTGACCTGGGAATCAATCATGGAAAGACATATTTAATTGACTAATTGGAAAACCTAAGTTTAACTCAAATGTAAATTAATCCTTAGAAATAACCTAAATTAAAAATAATCATCTCACAAAATTACTTAAGATTACCTGATTGATAATTTAGAATCAGGTGAGATGGATCTAAGTTCAAATAAGTTCAAATCGTTCAAAATTTATTTTAAAAATCCTTTGAAAATTATTTTAAAAATCCTTTGAGAATTTATTTTAAAAATCCTTTGAAAATTATTTTGAAAATTTATTTTAAAAATCCTTTGAAAATTATTTTAAATCCTTTGAAATTTATTTTAAAAATACTTTGAAAATTATTTTAAAAATCCTTTGAAATTTATTTTAAAAATACTTTGAAAATTTATTTTAAAAATTATTTTAAAATCCTTTGAAAATTATTTTAAAAATTCTTTGAAAATTATTTTTAAAAATCCTTTGAAAATTTTCAAAAAACTTACTTTAAATCCTTTGAGAATTATTTCAAAAACTTATTTTAAAATCCTTTGATAAATTATTTCAAAAACTTATTTAAAAATTGCATTTAAATCTTTTAAAATGCCTTGAAAAATTATTTGAAAAATCTTTTAAAAGCATACTTTGGAAATTATTTGAAAATTTTAAAAATTACTTCTCAAACTTAAATTTTAAAATCCTTGAAAAAATTGTGGTTCCAAACTTATGGCAAATTTTCTAACTTAGCTAAACATTTACAAGAAAACTAATTTTAAAAGAGCTAAGTGTTTATGTCTATACCCATTTTACTCTCTTTCGATATATGACAAAGGGAGAGAATATAAGGAAATTCAAAAGAAATTAAAGAAAATTTAAAATAAAAAGAAATTATTTTAAGGGGGAGCTTCTATTAAGGGGGAGCTTTAATATGCTTATGTTTTATTTATGCTTGTGCTAATTTATGTTGATCTTTATTGCATTTTTTTCTTAACTTTGAATTTCGATTGCCATAATCAAAAAGGGGGAGATTGTTGGTGCGGGAAGCATCCGACGATCGAACTCAAGTTTTGATAATGGCAAAGGGATTCAAAGTTAAGTTTAATTGTTATCTAATGTGGATGATTGAGTATTTCAGGAAAGTTCCAGCTGCGGTTAGGCAAAAGGAAAACGCTAGGGGGTGGTAACCCTAGGTCATAGGGGGTGGTAACCCTATGCGGAAAGTCTTGGCGGGTCAGAGCTTCGGGCAAAAGTCCTTGGGGCGGTAACCCTAGGTTGAAATCCTGGTGTCGCGAACTGGGTGGAAGACTGGACGAGTCAAGGACCGGACATCCAGCATGAAGACCGGAAGCATCTGACCGGACGCTGAGCAACAGGTAAATCTCCTGACTGGAGTAGGTGAGGACGCGTTCCTCGTAGAGGGAACAGTTGGCGTCGGGTCGACCTAGGATTTTCCAGTTGGAAATCCGAAGTCAGACCCGGACAATCTGGAGACTGTCAAATTTATTTCTACATATTATCGTTTGTGTATTAACTCTGTTTTGCAGGAAACTAATACTTTTATGCAGGGTTAGGTCTGACCGGGATCGGTCGACCGAACATTGGGATCGGTCGACCGAACCCCCAAGCCAACAGATCAAACTTCCAGAGATTGGACGAGGCTCGACCAGAGGATCGGTCGACCGAACCAAGGATCAGCGTTGACTGGATCAGACTAGGTTGATCGGGTCAGAGGAGCTGATCGGTCGACCGAACAAGGGGATCGGTCGACCGAACCGAGGATGAGACTTGACCGGATCGAGGCGGAGCGAGCGGATCAGATGAGGTGAAGGTCATCTGATTGGTCGACCGAACCGGTGATCGGTCGACCAATCCTCCTCGAGTCAAACTTGATCCCGAGCCTTGGGGATCTGGATCAGTTTTTGCAGAGCTATAAAAGGGAGCCTCGGGGTGCAACTTAAAGACAGAACTCGAATAGAAAAACCTGTGCTCTTCCGTGTGCTACTCCAAAACGCTTCTGCAACGCTCTGCTACTTCGACAGTCAGCGATTACGTCTACATCTCTTGTACTGTCGGTATATTTTCATTAGTGCACTTATTGTAATAATCAATTGTAAAAGATTTGCAATATTATAGTTGTTGCACACCGAAAGCGATCAACGATCGCGGGCCTTGGAGTAGAAGTCGCCCTAGGCTCCGAACCAAGTAAATCTTGGAGTCTTCTGTGTGTTTGTTATTTTATCTATTTCCGCTGCTACTTCTCGAGTGTTTTACCAATCCGAAACGAGTGAAAGTCATAAGCGCTATTCATCCCTCCTCCTTCTAGCACGTCTCGATCCAACACTTTCTACTTGCAAAATTTCCTACCTGATTAATATTAAGCAAACTGTCCTGTTAATTTTATAAAAATTGTTCTGTTATTTATCATCTTTCTTCCACGTAATCATGGTAAATCATAATGGCCTATGCATAAAGGATGCAAAGATCAATAAAGTGACAAGGCACTGTAGACAATAATGGTATGGATACGTGATTCAGTGACCAATGCACAAGTGGGTAAAAAGGTAAGGAAACAACTCCCAACCAAATGAACACATAATAAATTGACAACACGAGCTCCCATTGTGACCGGCAACGCCCAAGGAGCTCCCTCCCATAGTGGGAGGGAAGTTCCTTTGTGAATATGGAGTCACTTCTTCAAATGTTTTATTTTCTTTAATATTAAAATAATGTATTTTTTTAATATTTGGAAAAAAAAAAGCAACAATGTCTCGTTGAACAAGGGCTAACAAATTAGCCATTTAACAATGACTAATTTTTAGCTGTTGTTTAACAACCAAAATTTATTTTTTTAATTTTGAAAATTTTATAAATATATCTCTAATCTCTTTTTTTTTTCATTTATTTTATCATTCTCTTCACTCTCTACTTCTTATTTCTTCCTTTCATTCTCTATTTGTATTCGAGATGGATGAAAATTTCAATACTTCTTTTATAAATCTTTTGAATTCTTCAAATACGGAAGAAAATACATCTTCTCAAATACCTGCATTTCTCTAAATGTCCAATATCCTCAATTTTTCTCTCACCTACAATACCTTCCAAAATTTCAAAATATTTCATATGTTCCATAATATCCTCCAAATTTCCCGAATTCCCAAAGTTCTCAAATTTTTTTGATGAATCTAAGTAACGCCGCTCGAGCTCCATTTGGTATATATCCACCCCAAGATTGGTCAGCCATGAACAATCAATTTGGGATGCCTTATCCTTATGTATTTTCTCCTATTCAACCATCAGTCATGCTTTCGAATAAATCAAGAAGGGCTACTATTGACCCATCTATCAATAACAAAGAATTTCTAACATCATCATCTGTTCCAACAACTCAGTGGCCACCACACTCATCAGTCATCACAAGAAGAGCGTGACGTTGAACCAGAGAAAGAAGATTCAAAACAAAGATTTTGGTTTCTTGATGAAGACATGGTCCTTGCGAAGTCATAGGTAATTATCAGCATTGATGCACTTATTGGTAATGACTAGAAGGATCAAACTTTTTAGAAACATATAGTTGATTACTACAATAAGCATCGACCCACAGGATCCATGACGAGAAGCTATCAACGGTTAAAATCACATTACTATAGGTTTGCACCGAATGAATTTTTTGTAGCCTATAATAATTTTTATACTCATTGTCAAAGTGGTTGGAGTGACGAGAATGTGTTGGAGAACACATTGAATATGTGGGAAGTCAACAACAATAACAAGGACTTTAAGTATATATGTATGTTGCGCAAAGAGAGGGCAACACCTCTCAACCTCTAAACCGCGGAAGAAGAGGAAGAGAGAAAAGAGATCGTGTGGAACAACAAGACAAAGACACACAAAAAAAGGAGAGCAAACACGAGGAAGGAGAAGAAGAAGAGAAAGAAGAAGAGTTACCGTGGTTCGGCGACGTGCCTACTCCACAAAAACGGCCGAAGCTTTATTAGAATTCTCTCTACACAAGAGAATCACATCTAATGATTCTTGTGTTTTTGTTGTTGTTCAATAGGCTTACAATAGTCCCTATAAATAATGCTAAACCCCAGACCCGATAAAATCGTAACAGAATTTTATTATGAAAAATCACAACAAAATTCTGTTATATAAAATCTTAACAGAATTTTATTAAGAAAAATATTAACAGATTTTTCTTTCATAACATCCCTCATATTAACCTTTATCCAAATATGAGCCACCCCTCGACAATCTCCACCTTGGCGAATATTCACCTCTTCGAAGAACACGAGTATCTGAACAAAACTCCATCTGGATCTCTGGGTCTGAGCTTCCATCCTCTAGTATCTAGAGATATGGATCAAGTTCAAGCAATGTTTAAACTTTTTTGTGGTCACTGGCTTTGTCAGCATATCTGCAGCATTGTCTGCAGTGTGAACTTTCTCAAGTTGAATTTCCCCAGAAGAAATCAACTCTCTGATTTTGTGAAACCTCACATCAATGTGCTTGGTTCTCGCATGATACACTTGATTCTTCGCTAAATAGATAGCACTCTGACTATCACATAACAACTTGACTCCACCTTGCTGAACACTCAGTTCTCTGACCAACCCTGTAAGCCATAAAGCTTCCTTCGCTGCTTCAACTGCTGCCATATACTCGGACTCCGTAGTAGACAATGCAACAATAGATTGTATCATAGATTTCCAATAAATAGGTTCTCCTGCCATAGTGAGCACGTATCCTGTAGTAGACCTCCTGTTATCTAAATCTCCTGCATAGTCTGCATCTACGTATCCAGCAACTGAAGGATCTTCCGATTGTCTACTGAACATGATACCATAATCAGTTATATTTCTCAAGTATTTGAAAATCCATTTCACTGCATCCCAATGCGGTCGACTAGGATTTGAGAGAAATTTGCTCACCATACTAACTACTTACGCCAAATCTGGTCTTGTGCAAACCATAGCATACATCAGACAACCAATTGCACTGGCATAAGGAACCTTTGACATCTCTTGGATCTCATCATCCATCTTTGGATACTGTGTACTGGATAACTTGAAGTGATGCGCCAGGGGTGTGCTTACCGACTTTGTATTCTTCATGTTGAACCTATCCAGCACCTTCTCCGCATAGCTACGTTGAGACAACCATAATCTCCCTACAGCTCTATCCCTGTGAATCTCCATCCCAAGAATCTTATTTGCCTCTCCCAAATCTTTCATGTCAAATTCCTTGTTCAATAGTCTTTTCAATTTGTCAACCTCTTTCATCTTCTTCGCAACAATGAGCATGTCATCTACGTATAGTAGTAATTAAATCAGTGATTCATCTTCAAGGCTCTTCATATATATGCAACAGTCTTACTCACATCTCCAATATCCGTTTTGAATCATGTATGAATCAAAACGTTTGTACCATTGCTAGGAGATTGTTTCAATCCATAGAGCGATTTCTTCAACTTGCAAATCAACCGCTCTTATCCGAGCTGACTAAATCCCTCGGGTTGTGACATAAAAATCTGCTCCTCCAAATATCCATGAAGAAATGTCGTCTTCACATCCATTTGCTCAAGATGCAAATCGTGATGTGCCACTAAAGCTAACACCGCTCTAATTGACGTATGTCTTACCACCGGAGAGAAAATTTCTTCATAGTCAATCCCCTTTCTCTGTGAATACCCCTTTGCTACCAACCAAGCCTTAAACTTCACTTCTTCTTCCTCTGACATTGCTTCTTTCTTCTTGAATATCCACTTGCACCCTATAACTTTCTCTCCTTCAGGAAGTTCCACTAGATCCCACGTTTGGTTCTTATGCAACGACTTCATCTCCTCTGCCATAGCACCCGTCCACCTGTTCTTCTCAGAGCTATGTATCGCCTCCTGAAAAGATGTAGGGTCTCCGCTACTAGTGATAAGTGCATAAGATACCAAGTCTTCGAATCCGTATCTAGTGGGTGGTTTTACGACTCGTCTCGTTCTACCACTAGCTATAGTGTGATGCTCCATGTGCTCTGAGCTAGAATCATTAGAGTCATGAGTCTCTAGCTCCACCTGCACAATATCTTTCTCCATATTACTTTGTGGTATTTCCTTTCCTTCTTCCTGAGTACGCTGTAACATGGCTTTCTCGTCAAACATCACATCTCTGCTGATCACCACCTTGTTTGCCTTAAGATCCCAAAGCTTGAAGCCTTTAACTCCTTTTTGATATCCCAGAAATATGCACTGCTTTGACTTCACATCTAGCTTTGATCTTTCCTTACTAGATATGTGCATATTTGCTGGACATCAAAAAACTCGAAGATGAGAGTAATCTACATGATTCCCTATCCATACTTCCTCTGATACTTTGCCTTCTAGTGCTGCCCTTGGTGATCTATTAATGAGATAACATGCCATGTTAACCGCTTCCGCCTAGAAATTCTTTGCAAGCCCTGCATTCAGCTTGAGACATCTTGTCTTCTCAATGATTGTCCTGTTCAACCTTTCCGCTACCCCGTTCTGCTGAGGTGTTCTGCGAACCGAGAAATGCCTCATTATCCCATGCTGCTCACAAAATTCATGAAACTTTGAATCCGTGTACTCAGTCCCATTGTCTGACCTAAGACATTTGATCTTCCTTCCGGTCTGGTTCTCCACTTCAGTTTTCCACAATTTAAACTTTGCAAAAGTTTCTGACTTGTGACGCATAAAGTATACCCAAACCTTTCGTGAGAAATCATCAGTAAAACTCACAAAATACAAGTGCCCTCCATGTGATGCTACACTGGTCCGTATGTACGTAGTCCAGAATCCCCTCTGTCTTGTTTGCTGCCGTCTTGAATTGCACTTTACTCTGTTTCGAGAACACAGAATTTGCAGAATTCAAGCTTGCACGTCTTGACACCCTTCAACAAATCTCTCTTGTGAATCTAGCATCCCACATTCACTCATATGTCCTAGCTGCACATGTCACAAGACAGTACTATCTTATTCAAACTCCACCGAGGTGACTCCACCTACAACTGTAACCCCTATCAACTTGTAGATGTTTTCTGCTACCTTTTGTCCTTTCATTACCGTTAAAGCTCTCTTGCTGACCTTCATCACCCCGCTCACTGATTTGTAATTACAATCAATACCATCCAGTGTGCTTAGTGAGATCAAGTTCTTCCTTAACTCTGGTATATATCTGACATCACATAAAGTTCTGATCACACCATCAAACATCTTGATTCTGACATTCCCTATGCCGATAACTTTGCATGATGCATCGTTTCCTATCAACACTGAACCATAATCCACTGCCCTATAGGTGTCAAACCAATCCTTGTTTGGAGTCATGTGATATGAACATGCAGAGTCTAAAATCCATGCATCCGTCAGCTGCTCCGAACTTGACATAACTGATAACATATCTCCATCACCGCTCTCTGAATTTTCTTCTTCAACTATGTTTGCATACTTTGTCGAACTACTTTTGTTCTCTGCAACATAATTCTTTATCTCTGGACAATCTCTCTTGATATGACCTTTGCCTCCACATTTGTAGCACGTGATCACCTTCTTCCTTCTCGATTTAGAACGAGCCTTGTTGTTGTTACCCAATCCATGTCGAGATTTGCTCCTACCACGCTTTTGGTTGTTATTTACCACAAGTCCTTCTCCTTGAGAAATTTCATCGCTTGTTTTCTTCCTTTGGTGAAAACCTAGCAACGCACTTGTGATCTCCTCCAATTTGAGAGTTTCCTTACCCCACATCAAAGTAGTAACCAAATTCTCGTACGTAGGAGATGAAGGTAGAGAATTCAACAACATCAGCGCCTTGTCTTCGTCTTTGATCTTCACATCAACCCGCTTCAGATCACTTACAATCTAGTTGAATACATTGATGTGTTGGCTCAGATCGGTTCCTTCTGTCATCTTCAGCCCGAATAATTTCTGCTTGAGATACAACTTTTTTTTCAATAATTTTGACATGTACCGGCTTTCCAGCTTTTGCCAAACTGTCATCGGTGACTCCTTGTCTATGACATGGTACATCACGTCATCCGTAAGACAAAGCCTGATTGTTGCTACTACCTTCGCCTGAAGTTCTTCCCAATCTGATCTCTCCATGCTTTCCAGTTTTCTATCTCCTAGCGCTTTCACCATGCCTTGTTACACCAATAAGTCCTTGACCCTTCTCTGCCATAATCCAAAGTTTCCGGTTCCGTCAAACTTCACCATATCAAACTTCGCAGAAGTCGTTCCCGACATGTTGAAGAAATCCGCCAAAAAACTTGTAGCTCTGATATCAATTGTTGCGCAAAGAGAGGGCAACACCTCTCAACCTCTAAACCGCGGAAGAAGAGGAAGAGAGAAAAGAGATTCCGCGGAATAACAAGACAAAGACACACAAAAAAGGAGAGCAAACACGAGGAAGGAGAAGAAGAAGAGTTACCGTGGTTCGGCGACGTGCCTACTCCACAAAAACGACCGAAGCTTTATTAGAATTCTCTCTACACAAGAGAATCACATCTAATGATTCTTGTGTTTTTGTTGTTGTTCAATAGGCTTACAATAGTCCCTATAAATAATGCTAAATCTCAGACCTGATAAAATCGTAACAGAATTTTGTTATGAAAAATCACAACAAAATTCTGTTATATAAAATCTTAACAAAATTTTATTAAGAAAAATTTTAACAGATTTTTCTTTCATAACATCCCTCATATTAATCTTTATCTAAATATGAGCCACCCCTCAACAATGTATATGCATGTGTGGAGGGTTCTCAAAGAGTATGAGAAATATGCTCCACAATCAGTTGCTCATTACTCTAGTAAGAAGGCAAGGACATCCGAATCAGGGGAACACTTCAACATCAAATCCATATATAAGTATTGATGTGGATGACCCTGAAATCTGCATTCGTTAGATAGGGCAAAAGACAGCGAAGAGGAAGGGTAAATCCAAAGTCATAGAGGGCGACACAATGGAACAAAACATCGACAAAGAATGACAAAATATTAAAGAATATCAAATGTAAAAAATGACTTTGCGGGAAGCCGAGATCTTTCATAAAGATTATGAAATTCTTATGAAGGATACTAGTGAGATGACACCAAGACAACTTCATGTATATGAGAAAATGGTTGGAACAATTAAAAAGAGTAGTGACCTGGTATAAATGTGTTTAAGTTTATTGTTATATATTATTATAATTTATATCTTTTTATTTGATGTAATGTAATATTTATGTATTTTTTTAAATTATTAATGTCATTTCATGTTAGTAATTTATGGATTTAAATTTTATAAAAAATTAATTACATATAATGTAAAATATAAAGGAGAGATGAGAAATATATATAATGAAAAAGTGTGAAACCCATAAAAGAGTTGTTGAGAGGCTTTTTTTTTTATAGTGGAAAGAAGTGTGGGGTTTTTTACTTTTGACGTAACGTGGATGTGGCACCGAAGGAGTCTCTAAGAGCTCCAACCATTGTGGATGCTCTTAGTGTTTGCATCAAAGACCAAAAGAATGTTTAGCATGGCGTTGGAGTCCAAAGTAAATGTTAAGATTGTAGAGCAAGATGATAGAAGGCATGAAGAGACAGAGTACAAGCAATGGCAACTCCAAAATTCTTATTTATGATGGTCAAATGGACGAAGACAAATTTCCCTCAGCCAATGGAGATAGCTACGGCATATGCCCAAATTTTCTAGAACCAGACTTATTCTTTGCTTTTAGCTAAGATTTTGGAAACAACTTAAGTAACAGATAATGGGTATTGGGTCTAGAAGACAAGGAAAATAGAAGTTGTTAATCATTTTGCATCAATGTAATTGTCAAGATAGGCTTAAGGATACAGATAAATACTCAAACATTGAGGAGGTCAAAACATAGACGCAAGCATACCAATGCATCATGCTCTAAGCTAAGATTAATATTGCAATGGCACCAGATGATAATAATGGATCGACTACAGGACAAAAATCCTAAGTAGTTAAATGATTTGATCAGATCTCCAGCGGTAAAAAGTTCCGAATAACACCTACCCACATTTTCAGACACAGATCGACCAATATTGGTCGCACATTTGTCTCTTGCGAGATGCGAGTTCACAACAAAATGAAGCAAGAGCCGATCAGAAGATTCAAGCCGATCACTTAGGAGATAGTCAGATCTATAACGACAGGTGAAGCATGAGAAAGATCGGATCATCACTTACCATGGCCTTCGTCTTGCAGTAAAAGGAACCGACGAAGTTGGGCGTGTCCTCCTCAACGAAGCCGACGCCGGAGCCGAGAGGGTGCTCGTCGTCGTACTCAAAGATACACCCGGTGGCATAGTTGATGAGAATCAAGCCGCGCTCTCGGCGAGAGTGAGAGTGCCGACGACGTTGACTCGGATGGTCTCCACGCGATGAGTCCCGCACCAGTCGACGTTGGGCCGGCCGGTGACGTCAGCGGCGTTGAAAACGTGGGTAGGAGAGTTTGTGGCCTCGAGCCGGCTGGTGCCGTAGGCGAACTTCAGTTTGCGGCTACTACAGCATTCGAAACACTGATATATCACCACCCTCGTAGCGGTTTCGGAGAGACATCCTGCACGTGACTATGCCGGAATGACGTTACGAGAAAAGGAGAGATAGGAGTTTAATCATGTTGAATCGAACCAAGCCGAGTCCAATTTTTAGATATTTGAATTTAATTTATTTATAATTAAATGGAGTTCAAATTTTATTTAATAAATATATTCATGCTCGTAATATTAATTACATTTTTATCTAACTTAAATAAGTTTAATAAATATAAATTTAAATATTCATTAAAAATTAAATTATATATTTTTAAAAATTATAATATTTTTATTAAAACTTATAATTTTATTCTTTCATAAATAAAATATAAAATCTATCAATTCAATATTAAAATTTTTATTTTTTTATTTAAAAATTGATTATGAACTTAACGAACATGTTCTTGAATTAATGAATCGAATATTATAAAATTTGAACTTAATTTATTTATCTTAACGAATCTCATTAAACGAATTCAAATAAATTTTTATCGAATTCAATTTTAAATAATTTATGATCGAGTTGGCTCATTTATACATTAAAGAGAGGCATGTTCGACTGTTGACATTTATTTTCATTCAAAATGTACACGTGGAAAATACTAAAATTAAAAAAAATTAAATCGAAGGAGAGATTATTTTATACTTATTTAATCATGGTCTTTTACAAATTTGATAAGCCTTGGGGTGATTTTGACAATTCTCCTTTTTCCGATTCATAAAGTTTTATTATATATAATTAAATGGTGTTTTTGTAGAACTCTTTATGTGCCAAATCAGCACATTAAAATAGAGATGTCAAGAACTCAAAATCCGTTTCCCTGAAATTTTCTCTCATCCCGGCCGTCAAACGCCGTTTCCTTTTCCCGTCCCGTCCCGAACAGCGCCGACGACTCCCACTGCAGTCTCTCATCTTCTCGACTATAAAAACTCGCATTTTCTTAATCATTTCCTTGACGAATCATTCGGCTCCGAGGAGAGCGTCGAGCGATAGAGAAGCCTCAGCGGCATGGCGACCCACCTCGGAGACGAGGGCGACACTCTCGAAACCCTAGAGCACCTTCTCCAAGTTTCGCAGACCGCCGCTGGCCGCGCCCGCCTCAACGCCGAAGGAACCCTCACCGCAGTTCTCCGCCGCCTTTCCTCATCCCCCTCGCCGTTCCTCCTCCCCCGCCTTTACCTCGTCCGCAACCTCTGCTACTGCGACCATGCCAACCAGGAAGCCTTCCTCGCTGCTGGCGGCCTCGATCGGGTCGCTTCCGCCCTCATCGGTGAACCGTCGGTCAGCATGGAAATCGTCCGGACAGTGCTTCAGGTCCTGGCAAGCGTCGCTGCAGGTGGCGAGGCGCACATGGACGCCGTGTGGGCTCGGTTCTTCCCCGTCTGGTTCCGCGAGATTTCTAGGTCGAGCGACCCTGCCATCTGCGATGCCCTATGCGGGGTCTTGAACACGTGCTGTACTGCAGGGGAATATCGCCGGAGGCTGAGCGAACTTTGCGAGCTGGAGAGGGGATTACCTATTCTCTTGAACATCGTCATCACCATGTCCGGAGGTCAGTTTCTACCGTTTGTTTGCTGCAATGTTTATATTTTTCACAGAAGTTAAAATATGTTGGCATTCTAAACCCTAGTCTCAGACTATGATACTATTTTCTTAATCTTGAAACCTGACAGTGTCTGGCACAAAACAATATCCTCTTTCTATTTGATTTGCCTTTGAATTCCTAGTCCTCGTATATCAGCAACGGAAAATTTCCATTCTAGTGGTTTTCGGGCAAATATTGTAAATGTGTTAAATAGAAGGCAAATTTCTTAGCTTGATCCACATTCGTTCTGCCTAAACCTTATTTTAGGCTTTATGCTTCACATGTAATTTTAATTTCCTATACTCTATGACCCCTTGTCACTTGATTATATATATATTTTGCTTCTCTATAATTTAATCTGAAATGCTCTGTAGGTTGCGTTTGTGTTATTGAAGTTTTGTCATCATTTTACATTAAATTGCAGTTTGTGTTCTTCAAAAAGAAGCGTATTTCTACTGGCTCCTAGGTAAAGTTTGCATCGAGGAAACATATTTTACCCTTGTATTCCAGGGCTTAAGCTCGGTTAATATCATTGGCATTGCAAGTTGTGGTGTTGACTTCACCAAAGAGCAAATCTTCCTTCTTGAAACACTACTAGATGGCATGCTCTCTTTTCCCATTTCCAAGAATTTTGCACTTGGTGTTCTTCAAATATTGATAGAAGCTTATACTATTACCACTGCTAGTTCCTTAACAAAATCTGTTGCTGAGACTGGTCATGCAAACACTGCCCTACAGTACTTGCTCCTGATGCTGAGGGACATATGTTCTTGTAAACAACGTTCAACATCCACCGAGGACCCTGCTGACTTATTTCAATGTGAAGATCTAATAGAGCTTCTTTTAAGATTTCTTCGGGAACTCGAACCCCCAATCACTTCTGATAATCAAGAAATACAGCCTTTGTCAAGCTCAAAATTGGCCCCATACCAAGGTTTCCAGAAAGATGTAGTATCTATCATTTGCAATTATTTACATGGAAGAAAGCATGTTCAAGATGAGATTAGAAAGCAGGATGGAATCCCTCTGCTACTGCAACAGTGCATTGTGGATGAAAGTTATCCTTACATGAGGAAAATTGCCACATTAACCATACGAAACTTGCTGGAAGGTAATGTAGCCAACCAGTATGAAGTTGCCCAACTTGAGTTGAAAGAGCCTCTCATCACACCTCAAATTGCTCAAATGGGACTGAGGGTGGAAATAGACGAGGACACTCAGCGTCCAAAGTTGGTAAATATTTTGGTAAGTTCTTATATACATTTTTAACGTACATAATCAGTAAAGAAATAGATGAGAACACTCAGCATTATTTCACTTGTTTGCTTTAAGACTATTTTTGAAGTTTCTCATAATAGCTCTCTTTTAGTGCTTGTTTGCGAGGTTGGCATATCAAATCTTTTCAACAAACACAAATTGGGTTGTCATGTTGGTTATGGATAATTTTGCATAAGGCATGGAAATTATGTGATGTGATAGCCGGATTTAGATGCTCAAACTTTGGCACAGTGCATATATGAATTTGACTTGAATGTAGCGTCTCCTAGGTTAATGAGAGTACAGAGTTGTTGGGATGCTCTTGGTGTTAATTTTGATGTAATTGGATAAAAACCATGCAATATCAGTTGTGTAGAATCCTAAGAATGACATTCAATCTAGACTATTTTACAGATTTTTGTTTTTTGAATATGAGTAGAAAAAAGACATTTCCTAAGTGGTTCAAGAGGATAGACTACGACAACCAAAGAAAGTAATAAACACTGTCTCCTATAACATGATGCTTTTCCTCCAAGAGGGACAGAATCAATTGTTTAAGATGAAATGAAGAAAACCATAATTTACTGAGGAGGACAATGATAGTCAGTAATGTCATGAAGACCTTAGGATCTTATGATGTTGGGATCCAAATTAGCTTAGATGATTGAGATAGTAGGTAGGATCCAGTTACGTCAAGATTTTATGAACCTATGTCCTGATCTATGCTGCCTCATTGTTCCCATGTAGGATCTGGAATTTAACAATCTTTACTTAACAAATATATATTTACAACCACATTGCATTTAAAGCTTGATATTAGTAAACCTCTACCTTTTCATTTCATGTTATTGGATAACATTTTCTTTTATATGATATTCTTTTAATTTCCAATTGGAAGAGTCATATTTAGTCTTGTCATTGTCATTAATCTATAATTATCACTCATCTTAATAAATTTCTACTTGCTATATAAAGATGCATACTTTACAAATTATCTTGCATTTATCATATTTTTTAATTAATAAATTAATAATGTTATTAAAACAATAAATTTAAATTGTCACCAATGATACTGTACTTGTTTGAGACCATGTTCTGGTGAGTCAACGGAGAGCAACTGTCGCGGAAAAGATTGCGGGTGACACGATGGTGAGGGGGCCACATGGAGATCCTACACACACTTAGCAAGAAGTTAGAATGAGTATCGAGGTTGGACTTGACGTAGTCACTCCTGCTCAAGTTAGCACAGGGGCTAAGAGAAGATGAAAGTGGTGTAGTATAGGAGTCCAGATGGCTGTGTGCATACCTGTGTCCGCGGGAGCGGACGACCTTTTATAGAGCCGCAACTGTGCTTTCCCATTCCCTACATGCTTTGAGATGAATGTTTACGCTGCCCACGTCCTCCGGGAGAAACGACTACATTACCCATGTTCTCCGGGATAAACGTCTACGTTGCCCACATCTCTTGGGAGAGCACGGCTACGTTATTCACGTCTGCCGAGGGCAGCGGCTCAATGAGCAACGTAAGATGCAAGTCCTACTTGAAGGAGTCAGGTGATTGATCTGAGGGAGTCGGGGGATTGATTAGGAGTCTAAGGGAGTCGGGAGACTGATCTGAGAGAGTCGAATGCTGGTTATGTTTATGACCCGATCCAATTTATACAACTTACACCTGACTTGACTTTTGACCAAGCAACTTGATTCTTGTCCTGACCTTTGCCCCGGATTGGGCTCCAATGTCCGCCACATCAGATACCATATATCAAAATTTAGCACACATTATAATTCTAAATTTAGAAGTTAATTCTTATGATAAATTTAAAATTTTCGAACAGTTTTAAATATTTATAATTCTGCAATGTGATTCTATAATTTGAGCCTTAATGTTGTGGTTGCTTAACACTAAAAGAAAATAAAGCAGAGGATAAGGGGAGAAAAAAGGAATAAATTGCTCAACACTTTGTTTAAGATGAAAGAAGAGGGGAAATTATAAATTCACCCTTTTCTTCCTCGCCTTTCGCAAGCACACAAGCTCACTCACAAAACGTGTCTGTCGTTGTCTCTTGAATAGTATTCCTTGAGCTTACCCTCTACTCAATTCGTCGGTCTCTAAGCTCTCCTCGCTTATTGTTTGATCTTTGACACTACACAAATCCACTCGCCCTGTGAGCTTCACACATTGTATGAACTTTGACATCATTCACCATATGAATTCCAACAACTTCCACTACATGATCTCAGATGCTTGTCCACATCGCTTGCCACCAAAGCTTTGATTTCATTCATCGCTCAAGCTCCAACAACTCTTGCTACCGATCAAGCTCTGAAGCCAACCTTAAGTTCTAATGCTGTTTGTCGCCTAAGCTGTAACCGTTGCTCGACCTCCCCTATTTGAGCTCGTTGTCTAAGCAAATGCTTGTCTGACCTCCTCACCGTTATTTGGAATCTGTAAAAGGAGGGCAATGCAAACTTTTTGATTGGATTCCAAGTTAGGAATTTGCTTCTTCCTGCTATTCCTCAGATGTTATTTTGCCCAAATTTGATTCCACAGAAATACAGAATCAAATTCTTTCGTCTTGCCTCCCAAATTTTGACAAGGTAAATAACGGGATGAATCTCAAACTTCACGAATTCCTTTCTTTTCCTCTCAATTACTTCATAGTAAACATAACATAAATCTCTCCCCCAAGTGGGATCATAGATTCATAATCCTGATAACCTTATCTTAGAGCAAAAATTGAAGCCATTTTCTAATGCAAATGTGTTTCATCGATATACATAGCTGACTTCTTTGTTTCTATGTGACATGACGCATGGTAAGAAAAAACAAGTTAACCGGGGTATACAGAATATATCTGGATTGCCTAGTATGTGAAAAATATCTATACCTGCCTTGGCAGTGCTACAGTTTCTGCACTGATTGTTTGTCAGATCTAGACCCAAAAATATGTACAGTAGATGGGATATGTAAGTTGGCAAATATGTTTATAACTTTATATCATTCATATTCCTGGTCTAGAGGTTGCAACCAGGCCAATTAATCCACTAGTTCGACTATCAATCTAATGACTCAGGGCTTTTCTAGCTTTTCAGTCAGTTTTTATAACTATGCTCCAGCTAAGCCAAAATGATTTTTTCATTAACTATTTTGATTTTTGAATTGAATCTAAATTCGGTTCTAAAATAATTAAAAGGGCATAATCTACTTAACTAATTTTCCTAATAACAAAATCTATTTTACTGTCAAATATGATATATTTTTTAAAAGCTTAATTAACAAATTTTGACAGTTTAAGGCTTTCTAATCTAAACCTTTTAATTTAAACTTTCTAGTTTTAACCTATCTTAACCCTACTTTTAAATCACATCATGTACTTGCTATTGTGGTATCCTCCCAAGTTCACATTAATGATAAATGTTCTTAGGTACTAAACAATCAAACAAGTATGTGAATGAGCCGATTATCCAAAGAACGTTTTACTAATATATGACAACATAACTATTATAAGCTTGTACCAAAGTTCAAAATTCTTGATTGGATGTTTATACTAAGGACAAGGATAAGTTAAAGGGTTTTCCAAATGACAGTTATAAGCATTCTAATCTTTAGCTACAATTGCACATGTATAAGCAAGTAGGAAAGCTAATCACTCTGCAAGCACTAGGATTAGAGGTTCCTTACATGAGCAAACTCTTTACCTATGCCCCCTTGTTTAAGATTTTACAGATCAACTATTTTCTCAAGTACTTTTGCTTACAACTATGAAATGTTTTAAGTTATTGGCACTTTTTGTAATTTTTTTAAAGATTTCAAATTATTTTATTGTGAGTAACCCCTTGTTGACACCTTTTTCAATGGTACCCACATACTGTTGTTCCTTGAGCTCTATGAAAGTGTTGGACTGTCAGCAACCTTTGGCAAGCTTCACAATGCATTAATTCTATTCTTGCAAAACCCTCCTAATAAAAGGCCCATTAACAGTAGTGGTTCAAACAAGTACTAAATGATCTGCAATCATACCTTAACTCTTGTTCACCCTATGAAGCAGACATATAAACTTGCAATGATTCTAAACAAAGAGGAACCAACCTCAAAACTCATCCAAATTACAAAAAAAAGATAAGGAGATAGGTCTGCAATACTTAACGACTTCTTCTCTCCATGGATAGCTTGTATTATGTGTTGATCAAGTTGGATATCTTTTGAAGTCCTCTAGGTCAAAGCTTGCTTGGAGGTTTCAAGACTACTCAATAAACTTAAAACTTGCTCTTGGACAAAAAAGAGAGGAAATGAGCTCAAAAGCCCAATTAAACAATTAAGAAATAAGAACTTTAGGTGGCTGTTGGCAGTGTATTTTTGCTGCTAGGTGAATTAGAGAGGTCTTAAAGACATTGGGTCTGAATAAAAAAATATAAGATTCTGAGAACTAGTGTAACAGTTAGATTAGACAAAGGTTTAAAGGACATGTTGATTAATTGACATCTTCTCTGGCTGACAAGTTGTCTGCATGAGATCCTGCCACTTAAGATACTGGAATTCTCAAATGCTACTTGTATAAGTTCTCTAATCGTGGGAAAAACTAGTGGTTGGGGAGAAAATTTCGAGTCTTTAGGTTGGATTAATAGAACCAACCTTGGTTTGGACTATGATCACCCAACTCTTTCTTGGTCTTATCTTGAATGCTATCAGAGGCATAGTGGAGGAGATAGAGTCCTAGTTGTTCTTATGACTTCTACCTTACATTTCTTACCTATTTGCTGCCTAAGTTTTGTTGCGAGATCAACATAATGAACTTGCTCCACGTAGTCTCCCACCAAGTAGATCAAGCATCTCATCAATCTCTGGTTCAGAAGGACAAAACCTCTATTATTATTTAAAAACTTAATGTTAATAATTGTTTAATTAAGTTAAGTTATTGTTTTTTGACTCTAGTACTTTAGGTACTATTAGTCATATGTCCACTAGATTATACAATATGATGTTACATTTTAGTAATGTGAACTTGATAATAATTTCATATTATTTGCTAATTTAACCTAGCATTATTTTCCATTTTTGATATTACTCAATTGGTACAACTGATATTGATGACCATATCGGTGTCAACTTTGGTATTGTTTATGACCTCGATTTCAGTTTTGGTATTGGTCCCAATTCAAGTTGATACTATAATGGTGTTGACTCATGTTGCACACATAAGGGTCTTAGTTTGTCTGGTTGTGCTGAACTTACAATCCAGCTCTTTTATAAATACTCATCTGTCTATAATTTAATTCATTAAGATTATACAATGGACTTTTAAGGGTCAATAGTTTTTTAACACTACCTGATTGTCAACTCGTGATGCATGCTAATCTACCTGGACATTTCCATAAAAAAGCTTGTTCGGGTTGAATTGTACATTGATAAAGAAAAACGAAAGATGGTATGCCATATCTTTTCCTTCATCGATAGTTTTCTAAAAAATATTTGAGAATCCTCATTTTTGAAGTTACAGTTCTGAAGAGATTAAGATTTGAAACTTAGACGTGCTATATTACGTATAAGTTCATATAGTTTCTTTAATTTAATAGCATGCAAATTAAGACTTTTTGATTAATTAATCTCTTTATAAATTCTTTTTAATTTTACCATGCATGTTTGATAGGTAAGATGTTTTTGGTTATGTACTTGTTTTTTGAATCTTGTATCCATCTATCCATCTATACTATCTACAAACTCCTTATCAATCGTACCATACTTCGTATCAGTAGTAGTGTTTCATATTAAGACTACATAGGCTAAAATGTTAAGTATTCTTTGTCATTCTCATACTGGTCCTGATATATTGCTGGAACGATGAAACTACCTCTTATCACCTAATACAAGTTGATACTCAAATCTACGATTGAGGTTTTTGCCCAATAGAGACCAACATGGATTCATGAAGTGACGAACTATTTATTTCTGTCCTCTTTATATGGCAATGGTAATTAAAATTGGATTATTCTAGTAGGAAATGGCTTTTCCTGCTTGGATGTCTATTAGATGTGTTGGTGATTCATACTCAAGTTCTCGTCAACAACTAAACACCCTTCTATTCTTTCTCAGTTGAAATATGTTTTTTATGCATCATTGAATATTAATGCAATACTATAAAGATTCAAGAACTATTGAAATGCTAAGTTTTCTAGTTATTGTATATAACTAATATATATGATGTAGGATGGATGGATGCAAGAGGGAGGAACAAGGTGGATAAAAGAATGAAACACAATGATAAAGCACTAGTGAAATGGATCACAAACTTGTCCATTCACATCGACTTATACCATTTAAGCAATTAAACCTTCAAGGAGCCTTCCAATGGATAAACTAAGACAATGTAAATACATCACTATAAGACAACAATTTTTCATAGCTAATCTTGAGTCTCAAAGTTCAATTAGCTTTTCGCCCAACTCCATGATTGTGCATGGATGCGTCGAAGGCCATGGACCAGCCATTGAGGTTTACGTGTGCAGATATCTAGGCACTATCATTTGGGTATCTGAAGTATGAACTATTTCTCAAAATTTGCAGAATTGCAGATGCTTACTTGAGTATACTGGTATTTGTTCTACAGGTCCAAGAAGGCAACTATGGTTGATATTCGCGCTGATCAGAAATTACCTTTGTACCCGAGAAGCTATACGACATTCTCCTATTTGGATAAACAATGGATTGCCCTTGCGTCAATGAGACCTATAGTTTTTTGTATCTCATTTATTCCCTCTTTTGTAAGGGCCTCATTGTTCATGCATATGCTGGAGAAAGAAAAGTTGAACTTTATTATGGTACATAATCCCGTTTACAGGAGTTGTATTTTTTCTCTTAATTGTTTTTGTTGTTTTCTTAAGCCGTAAGAAACTATCTGGAAAGTTGTTTGTAAATAACCGACAATTTGCAAGACTTGTATCTCAAGTATTATCTCTTCCCCCTCAATCTGATTAGTTAAATTTATGTGGCTGAGCTTTTACTGTTTTTTTTTGGGTTATATACATGGAGCATAGGTTCATGTACCATTATTTATTTATTTATTTATGTTGGACCATCATTTTATATTTTACTTTTTTTAAAATATATATATATATATTTTATATTTTTCATAGTACGATTTAAAGGAAAGTGTTATGTTATATGGAGACTTAAAGGAAAATGTTAGGTTTTATGGAGCTAATTATTGGATTATGGTTTGAGCACTTGACTATATGAAAATGTTAAGATGAATTTGTCGGACAAAATAAGAAATGAAAAAGAGTTAAAGATTATATTTATTTAGATAAAATTTTAAGGAACATGTTTATGATATTACAAACACAAACAAGTACGTATATATTTCAGTTAGGTAATGTTAAAATGTTTATATAATCAATCTTGACTGATATTTTTTATATATATTTTTTTTTACTTTAGTAAATATTAAGGTAAAGGAATGAGAAAGTGTGACAAGATTTCAAAGGGCATGTGCATCATGTCCGAGAGTAATTCTTTTACACAATGATTCGACTATTTGGAATAATTTACTGATCAAAATACATTACATGAGGTCTGGGTAATCATTTGCACCTATGAAGCTGCCGTTATTATTATTTCTATACTTCAGCTGGATGCATAGCTAGACTAGTTTTTCCTCCCTAATTTATCACAATTCACACTTTTAATTTTTGCATCACCTAACCAGTGCAGAAAGAAACAAGCCTTCATCAACATGAAGGGTGAGCATGACCCTATGTTTGACAGCTTTCTTCTCATCCCACAGCTTGAATTTACAAGCGAACAGAAGTGTCGCGGCAATGATCTTCATCTGCCTGTATGCGAAATCCCTCCCCAGACAAATTCGAGGGCCGGCCTATAAAAACCACCAAGAGTAAGCAGAAGATCATCTTCTGATCAACTTGTTGAGAGTTAACATCTTGATATTTTTATTGGTTTTGCTCACCTGGAAAGCAGTGAACTTGAAGGGACTTTCCGGCACAAAAAGTCCATCGTTGTCGAGCCATCTCTCTGGACTGAACTCTTCTGCATCTTCACCCCATAAGGATTTCAATCTTCCCATGGGGTATGGCTGATAGTTTACCATGTCGCCTTTCTTCACATCAAATCCATCTGGAAGTGTATCATCTGAGAAGCAATACTTGACATCCTGATTGAAACATAAGTTTGCCAACTCAGAGAATTATTCAAAATTCTAAGCTAATTTCGTACTGTCCTAGAAGTTCTATGGATGATGCAATCAAATCTTTACCATGCTATTGATACCAAAGATTTTGAGATAGTCATTTCTATATCTCTTCTTGTACCACTACTGAATTGTAAATAATGGCATCCATTAGATATCATGCTATTTGGTTGCCTAATCTATGCAAAATCAATACAAAGATATATCATCCGAGGAGGAGGAGGACGACTAACCACCGGAACAGCAGGGTATAGCCGGAGAGTCTCAGTCAGTGTAGCATGTAGGTAGTGCATACTGTTGATGGCTTCTTCACTCAGGCATTTGGCAAATTCATCCATGGTTGCCTCACCTTTTATCTTGGTTGCTTCTTTCACCTCTTGTGCCACTTTTTCTTGTATCTCAGGATGCTTGCAAAGCATGTAGAAGAACCACGAAAGCGTCCCTGCGGTCGTGTCTCGGCCGGCGATCACAAAGTTCAGCACAATGTCTCTCAGGTACTTGTAGGTCATCTCGTCAGGATTCTTCTCTCTTTCAACTAGGAACCTAGACAAGATATCTTCCTTCTCCATCTGCCAAAAACCAAAGAGTCAACATGTAGAAGGAGACAATAGAACCAAGATGTTAACATCAGCTGCTGACATACAAATTCAACACCATGTTTAGACTTCTGTTGAATCTTTGCATCGATCAGTTTGTAGACGAAATCGTCGATGACTTTGAGGTTCTTCTTCATTTGGGCTTCGGAGCCTACATTCAGAAACCTCTTGAATTTCCAGAGCACATCAAAGTAGCGCACAAGCACTTGAGCACTCGAATCATCGAAGGCCTTCGCGAAAGCCCTCCCTTCTCTGCTTGATCCGGACAGCGTGTTCAGTTCCACCCCAAACCCTATTTTGAATATGGAATCCAGTGTGCACTTCATGAACAAATCCTGAAAATCGAAGATGTGAATGAGAAAGCCCCATTCGCAATAAGCTCAAGAAGACAATAAGTAGAACTAGGGCTCACTTGGATCTCGATCACCTCATTGGATCTGGCCGCGTCTGAGATAACCCTAGCGAGCCTAACGGCGTTGGTTCTGAACACCGCGCTGCTGTAATTCCTCAACACCTTGGTGGAGAACTCGTGGCTGGAGATCTTTCGCTGGCGAGACCACTTCTCGCCGTCCACGGCGAAGATCCCATCCCCAAGCAAGTCACTCATGCAATCGTAGTTGACACTGCCCTGGATAGCAAAAATCGACATCGCGCACTCGAATCATGCCGGGTAACAAACAGGATACGGAAAGGGGGCGGGAACGCGACTACCTTGCCGTAGTTGGCGAAATTGGTCTTGAGGATGTACTCGATGTTGGCGGGGTCGACCGTGTAGACGTAGTTGCAGAAGGGGGCGAGAGTCCGGAACGTTGAGTGCTTGCGGGAGAGGTCGGTTTGGAACTCCAATAAGCGGTTGAGGTTGAGGAACTGGTGGAGGATTGTGCCGACCACGGGCGGGTAATTGGGCTTCCTCTTGCGACTCCACGGGAGGGGATCGAGGAGGTAGAAGGCCGCTGCTGCTGCGGCCGCCGCCGGCAAGATCACGGCGAGGACGAGGAGGAAGAAGGAGACCATGGTTGACAGGGCGGCTGTAATTAGTCGTATAGAGTTAGAGTGCGTTTATTAAAATGGATTGGATTGAAGCAGCGCCGCACGGGTATCAAATTGATTGAATTTGATTGCTGGCGTGCCGTGACCAAGTGTGTTTTTTTGAATGAGGGAAAATTACTTAGATTCCTTAGTTATTGATTGGAAGACCTAAATATTAGGTAATTAGGTAATTGTCCCGAGAGAGCAATGTGCCTTCCTAATTGTGATAGATGAATTCTCAATTTCATGAATTTATTTGAATAGACCGTTGATGGAATCAATTACCTTCGTAATTAATCGGCCTTGCCAATTAAAACAATGAACGAATTAGACTTACAACGCACGGTTCGGGAGCAGGGGAGGGAAAGGAGGTAAGGGTTTAGATAGAAGGAAAATTTTCAAGCCTGTTTAAGAGAAAGTGAGCTACGAAATAAAAGATAAGTAAGAATAAATTTTAATTTTTTTTATCTATGAAATACTCGCACGGTTCAACTCTCACTGCTTGACTCGTAGTGCAGTGCGAGAGAAGGGTAAAGAAAGAGTTTTTTATATCTCAATTTGGGATTTAAGAAAAGGCCAGGGGAATTTAAAAAATTTTATGTTTTAATTTTATTTATACTTTATTATATTAATTTTAAAAATTATTATTTTAAATATTCTTTGCGTCGTGACAAAAAAATACTCGTACTGTCTGACTCTCGCACTACGTCAACGTTGATGTCGACATCGACTTTGATGTCGACATCGACTTCGACGCCTACTTTAATGTTGACTTGGATGTCGATGCCGATGCTGACATCGACTTCGAAACTGACGCCGACTTCGACATTAACACCGACTTTGACTTGGACGCTGTTGCTAATTTCAATGTCGAACGTCGACTTTATCAAATAAGCTATAAATGTTTGAAAGTGTAAGTCTTAACCAATAAATGTAGGTAAGATGCACTAAATTTTTGAATGCATAACTTTTTTATTAAAAGTGAGGATAATTTTATAATTTTATATATTTAACATTTATTATCTTTACTTTCCTCCCAAATACATTAATGAACTTTTCATCTTTCTCAAATAAAGAAAATATAAGGGTGCGTTTGGTACGTGCGTTTTCCATTTTCATTTTCTGGAAAACGCGCGTTTTCTGAAAAATGATGTTTAATTTACGATTTTCGTGCTTATTTTCTAAAAAAATAACTAACGTTTTCTAGAAAAACGGAGAATGACAAAAAGTCATTTTCTGTTTTCTAAAAAACACACGTTTTTTAGAAAATAAAAATGAAAAATGCGCGTACCAAACGCACCCTAAATATTTTACTTTTCCTCTAACTCTTTTCTTTTTCTTTTTATTTATGAACTTTTAGTCACTCCATCCCAACATAATGTAAATATTATATTTATTTAATATCAATAAATTCTGATCCGTAAATAAATTCAGTTAATGAGCTAATAAAAAAATATTTTTTATGGGAATAAAAGGCTCATATTCAAATCGTATTAAAAATAATAAAAATAGTGGAATGAATCACATTAATGGTTACTTAAATGTCTGAAAGAAACTTTAAGATAAATTATAATAAATATTTTTGAACGACTTAGTTTGACTCAAAGTTTGTTCTGGTTAAATTAAAATTATGTAAAATTAAATGGAGTTTGATTCGAATTTAAAATGTTGACGAGCAAGCTCTGATCATTTTGCACTGCCAAGTGCCAGGGACCACTTTTGAAGAGAAAAGTGAATATGGGAAAAATTTATATATATATATATATATATATATAAAAGATAATAAAATAATATTAATTTTTAAAGATCAACCACAATATTGTTGATTTAAAGTTAGCACCTGTCAACATAAATATTAGTTTAAAATTAACATCAATCAATATCACATTAGTATTGATTTTTAAATATCAATACTAATATTGATTTGAAACCAATACTAGTCAGCACCAATGTTGATTTCAAATTAGCACTATGTTAATATTAGTTTTTAAAAATTAACACTAATACTGATTTGAAATCAACACCAATCATCATCACATTTGTGTCGGTTTGAAACCAACACTAGCTAGCATCACGTTGGTGTTGATTTGAAACCAACACCAACTAACACTATGGTGGTACTGATCTTTAAAGACCAACCCCAATTAGTATCCAATGT